>NC_079512.1:1096262-1430029 GCF_000801105.2 Raphanus sativus | reverse complement strand
GGCCGGCGTACCAGCATCCTCAGACATGAACATTGGCATGGTTGCTAAAGGGCCTAATGAGATTTGGGACGCCAAAACTCAGGGTTCTGAACCACCTGACAATGAAGAGATCTCAATAAACTATTTCATGTCTGGAAAACAATGGAACAGAAAACATGTCGACATGGATGAATTTATTTGCATATCATGTAGCACTTGAGATCATTGAAAATGATGAGGATCTAGAACCCACGTCCATTATGAATGCATGCAAAGAAAAAGATTGGCTTAAGTGGAAAGAAGCCATAAACGTGGAGTTAAACTTCTTTCAAGAAGAGAGGTGTTTTTGGACCAATACTCTAACACCACACAATCTAAAACCAGTGTGGTTACAAATGGGTCTTTGTGAGAAAGAGAAATGAGAATGGTGAAGTCGTGAGGTATAAGGCCCGACTTGTTGCACAAGGATTCTCACAGAGACCAGGAATCGATTATGAGGAGACTATTCTCCGTGGTGGATGCAACAACATTCAGATTCCTTATAAGTCTGGCCATAAGAGAAAATCTTGATTTACGGTTAATGGATGTAGTAACCGCATATCTTTTATGGACCACTGGACAATGACATATACATGAAAGTACCAGGATGTATTGAAATACCTAAGGATGCTAAAGGTTCTCGGAGAAAGCATTGCATCAAGCTTAACAAAGCTTTGTACGGATTAAAACAATCTTCGTATGTGGTACAACAGATTGAGTGAGTACTTACTGAAAGAAGGCTACAAGAATGATCAAGTAAGCCCATGTATATTCATTAAGAAATCCGGCCAGGCTATGTGATCATAGCCGTGTATGTTGATGATCTAAACATACTTGGAACGGCCCAAAGAGATTTTCCAAACAATTGAATATCTCAAGAAAAGAATTTGAGATGAAAGATTTGGGAAAAACCAAGTTTTGCTTGGGACTACAGATTGAACATCTTAAAGATGGAATCCTTGTGCATCAAAAGACCTATACTGAAAAGTTCTTAAAAGGTTCAACATGGATAAGTGTCATCCACTAGTAGTCCCATGGTTGTAAGATCCCTTGGTCTAGACACTGATCCGTTTAGACCTAAGGCTGAGGATGAAGAGGTCCTTTGGTCCAGAGTATCCTTACCTCAGTGCTATTGGCGCCTTGATGTACTTGACTACACATACTAGGCCGGACATCTGTTTTGCTGTGAGCCTATTGTCCAGATTCAGTTCATGTCCGACCATGAGGCATTGGAATGGGATCAAACACATTCTAAGATACCTACAAGGAACTAAGGATGTAGGTTTATTTTATGCTAACCAAAACAAAGAAATTTGGTTGGTTTTGCTGATGCAGGTTACCAATCCGATCCACACAGTGCTAAGTCCCAGACCGGCTATGTTTTCACATATGGAGGCACGGCCATTTCATGGAGATCAGTCAAGCAGACTATATCAGCCACATCATCCAATCACTCGGAGATATTGGCGATCCATGAAGCAAGTAGAGAGTGTGTCTGGTTGAGACTCATGACACACCATATTCGGACAGCATGTGAATCACGGATGGTAAAGACGAGCCGACCATTCTTTATGAAGACAATGCGGCCTGCATAGCTCAGCTCAAGGATGGATACATCAAGGGTGACAAGACTAAGCACGTTCTCCCCAAGTTCTTCTTCACCATGATCTACAGAAGGAAGGAGAGGTCAAGGTACTCCAAGTCAGATCAAGCGAGAACTCAGCCGACCTCTTCACTAAGGCATTACCAACATGCACGCTCAGGAAGCTTATGCAGCAGATTGGTATGCGATCACTGAGAAGCCTTCAGTGATGTTCACTTCAGGGGAAGTAATGCGGCTGTACTCTTTTTCCTATCCATGGCTTCCCGTTTTTACCACATTGGGTTTTTGGGTTTACCATGGAAAAGGTTTTAACGAGGCAGTATTCCAAACGCATTACCAAACTCTAGACGGTTATGGCATTTACAATTTTCGTTTTAACGAACACTACAGGAAATGTGAGTATTAATAGCATCAAATTATAGCGTTTTTGACATTTCTGCTATTATATATTAACACTGGCTTTTTTAATAGCGTTTATAAATTTAAAACGCTATATTTGGTATCGCGGGAAAATAAAAATTTAACCGCGTTAATTTATTAAGTGTAGGCGCCTTACCAATTCAGATCAAAAATTATAACGCTATCGTAAATGTTAAATATCCCAAATTTTAGTTTTATTTTTTATATACAAAATTTGACCATTCCTACAAATATATCAGACATGAAAACGTGTTGCATCTTCTTCCTCTACTTGGCTATTATTCTCCAATACTGTTTCTACTTCTCTGTTTCGTCATCATCACCTCTTCTTCTCCCTCTCTCACACACTCTCTCTCAGCCTCCAAACACTCTTCCTCTCCTCTCCACCTCCTCAAATTATCCTCCTCCCGCTCCTCCGCACGTTTCCTCCCTCTACTTCTGGAAGCTACTACCTCCTCTCCCTCTACGTCCCCTTGCCGTCCTTTCACCTGCATCCTCTGCGAATCCAAACCCCCACCTTCACCCACCTCCCTCTCCTCCTCTGCCGCCACCGTCCCCTGCTCCTCCGCTTCCTGCTCCGCCGCACACTCCTCCCTTCAATCCACTTGACTTCCTCAAATTCTCAGATTCATCTCTAGTCACCATCGATTGAAGCTTCATCACCACACTCCTTTTGACCCCATCGCTCATTATCCCACCACCACCAGCTCGTCACCGCCATCACCATCATCGCCATATCCCTCATCCGCCATCTCTCTCTCTCTCTCTCTTTCTCTCTCTCTCTCTCTCATTTTGTTTTGATTTTACAAGAAAAAGATGAATTAGTGTTACCACCATACTCACACCTACTTCCTCAAGCTTCCCAATTTCTTCACGCCAAAGGTCAGCCCTTTACCCTTTGCGTGTGATTGGTCGCCAATAAACAAAAGTTTGACACTTTCGAGTTTTTTTCCATGTTCCAAAGCTTTGTTTGCTTGTGTAGAATCTGTGTTATCTGGCTGTTTAGGTTTTAGAAGAGTGATTAATCTGTTTATGATTCTGTTAAGTTTTAAGACAATTTTGAAATTAGTATGAGCTGTTTAAGAACTGAGTTTCGATTTGATCAGTTTCTGATAGTGTAAACAGGGAGCTGGGTGAAGTTGAGTACTTGGTGCTTGACGAAGCTGACCAGATGCTTGCTGTTGGGTTTGAGGAGGCTGTGGAGTCGATTCTCGAGCAGGTATAGAGATTCTTCCTTTTAAGATTGACCTTCCTTTTTTTTTTACTTGGAAGAGAAAGATGTCAAAGAGTATGAGGCTTTACAGCCAGATAAGATTGCTGTTGATTGTGGTGAGCATAACCTCAAGGTGCTTTGATTTCAAATCTCTTTCAATTGCTTTAGATTCTCCAAACATTCTTTTCCTTTGGTAAATTGAAGTAGGTTCTTACTTTTCCCTCTTTGACTTGTGATAGGAACTAAATGCCATACAAAGGCTAGCATGAAGTGTTGTCGTGAGAAGAGTTGGTGGTCGTGAGCTTGAACACAGAGGAGGCACGGCATTGTGGTAGTGGTGCTAGCTGCCTCTGCTCACCGGAGACTGAAGATAATACTTCATGGTGCCTTGTAGTACAGCCATTTTCTCGAGTCTCTCTCTCTCCACCAAGTCATCATCTCCTTTTGTAAACAATATGTATTGACTTTGTATGTTATAAAACTCATCGTTGAGTTTGTCTTTTGTTCTGTTTTTAAACATTTAAAACTATTGTTAACATAAATTATAAATAAAAAATAATATATAAATCATTTAAAACATTGTCTAGTGTAAAACTATATACTTAATTCAAATTTTCAAAATCATAATTATATACCCTAAACTCTATTTCATAAACCATGATTCTAAAAAAAAATCTAAACCCTAAACATACCCTAAAAGGATAAAAATTATAATTTGAGATTTGATAAATTTATATTTATTAATGATTTATTAGAGTGAGTTGTATTTATTAATGATTTTAAAAGAACTAATTAATAAGTAAATAAATAAATAAAAATTTACTTTAATATGATAAAAAAGAAAATCCAACAATGATGATAAATTGGGAAAAACAAAAAAATAAATATCTTAAGTTCTAGACCCTAAACTATACAAACTATAAAATTTAAATAAATGAGTATAATCATAATATAACTTCAATCCCTAAACTTCTAACCACATCCCTAATTTATTATATATTTAAGAGTGAAATTAAAGAATTATTTTTAACCCCTAACCCCTAAATATATTTAACTCCTAAACCCTAAATATAATCCTAAAATCTAAATTTTAAACTTTTAAACTTTATATAAAAATATAGTTTGATAAAAATATACTAATGCAACCCGAATCCATCTAATACCCTAAGTATAATACCCTAAACCCTAAAATTCAAATTTAAATGATATTCTAAATACTAGATAGAATCTTTAAATAAAATTTTCAGATTTTAAAGCCAAAACTTAAACTTTAAATCTAATTTAAAAACTCCATTCAAAATATTAAATGTAAACCTTAGATCCTTCATCAAATTCTATACCCTAAATCCTAACTTCAACCATAAACCATTCATCCACTAAATATAAATTTCCAATATAAATTTTAAAAGTTTAACAAACTTCAAATCTGAATCTTAATTATAAACTTTTATATTAAACTCTAACTCTTATACCAAACTTAAACTCTACATACAAAATCATAAATCCAATCTTTATACTTATATATATATATCATACCCTAAATTAATCACAAACCCTAAACTCTAA
Organism: Raphanus sativus; assembly: GCF_000801105.2. Taxonomy (NCBI): domain Eukaryota; kingdom Viridiplantae; phylum Streptophyta; class Magnoliopsida; order Brassicales; family Brassicaceae; genus Raphanus; species Raphanus sativus. Next base: position 1,425,209 of record NC_079512.1, on the reverse strand, counting down.
CTAAATGTTTTAAAGTTCTAATTTTTATTAGTTTAAAACTTTAAAATTTAATATCAATTCTCAAATCTAATACTCTAACCCTAAAATCTAAATGTATACCATAACACAAATCATATACCCTAAATCACATTACATATACTCTAAACTCATACTTTTAAACTCTAAATTTTAAATAAAAAATAAATATAACAATAATTAGAATATAGTTTAATTTTCTATAAATAAATTTAGTTAAACAAAAAATTATAAGTTTTAAAACAATGATTAAAAATAGTTTTTGATTGGTTAATTTTTGACCATTTGATTGTTTTCAATCTAATGGTCACAGATCAATCTCTGCCAATCCTCATCCTTTCTCCTTATTGGTCAATCTTTTAAAAACCAGGATTACCATTTGTGACCATTGATTGTTTTTGATCGTGTGGCCTAAGATCAATCTTCTGCATCTCTGTCTCTCCATCTCTCTCTCACTCACGACTCAATCTTCTCCATCTCTCTCTCCCTCTCTTTACGATTCAACCTGCTGGATACAAACCTCTCTCTCTTTCACTCGGCCATGATGAAAGATTCGTCGACAACACTTGACTCGAGTCAGATTCGAACCACAAACAGAGATGGCGGAGCAGCGCCGGTGGCAAGGCGGAAGACGGCTGTTCATAAAAAGATGGGGAGAAGAGGCTTCGATGGTTCATCTCGCCGGAGATGAATAAAGAGGGAAGTCTCAGCCTCTCTTTGCCATTAACCTCGCCGTTAAAGTTCTCTCTCTCTCTCTCTTTGATTTTTTTTTTTGATTTCGGTACACGAAGTGGGTCGTTGAGCAGAGCTGGTTTAATTTTTTTTTTGTCTCTGAAGTTAAATCATTTATAAGAGTGATTAGGATGTGTTTTTGGATTTGGAAAAAGATTTCAACTTTGATTGAGAAAAGCTATGTGAGTTTCTTGCTTTGCTCCTAGCTTTGTGTTCTTAATTAAGATTTCATTGCAATCTGATGCGTAATGTCCATTAATCACTGTCATGAGTTATATACATATCATACTCTTAGTTTAGTTATGGTCTTCTTTTGTTTTGATATTTTTCTGCAGGTAACCTTGTGAGTTCACGACAATGGTGGTCACAGATGCTGAAGGTTCTTTTGTTGGGGAGATTACTTGTGGAACTTTACTGCAAAATTTGCAGATAAATCTCTCAACCATAACTTTCTTTCTTACAGACATTGCAAAGCTTTTATTAATTCTTGTGTGGTGTGGATTTTTTTTACAACAGAAATCTTGGATGAAGTTGGTAAAAGTGATGAGAGAGTGTCTTGTTTACAAGAAAAAATTTGAACAGGCTGCCAAGTCCCGAGCCGAGCTTCTTCAGATCTTGTCTGATGCTAGTGCTTAACTTTCCAGAAAGAGAGGTACAAAAACTTTAGCTGTGACATCTCAAGCCATTGAGATGATGTAAGAGAACATAGGCTTAAGGAGATGGCAGAGAAAGCTAGTGGTGGTGGTGGTGTAGGTGAAGCCGAACAAGAAGAGAAGAAAGAGACGTAGAGCTGTAGATTTTGGTTTATTAGGTTTTGTTTAAATTTTTTAGTTATTAAATTTTTAGTTTATTTAAGTTTGGTTAATTAGGTTATGGTTTTTTTTCTGGTTTAATGTATAAACTGATTTTATTTGTAAACAAATTTTAATTAATGAATAAAATTTAATTTTTAAAATTTGGATTAATTCTAAATTCAATTATATTTGGTTAATTTAGTTTTTATAATATTATTATTAATAAATTTTCGGATAATTTAAAAACTAATTAATAACACAAATTATTAGGTTTTAATAACATTTGTAAAACGTTATTATAAATATTAACAATTGCATAATTAAACACGCTATTATTGTACGCTTAATTACAGCACAAAGAAAAGCCGCTATTAAAAGGGTCAGACCTATTATAACGGGCGATGTCAGAGCGTCCAAGGAAGCGCTATTAAAAATGAGTCATAGCGCTTTTCGTGCGCTATTACTACCTACATTTCCTGTAGTGGAGATAGCATCTTGCATGCATAATGGACATCAAGGGGAAGTGTTATGAATATTGTGTGATGTCTAGTATGGAATGTTCTAGATTTACTTGTTCCCTACTCCAAGTTACTTGTTCCCTACTCCAAGTTATTAGACTTGGTCTACAAACTATGTAATCCTATATAAGGAACTCATTACTCATGGAATAATACAATCTCATTCTTTCACAAACAAAGCATCCGATCTCTCTCTCTCTCTCTGGTTCGATTAGTTCTTAAGCAAGAACACTAGGATTAGAACAAACCTAAGATTACGATGCTATCATTCATACTTGATTAGTTAACATAAAAAGAAAGAGACATAGATCTGCGTTTTATATAATTGAAGCATCTTCGTAACTTAGTTATAATTCTTATGAACGTGGAAAGTAATAATAGGTTTGCGAATTATATCCAAAAAAGTTAAATAGACTTTTGTTTTCATAGTATACGTGGACAAATGATTCCCATACTGATATCAATGTAATGTAAAAAAGAAAGCATACACATTTTTTTAGAAAGCTACCAAATATAATAGTAGAAGATAATTTTTTTCTTTTTGTCGTCATAGTAGAAGATAACTAACAAAAAATTATAGAGGAAAGTTATTAGTTGAAATAATCGTCTTTACAGCACAGCCATCTCTGCTGTGCACATGAGCAGGTGATGCCTCATTTTGTCTTTAACCCAAATCTCAATGCCTTTGTCTGACTGAATACAAACACAGTAACAAATTCATAGATATATATACAATATTCAATTTTGAATGATCTTTTAGTATGGTCAAAATAGATCCTGAGACAAATATTACAAACCAATGATGATCAAATAATCTAATTTTGTTGCAAATTTTACGTTTTGGTAAAGTCGCTAGAAATTGTTAATGTCACAAAAGTCTAAGTGGTTGACTGTTAAACAGATCATTTATCTTTACGTTTGTTTGTTGATGTACTGATGTACTTCCGCAGTTGTACTTGTCGGTGCATGTGTGTGCATAGTGTTTTCTTCTTCTGCATGCATGATAGATCGTAAATTATCTTAGCTTGTGATAGAGTTAGAATTAGGTCTTAATAATTTGATTTTGCTAGTAGTTATTATAGTGAGTTGCTATATACATATGCATGGATCTCTCTGTTGTATGTTTGCTAGTATTATTGACATTATTGATGCATTTCCATCTCATAATTATTTGATTTTTGTTAGTAGTTATGATAGTGTTTTGCTATATGGACCGCTGTTCTATGTTTGCTAGTATTATTGACATTATTAATATATTTCCATCTCATAATTATTTGATTTTGCTAGTAGTTATGATAGTGATTTGTTATATGGATCTCTGTGTATGTGTTTGCTAGCTAGTAGTATTGACATTAAATTTATGCATCATTTCATGGTTAATTATAGCTAGATTAGTTGATATATATGCTCCAACTATTTAACATGCATAGTCATTGCGCCACTATAAACCCTAATATATATAGTAATTATATGTAAACATATGTATACATATACCTTTTTTGAAACACTTATATACATATACCAAACAATGAAAGCAAGCATAAACTAAATCCCAATAAAAGCACCTTTCTTTCCAAATTGATAAAAAGCAAGGCCGTCCATGATCACATGGAACTACACTTGGAAGTGGTGTTTATATTATTAAATTCTTGGTTAATAATGGTTCATTTGTTTTTAATAAAATAAAACTGTAGATACTTTATCATCCAAATGCATTCCCCCGTGCCACTGGTTTAGTAAAGATCAACGAGTAATAATAATACTGACAACTAAAATAAAATTCAAAATAATACTGGAAACTATATAACTATTAATTTGTTTTAAAAGAAACTGATATACTACTCTCCTTGTAGAATGTAAGTTATTTAAGAAAATGTTTAAGATTTTTATATTTCTAAGTTAACTTTGACTTTACTCAAAATGCTGGGACAAAAGGTATCTTATAACTTTATTTACAATTGGTTAAACTGTTTTAAGAAGTATATTTTAATAATATTTTTTAAAATATACTTCTTACTTATTGTGTTTTTAGTTAAAATGAGTTTATAACAAAAAGGTTAAGAAAAGAGAGAACATATTGGATTAATTAGTCTTGAAGGACAATTGAGTGAATCACATGGAGCATTGGAGCTTAGTGATCTATGTCTCTTTTATGTTGCAGCAATCGAATCTATGGACTAAAAACTAGTGGGCGTACCACTTATATAAACTATATATAATTAACAAAAGAAAAAACATTATCTTCTTGCCTCTATGGTGGCAATTGATATTTTAACAAACGTTCATTACGAATATATTTACTTCCGGAGAAAATGAAGACACATTAACTAATTGACTAAATGTGCTTAGTCCGCAAAGTAAACAGTGAGACGTGGTCGGTTTGCTTCCATGTATTTTGGAGTAACTAATTGACCATATTAACTTATTAATACGTCTTTAATCTTTCTTCTCGTCTAACCGTTACTGACATTGCATGCAAATCAATTTGCATGGTCACAGAATCAGTGTACATAGAAAAATATTACACGTCATGGTCTACGATTCTTGGCTTTCCATCGACGCAGAGGAGCCAACTTCGAGTGCAATTTATTGTAAACTAATTAACTGTATTAACAAAAGTCAAACCATCTTAAAAATCATTTCTTTCACCCATTTTTTTACGTTTTTGACAACTTTGGGTTGATTACATTCTATATTTTTAATCACTTTTTTTATAAAGTGTCGATGTTAAAATTTTAATATTAAATCCAGTTTGTAATAAAACTAACCCAAAACAGTGTTTCTAAAATCGAAACAGAAACTGAACCAAAAATATTTAGGTTACGGTTTAATATGGTTTGATTAGATCAAACATGATTCAATAATTTGGTTCTATATATTTAATATCATATACATTTTAAAGTAATGTTAATAAATATTATACATAACTAAAGTATAAATAAATATCAAATGTAAAACATTATAACTATAAACTAGTTTTTTATTTATATAGTTGGTTTATGATTTTTTTTTTGATAATTTAATGGTTTTTATTCAGTTCAATAGCTTCAAATTCAAATTGACTATGTGACCGATTCATAATCAACCCAATTATTAGATCCAACTCAAATACATGACCGATTTATGGTTGAACCTGATCTAACCATCGGATCGGTCCGATTTTAAAAACACTGAATATCTGTCTCATCAAGAAGATTTCCACGGCCTTAGAAACAATATAGAACCGTTGTTATTTAAGAGACTGATCAATTAAACAATTTCTGATGAATCAATGAACCAAAACCCTTTGATCAATGCATTCTATGTCATAACATTTGACATCAACACATTCTCCAGCTTATGATCTATAGCAACTCAATTTCTTCATAGATCTTATCCCCCACAATTCAGAATAAGCACATCACGCATACAAAGCTCAATGCCACTCTGACATGTGCTTAAGTTGTTGGAACTATTTTTTGAACACTATGATAGTGTATCTTTTTCAAAATGAAATTTTATTTTAACGAGAAATTGAGCTCTAATGTATATGTTTTGAAAAAATTGTACAAAATAGCAAATACACATATTGAATATTTGGATCTGGTTTTGATTTGTTAATTAGTTGGACTTGATGTTCATTAACTTAATTTTATACACCAAATATATGTTGATCTTTTATATTAATAAAATATATAAATATTTTATTTTAAAGTATATTATTTAGTTTAAATTGGTCAAATAATAATAATTTTACTCATTAATTTCTTGGTCAAAAGGTGATTATGTCACATAATTTTTCTATAAAATACAACTCATTATTTTTCTATAAAAATCTTTGTTAGCATTATAGAAAAATATAATTCTCTCTCACTTGAATAACTTTTTTAAAAAAAAAATCTTTGAGTATGAGAATAATATACGAAAATATTTAGACAGTCTGAACACAGTTTTAAAATATTTAAGAAAATAAATTAATCATCTCGAATCAGCAATTTTTATCAGTTTATTTCAATATTGTAATTTTGATTTATGTTCTTATTAGTTTTACAAAAATCAGTTGTCCCTATATTATAGTCAGGGGCGGATCCATGCAGTGAGTGACTGTGGCACGTGCCACATACTGCTTCAATTTTTTTTTTTTACTTGTTCAAATTATTTTTCATGTAACTAACAGTTCTTAGAAGTCAATGTAGCTTATAGGTAATGAGAGCTAACTTTGCCCCACCCTGTATCAAGTTCGAACCAATGTGTAGTTTTTCTGTATTTTCAATTTTTTCTACAGCTTCTAATTACTATTCCATGAATATTTTCTTTTGATTTTGCTACCATAACTATTTTGTTAATAACTGGTTTATTTTCTGTTTTAACAGGAAAAATTCTAATTTTACCATAAAGTTGATGTCCGTTTTTAAATTTATATTTAAAATATAACTATTTTCTTAAATATTTTAAATTTGTGATGAAAATTATCTATATAAATGTATAAATCTAACATTATCCTTTAAATATTTAAACCCTCAAAATAATCCATAAAATTACTGTATTTTATTTTTGAAAATAGTATTCAACTTATAGTATTTCAGTCACTTTTTAAATATTACCTTTTTCAAAATACAAACTCATAATTTATTAATATTTAATTTTGACAGGAATTTTATTAAGTTTATTTTTCAACAGTTAGAAAAAATAAAAACTAAAAAGAATAATTTCTTATAACAAAATTACTATCTACATATATAATTTACTGATATTAACGAAAATGAATATTTAAAATTACAAAAAACTATTTCTTTTATATTTTATTGATTTTGGAAAATTAATGACTAATGTTTTTAAAAATATATTTTAAATTATTTAATTTAATTATATTTATATAATATAAATTTATATATTGTGCCCCATATCAAGTTATTTTCTGGATCCGTCCCTGATTATAGTAAAATAAGGTTACTACATAAATAACTTCACAGCTTCTGACCACATTAAGCATCCATCATACATTCCAACTTCAGCAACTAAGATCTCTATAATATTATTTGAGAAGTCAGTTTACTATGTGTCGCACTCACGTTAACTCTCACGATGGTTGATTACGATCACACCCTTAATGAATCAAAAATATTATATATAATTACTATATTAAAATTGATTTCCCTTTTTTAAATAATTTCTGTTAACTAGAAATTTCCTCTTTGGTTAACATATATAGTTAAAAACATCTTTAAATTAAAAAACGAATTTAAAATAAGAGAATATATTTATATATAATATGATTTCATAAAAAAGGAAAGTTAACAAAAATAATTTTGATATTTAGAAAAATAGATATTTCCTTTAAAACATAACCTTAACCAATATAAAAATATTTCCAAAGTAATAAAAATATTTTCCTTATGTCTATATATTTTCTCAAATAATAATATTTTTAATTAGTATTATTGAAATGGTTTATTCATTATTATAATATTTATTGACTATTAATATTTTATAATTAAAAAACTAAAAATTTCTATAATTTTTTTTTACTTATATAAAATAATTTCTCAAGAAAAAATTAAAAGAACTGATATTTATTTTTAAAACGTTAATTGATATTTTTATGATAAATAATTTCATCACAAGCATATTTTGAACAAGAAATTACAAAAAAAAATATTTTAAATAATATAATCCTAAAAATTTTAATAAACTAAAATATTATATTTTGCCACAATTAAAAATTTATGTTTTACTTAATATATAGTTTACTTTTTTCCCTTTTCCCTTATATTTGTACAATCCAATATACCTATGATAAAAGTACATAAGAAAATCTGAATTATTATATTCAAGAATATATTTAAGATTATTTAAAATAATTTTCAGTTTACTTTTATAAATCTAAGTTATAATATTACTTAGAACTTACAAAATATTTTAATTATTATAAATACCAATATGCGTTTTGAGATTAAAAAATGTATCCGTTATTTTATTTTATGCAACTTTCTACTGATTATTTCTTTATTTTTAAAATATTTTAAGAATAAAACATAAAAAATTGTGATGAATATTACAAAAAATATATTTACACATTTAAGATGAAAACTGAGTTGATGCGATAAACAATCTAACTAGATTAATAAAAATAAAAATAATTATACTTTAATATAAAAGAATATATGTCACCCTATCCACAAAATGAATAATTAGACTAATCAATTTTATTATATATAAAATCAAACGTAAAATAAATAACATATTATTTTATAGTAATGTTTATTTATTTTATACATATAAATTAAAGGATGCTTCAAACCATACCAATAAATAAAAATAAATCACTAACTAATTGTTACAGTTTATTTATTTTGTAAAACATATACTATCTGAGATTTCAAAATATTATTGCTATTTTTATTTATGTGTTCTGAATAGACCAACACTTAAGTTCTTTATTTGATTTTCAAAAATATATATAATATTATTACTAAAATATATATACATATCTAAGGGAAAAATCAATCCAAATTAAAATTACAAATTATTCATATTTTAATATATTTAGAACAAAAAATACCATGGTTGAATTTGAAGAATTTGATGATATCTAATATACTAAAGTGATAATCAAACTAATCATATATTACATATCCAAAATCACACATCTAAGTAAAACAAAAAAAATTTATAATAATCGAAATTAAAATTAAACTATTAACAAATTATTACAATATATTTACTTTATAAATATTTATATCCGTGTATGAGCACGGAAAAATCACCTAGATTGTTGATGAGTATGTTTAAAATCTTATTGGCGATTGGTTTCATCCTCTTGAAATGGTCTGTCACTTGTTCCCTATACAAAATTAAGAAACCATCTTATAATAGTTGACTCATTTGATCAAAATATAATCATTATAAAATATTCAAGAATATACTTAAATGATAACTAAATCGACTATATATAAGATATCTAAAATCATATGTCTAATTAAAGTAATGCAATATTATTAATATAAATTATGCATAAAAGTTATAAATTAAATTTAAAATTAAAATATATAGCAATCAACTATTATATTATATTTATTTATAAATATTTATTTTCCGTGCATGAGCACGGAAAAATCACCTAATTATTAAGATTTTTATTTTTCTTTTTTCCTTTTTCATAATAGTATTTTAAATTAAATTATTTAGTTTCCTATTTATTATAGATAATCTTCATTAAATTGTTATTTAGTTTTTCCTATTTACATAATAGTATTCTAAATTAGATTATTAGCTTTAGTTTCCTTTTTAATATTGTTTTCTAAATTATTTAAAAAGGAAATATACATAAAATAAAATATTGAACACCTATATATGAACGTGATTCAAAACATTTGTAAACAGTTATTTAATATATTTATTTTAAAATAAAATAATATTTTTTAAAAACTTTCTTAAACAGTTATACTATCTGAAAATTAGTTTCTGACGTTTCATGATCACTTTAGTTCTCAAAATAATTAGTACACTGATATTTTAAATGGCCTAAAATATTAGAGAAATTGTCAATAATACCATTTTCAAGGTACCACATTTCATGTATACACTAATCAACTTTACCCTTAAAATATTAATAGTTTAAAGACTATTATACCCTTAACTCATTAGTTTAACCTGGTTCTATTTCTCTTCCAGATCTCGAGATTATATTGAGAAGCTCGGGGAACTCCGGCGAACGATCTCCGGCGAACTCGAAGATCTCCGGCAAATTCTGTGATCTCGGTGAACTCGGCGATCTCTCGGTGAATTTGGCAATCTTCGACAAACTCCGAGCACGACTAAGCGATAGTCATGGAGATTAGTAAGTTCTCTCAATTTAGTTCTTTTGAATATATACCTGAACAGAGAAGCGGAGGAGGAACTAAACAGAGCGAGAGCAGAAATCAAAGACATGAAGAGGGTCCAAAAGGAACTCGAAGAACAGTTTTATATGGGCAATCGTCGGTTAGAGTTGGTCGAGAAAGATAGAGACGAAGCTATCAAAAAAATTGAAGAGCTTTTGATAGATCTATACCTGGACAAGGGTGAGTCATCATCACATTCGCCTTCATCCTTGTTGCAGTGGTCTGTTTCCAACGAGCCTCCCCCATATTTCATCTGTCCCATTTCAAAGGTCAGGACTCGAACCTCCACTTATTAGGCAGATGTTTTTTGTAGGATCTTGACTTGGCTTCTGCTCAATAGCTCAACTATAGTGTACTAAGCTGACATGTCCAAAAGTAACTTTTTCATTTTGATATTTGTTTTGCTCTTATATAATTCATTTCCAATTTCTCGTGATTGTAAGAGATTATTGCAGCTGATGGTTACACTTATGAAGCAGATGACAGATCTGAGGCTTGAGAATCACAAGCTAACACCAAATCTTGTTCTTCGTTCAGCTATTAAACGAGTGGTTGCAACAGCACCCGTATTTCTTTGATTTTCCTTAGAGATAGATATTAGTTGTTATGCATTGACTTGTGTTTTAGCTACCACCCGTTGACTTTACTGTGTCCACCGTAGGAAAACTGAAACTGTGAACAAGAAGAATGTTGAGGGTCACCACTAACCATCCTTGGTCTCTTTCTGTCAGAAGCTTCTTTGTTTTTCTGTTTTTTCCTTTTCACTTTACAGGGGAAACGAAGACAGAACAGAAAGACAAAGGTGAAGAACAACAATGGCGGAACTCATGGCCATGGGAAATGATGTTGTTCATATTGCTGTGAAGAATGATGTCAAAGAGAGCAGGTCGACTCTGGTTTGGGCTTTGAGGAACCTTGGTGCCAAGAAAGTCTGCATCCTCCATGTTTATGAGCCAAAATTTGCTTCTCCTACTGGTAATTTTTATTACCGATTGATTTATATGGTCCCCATGTAGCAATTTTCGATGCTTCAGATGTAATGTATTTCTTGGTGATGTTTTCAGCACGTAAGCTTGAAGAACTGGATGCTATCATGTACGAGACATTACATGATTATTTTGACATCTGTCAACAAGAAGGGGTATTGTTCTGTTCTGTTGCCTTCTTCATATATATTAGTGAAGTCTTTCTCTTCTTGCTTTGAAATTGTTGTGTTCCTCCTGATTCTTGTTGTCTGATCGCAGGTGAACGAGGACGATATTTACATATCGTGTATAGAGATGAACGATGTGAAGCAAGGGATATTAGAACTCATCCATTATAGCAAAATTAAGATGCTTGTTATGGGAGCTGCATCAGATCATCATTATTCAGAGTACGCATTGGAAATCTGTTATATTCTTAAATCTCTAAGTTCACTCTTGTTGACTTGACAGAAAAACTCAAACATATTATGATTTTGGGTTTTATATTGAGATTACTATATGGTGTGAATTTTTATTTTTGAGTGGTTAAAGATTGGAATGCAGACTTTATATGTTTGAGTTTTGTGAGTGAAGTTTCTTCTCACTTTATGGACTGGTCATTAAATAAAAATTGGTCTTTTTGGATGGAAGTGTTTCTGGTGGGTACAGCCAGCGAGTAAGCAGAGGACTAGAGGTTATAAATTGTTTTCATAAACTTTATGAATGTTTTATAGAACCTTATAAATTATGTATATATCCTTAAACACATTTATAAAATATTTTACAAACCCTTATAAATGATTATAAACTTTTTAAATGATTTAGAGTTTTTCAAACTGATTTATTTGAACTTTATAAACCCTTATAAACTGTCTAAGTGAAGATATTTATAAACCTTTATATATATATATATATATATATATATATATATATATATGTTATTCAAATACTACTTTACAAAAGCTTATAAATTGTTTGGATGTATTATCAACTTTGGTTTTATACGGTTTGCTTGGAATTTGGACAATATTTGTTGCTTCAAAATCTGGTCATTATAGTCATAAAGCCTTTGATGATTTTCTAATTTTGAATCTGATGATAAATTATTTATAAACCCTTACAAAATTATTTATAAGCACTTATATAGTTAATAAATTCTTATGAATACATTTTACAAACCGTTACAAAATAATGATTTATGAACTCTTGTATCTTATTTACGAATTTTCATAAAACTGTATAAAATATTTATGGACACTTGTAGTCTATTTATATATTTTTTATAAACCATTATAAATGACTTATAAACTTATAAATAGTTTATATAATTTTATAAATGATATATAGACTCTTATAAAGATAAATAAATCTCTTATAGTGATTATTTATAAACTCTTATAAATGATGTATTTGTTATGCCAATTATGAACTTTTATGAAAAAAATTATAAAGCGATTTACAAGATTTATTTGTTATATTTTCTATAAAGTATCATTTATTTTTAAACAATTTATAAAGACTTATAAATAATTATAAACTCTTATTTGATCGGTAAATGTTTATAAAAGATTATAAATGATACACAATAACTTTTAAATTTTTACAAAGGAAGTTAATATACACTTATAACATTTTATAAATTGATTTATAAGAGTTTGTAAACTGATTTATTATCTTATGAACTGATCTAGGGGTTATAAGGAAATATTTGGGGTTTAAGTTGAATTATTATTATTTATAAACTAATTTTAGTTTTAAAAGTGATATAAACTGATTTATAGACCCCTCATAAGTTGGTGTAGAAAATTTATAAATTGTTTTTATAAACTTTATGAATGTTTTATAAACCCTTATAAATTATTTATATAAACATAAAACCCCTTATAAAATAGTTTACAAACTCTTATAAATTCTTTTATTAGACTTTCTAAATGGTTATTAACATTTTAAATGATTTAGAGTTCTCCTAACTGATTTATTTTACCTTATAATCTGTAATAAATAATTTAATAAATCCTTATAATTTTTTTGTAGACCCTTATAAACTATTATTAATGAATTTATGTACTCTTATAAATAATTATATAAGGATTTCTAAACTGGTATATATATATTTATAAGCCCTTATAAAATATACTTATAAATTTTTTGAATTTTTTTTATAAACCTTTGTAAATAGATTTTATATTTCATATATATTTGATCCACTCTTATAAATATTTCCTAAACCCATCGACACAAAAGAAAAAGCTTTATAAAAGATTGGAATGCAGACTTTATATGTTTGAGTTTTGTGAGTGAAGTCTCTTCTCACTTTATAGACTGGTCATTAAATAAAAATTGGTTTTTGTGGATGGAAGTGTTTCTGGTTGGTACAGCCAACAGTAAGCAAAGGACTAGAGGATATAAATGATTTTCATAAACTTTATGAATGTTTTATAAAGCCTTATAAATTATGTATTTATCCTTGTAAAATATTTTATAAGCTTTTATAAATTTTTTTATTAGACTTTCAAAATGGTTATAAATTTTTTAAATAATTTAGAGTTCTTCAAACTGATTTATTTTACCTCTTTAAACCCTTATAAATCGTCTAAGTGGAGATATTTATAAACCTTTATATTATAAACCTTATAAATTATTTTACAAACCATATAAATTATCTTATAATTCTTTCTAAGGATTATAAACTCTTATAAATGATTTTTTTTTGTCATCTACTCTTATAAATGATTTAAAGACCTTCTAACTGATTTTCTTATAAACATTTATAAACGGTTATAGACTTTATAAACTTCTTTATAAGGTTTTATAAATGATTTATAAACTCTTACAAATAATTTATAAACATTTATAAATGATTTATGAACTTTATAAATGATTTACAAACTTTATAAACTGTTTTGTTATTGAAGCTATATAACTCAGATTGAACATGTAAAGTGTACAAAAGTCTCAAATAGTGTAGAAGAAAAAAAAGTAGAAAATTGTATCCTCATGAACACAAACGGCCTCTCTTTTCCTAAGTAACGATCTCTCACTTCAAAAGGGAAAATACAACAATACACAAACTTGAGCTGTCGTGAAAACCTACAAATATATTAAAGAAGTTGAAGATAAAGACTTGATGCAATGTTAATAAATAGTTCAAGATTTAAGAGATTACCTCTCCTCAGATTGTAGTATTCTTTTTCTTAGACTTTGAACTCGTGGACGTGGAACCATTTCGTGGATGACCAATTGTTTCCTTTCACCACTGGACATCCATCTGAAAATCAAAAACAAAGGATATTGAAGTTTAGAGACACTGATATTATTGTTACTCTAAGTGAAAGAAAAAACGAGTTTTTTTTGTGGTGGTTGAATCTCTTCAGCGTTCAAACTGGAAGGGTCTAGAGAAGCATCATGCCTCATGTTCCAGAAAAGTAAAGCATCTCTCTTCTTTGGTAGAACATGGAGTCCTTCTTTCCCACATTTCGATAGCTCGTTCCACCATTGGACTGCACTAATGTTTCCTTTCGCAGCAGGGAACACTGTCTCGCCACCGTCATCAACATCCGAGCTAAAGTATTTGTCCAAAAGAAGATTTAAGAAATAAAGCATAAAGAAATTTGTCAGAGTAAAAAAAATTATGTTTTGGTTACTTACAGGTACATAAGTACAGTAGCTATACGTTGTCCACCGTTCTTGGTGTTGAACTCATCTAAGAAATAATCATAGTGAGGCTCATACTTCTGCCCAACTTGGTAGTGAAGAACTTGAAACTTTACGACTTCGAAACTCTCTCTGTTCTGTTCTGGTGATAACAGCTGAGCATGACTTTCAATAAATAGAAATCTGGTTCAGGAATTTGATCGAACACCAAGCGTGCGTCTTTAGTATACCCAAAGGCTCCATATAAACTTACGAGCTTTGTTGCACGAGAGATGTCAGACATGAGTCCATTCCTAGTTAAGATCGTGTGAGCTTTCCGCAGTGAATCGATGCTCTTGCACTTGCTTAAGAGGTGGAGGCTCGGGATCGATGCGGCGTAATGCAGAGAGGTCATGGACTCATCATGGACGCGTCTCTGTTAAAACGTCGTAGCGGTACGAGAAGTCGATTGAGTTTGAGCTGGTCGGCGAGCACGGCGAGATTCGCGAGTCCTCCCGAGTAACCGAGTAAATGGAGGAAGAGGAGGCATCATCGACGGCGCTGGAGGAAGTCGAGAAGCGGAGGGATTGAATCAGAGGATGATTTGGAAGAAAGTTAGGTTTTAGGTTAGGGTTACTTTAGTCATTTACTCATTCATAAATATGGTATTTATGAAAATGTCCATTGACTAGTGGTAAAGTTGAATAATGGTACTAAAGAAAGTGTAAAAATAAAATTTCCCCAAAATATTATGCATAATGCAATTGTTAATATTTCACTTTTTAGTTTACCTTTTTTATAATTGTATTTATTTAGTTTCGGATTTATTAATGATAAAAATAAAACATTTTAGTTTCAAAACTAAAGTTTACCACATTTAAATATTTTGTTTAAATTTTAATATATATATATATATATATAAAAGAAAAAGAGTTAAATAATACAAGTTGACTATGGAACATATACTGATCATCTGATCCTTTTTTGTGAAACTATTCATCTGATCCTATCATAACCCTTTTATGTTACAACTAATTTTAAATTAAATAACCAATTAAATGATTAAAAAGTAAAATTATGATTGCCAATTTATCCAAACTAAATTTAGATAATATGATACTATTTTATTTTTCCAAAAAACAACATATAAATCATTATAAGAAATACCAAAATATACTTACAAGTTACAATAAATTGAAATAAATGCAATTAACAAAACTTATTTGGTTTTATATACTTAAAACTCAAAATGCAAAAAATATTTATACCCGTGCATGAGTACGGGAAAATCACCTAGTAACTTATAAAGTAGTAGGTCTGAATAAGTTGTAGCTTATAAGTATAATCATAGAGAGTAAACCCTTTTTAGTTTTTTTTCTTGAAAATCTGTATGGTGTCTCAGATATTCAAATGTATATTTTGGAGTTTTACACATATTAAAATATGTTGAATTTTGACTATAAATACATAATTTTTATGATTAACTATTTTTTTATAACTTTTAATCACTCAAAATTCAATAAACCCAATTAACTTTTAAAAAGTTTATAATTTGCAATTATTAAAAAGTTTATGTATCCTTTTTAAACAATTTTTTTTCTTCTAAATTATGGACCCTTTTGAAACGGAGTAATTTTCGTGTCACTGGGCACAGCAAATGGTTTGTATTGTCTCTTAACATCTCACATGTATCTAAACCGTAACAGTTCGCTGGTTTCAACTTCAATAACAACTTTACAACAATTGAAATGGATCCTGAGCCAATCAATAAATCATCCATAACCAAACATGTCCACCAACGCTTAGAAACCAGCTGTTCTTAGACGTACTTGTCAATCACACAAAGGCTCGTTAACCAAAAGATTCATCTTCTCATTAAGAAACTTGATCACATCATCCCTACCTTCTTTTAAAAGCAACTGTCTCAATCTCCCAAACGTCACACCCGACGGTCTAATCCCCATCTCAATCATCTCCTCCAACAAAACACAAGCCCTCTGAGTATCACCCTCCTCGCACAACCCGTTAATAAGAACCGCAAAGGTATGCATACTCGGAAACACACCCTTTTTCCTCATCCGCTTCCACACTTTATCAGCAGTCTCCATCTCTCTCTTCTCACAGAACATCTTTATCATCATCGTGTACGTGTCCGCATCAGGCTCACACACTCTGATCATCTTCCTAAACACATCAAACGCTTCGTCTCTCTCACCGCACTCTATCAAGTGTCGTAGGATGATGTTACACGACTTAGAGTTTGGCGTCACGTCTTTACTCTTCATCTCTCTCAAAACCCTATACACATTCTTCATCTTACCCTCCTTGCAGAACGCGCCAATCAGCGAGTTGAAAACCGCCACGTCTGGTTTTATCCCATTTCTCTCCATCTCTAGAAACGTATCAACCGCCTCTTCAAGCCTATTCTCTGTTCCATAAGTATGCACAAGCACGCTATAGATGAAACTCGTCGGCTTGCAGATACTTTGATCCATGCTCCTCACAACTCCAAGAGCTTCATCGACTCTTCCAGCTTTACACAGTATATCAACCATTGTACTGTAAGTAACCACATCAGGCTCGCAACCCGCGTCGACCATCTCTCTAAAAACCTCTCTCGCCTTCGGCAAGTTAGGCTCCTTCCCCCACCCACCAAGCAATATACTATAAGTTTTCGAGTCAGGGGTAAACCTCTCCCTCGTCTTCTGAAAGATCTCCTCAGCTTTCCTCACGTTCTTGGACTTGCACAAGGCGCTCAACAGACCGTTGAGTGCCGCTAGGTTCTGCGGCAAGTCATACTTCTCCATCACGTTAAACGCGTAGACGGCCTCGTCCACCTTCCCCGCCCTCGCGTACTTCCTCATCACGATGCAGAACGTCTCCACGTTCAGCGTCTTCTTCTTCCTCATCGAGTTGACGAGGTCCCACATGAGCTTGTACTGCTTGATCTTGGCCGTGGACTCGATCATCATGTGGTAGGCGCGGACGCTGTGCTCGTAGTGGCGCTGCTTCTCGGACCACTGGAAGAATCTGTACGCTAGCAGACCGGCGTTCCTGAACCGGTTCAGGACGTCTTCTGCTGCTTCTGGTGAAACCCTTAAGCCGGTTTGGTCTAGTGCTGATTCGAGAACCTGTTGGGGAGAAGACATCATTACTTTGGATATCTTCTTTGTTACTTCTGCAACATCAGTGACTTGTCCGCTTGAGCTATATAGCTTTGCAGATATGAATCTTGATCGATGGTTGAGAACTCTGATCTTCATTTTGAGTAGAATCCAGAACACAGAAGCAGATCTGTAAGCCCATAGAAAGAAAAAAAGTTCACTCAGGCATTTCGTCGAACAGTTGATGAGCGTGAATGAAAAAAAGAAGTCAATTTACACACAACATAGACACATACATATATAATCACATGTCAGCATTACGATAAAATCTTAGGTTTCTCACCTGTACGGGTGAAGTGGAGCTTGTCTTCACGAACAGTGGTTTTGCTCACCGGAGGACAATAATAAACCTGTCGGACACAGTGTCGAATGAAGGAAGACTTAAGACATTATACGCAGCGTTTCGAAGTGTTAGATAAATTGGGCCACATGTAAAAGCCCATCCGGAACGAAAAAGAAAGCCCATTAAAATCAAATAAGAGGATTCATGGCGCCAAATATGTATATGCTGCTTGTACTCTGCTTTCAAGTACAGAGTCATGTTTCATGATCATAAGAATCAGTTAATCTTTGCTCAAAAAAAAAAGAATCAGTTAATCTACTCTTGCAGACAAGACAAAAGTTTCAAGTGGTTATCTCATTTGCGTTTTGTGTAAGGAAAAAAGGTATTGATCATTTCAAAGTTTGAATTTTTATCACCCCCAACCAACAAGTTTTCATCTTTGTAGCCTTTTAATTCTGTTGATCTATTAATATCGTACATAAAAATAAAATAAGCACTTTTCAGATGTGTAACCAAGTCGTTTTGGCCTAATGGTAAAAGTGTTCCTGCTGGAGTTTTCGTATTGGGTTCGAGTAGCATTGACCATCTATGGACATCTTAAATGGCAATAAAATCCGGTTTTATGTGAACCTCGTAGAATTAGTTTTTGTGGCTATAAAGTTTTTGGATCCTGCGGTTATAAAAAAAATGTTTAATAGTCGGAAAACTCTTCATAATAGCCCTTACAAGATGCAAAAATTTCAAGATAGACTCTAGTAAACCGAGTTTGAATGTTAGATATGGTGACTATTGTATTATTGAAAAGTTGTATTATATGGTGGGGACACAACTGAAACAAGTCAAATTACGCAGATGAACTCCTCTAATCTTTCCCGCCACCTACCTCTATCTTCCACTAATCTCGCCACTTTCTCTCTCATATATCTCATGTTTTGTCATAATATAAACTCATTCCTAATCCAAAACTAAACTCATCTCTCGCTTCTTGTGAGCATTAACAAAAGCAACATGGCCATTATTGTCGTTGATGATTCTTTCAAGAGACCAGGAACTGTACCTTTCAGCTGGGAGATCCGACCCGGTGTACCCAAAACCCGACCCGAAAACACACCTCTACTCCAACCTCATAATAAACTCTCTCCTCTCCGTTTAAAACCTTTGTCGTCTCACTCTCAGCCGTTTCTCCCGCCGGCGCTTTCTCCTCCGTCTTCTTCTTTCATCTCCAAGTCCAAGAGCCGTTCTTCGTCTCCCCTCACTCCTTCCTTCTCTGCTCCATCGAAGCTCAAACCACTGCCACCGTCGCGTTCTGGATTCAACTCTCTGTCTCCGGGACCTTCTTTCCGCTCTTCCCCGCGTGCTTTCTCGGAGCGGTGGCAGCTAAACCGTCCTAATCGGGTCAGACCCGGATCCGAGTCGGAGCCCAGACCCGACTTTGCTTTTGCCGGACTCGGGTGTTTCCCGAAGCCTAAGTTCAGGTTGAGAAAGGACAAGAGCGGTGGTGGTCGGAGAAAAACCGGGTCGAGGTTGGAGCGTGGTTACTGCTCCGATATGGATACGATGTCTCGGTGGACTGTTTCTAGCCGGAGATCAGTTTCTCCGAGATGGGACTCGCCGAAGTCGTCGTTCTCTTCGCTCCAGTTCTCGCCGCGACTCGAAAACGAAGCTGAATGGGCCGGGTTTGGGCTATTTTGAAGACATTTCAATTAAGTGGGACGAGATTGGTTCTTTAGCCATCCGATTCCGAACCAACAGAAGGATAATCAAATTTGGGCTAAAATGTAATATTCTAAAATGTAGGGTCCTAAATCTTATATGTCAATAGAGTTTTCACACCTCAGTAGTTCCAATTTATATTAGAGTGAACGTTCGCATACTCGTTCAGGTTCGGATCGAGTATTTTAGATTTTCGTGTATTTTGGTATAAAGATATAGAAACCGTTCGGTTATTTCTAAACTTCGGGTCGGATTTGGATATTTTTAATTCGGGTGCGGTTATTTCTAGTCAGGTTTTTAGATATTGCTGACTGGACTGCCACTTGGATGATCAAAACGGCTGCGTTTTGATAAGTCGAAATTGTTTCTTCGAAAAATATGGTTTGATCGAAAATGATGATATCCAAGTGGTAGTCCAGTCAGCACGCCGTTAGGGGTGAATAGACCAAATTTGCGACCACATTTACATAATTCCCATAAAGTATAATTAATGTTTGAAATATTCAAAAGATCCCGAAATTAAGTGGAGGAAGATGATTTAATTATTGTTTTCTTCTAATTTTAGATAATTTTCTAAAGTTCCAAATTAGAATCTAAATAATTTGAATATTTTCTTAACTGAATACTGTTAATCGGCAAAACAATTATTAATCGTATTTGTTATTACTAATTAAATTAAAATTATCAGTCTAATAGAAAATGAATTTGGCAACTAAAAGATATTTTCAAACATGAATCTCAGCAATTAAAATAAATGGTAATAGTTAATGGAAATTAGGATCCTTAATTATCTCTTAATAAAAAAGCGAATGTTGCAGAAAATGATTACGGATTAACCAGCACATGATGGATCATGAACTGTTTAATTGTGAGGTAAAAGTTATATTAGATTAACGGTTAAACCCAACTCGGATGAGTTTTAAGGGCTTTGGTGGAAACCATATAAAACTCTTTTTCTTCGCCACATCTTAACTTGTCTCATGTCTCTCTTCAATGCTCAGCAAGAGCTAATTCTTCTATTTTCTCTCATTCCTATTGGCAGAGATCTCAAGTTTTTTCGTCTTCTTTGATACACCTTACATTTCTCACTTCTCTCTCTCCTCCATACGTTTTTTTTTTCATTTCAACTAGATCTCATGTTTTTCTTGGGTATTCAAGCTTTTGAGATTTCAAGTTCGGTTCTGAGTTTTCAGTATTCTATTTTCTTGGTTTTTCAATATTGGATTTTTCAAGCTTTTGAGTTTTCAATCTCAAATTTTTTTTTTTTGAGTTTTCAATCTCAAGATCCAATGGCGTTATTGGTACTTTTTAAAAACATTATTGCTTACGGATCGTTTAGTCCACAACTCAGTCCAAAAATACATACGCCAACTATTAATCAATTCGCATATTGTTTTCCAATCCGAGTAAGTTTTGTTCAAATGGTTTCTATTGGCTTAATTTTTGCATAAATCCAGATCGTTGATCCGAGTTGTAAGTAAAACAGACAGTAGAAAGCCACTATTTTCACCACTCGAATCAACGATCTGAATTTATGCAAAATTAAACCAATAAAAACCAATTGAACAAAACTTACCTCGGATTGAAAAATAATCGACGAATTCAGTAATAGTCGGCATATGGATTATTGGACTGGAATGTGGACTAAACTATCCATAAGCAATAATGTTTTTAAGTAACAACAATGAAAATAAAAAGCCATTGGATGTTGAGGTTGAAAACTCAAAAAAAAATTGAAAACTCAAAATCTTGAATGTTGGATTGTAGGATCCTAAAGTCTTATCAATAGAGTTTCCGCATCTCTGTAATTCCATATTTATATGTTGGATTGTGGTCTAAATAACAAATCCAAAACTCTGAAGGTCTGACTGAGGGAAGAAATAATGTAAGGAGTAAAACAGTAAAAGTAAAAAAAAAAAATATATAAAAAGCTTCTTCAGTTCCACAAAATAATAGTTTTGAGACTTTTTTCCTTTCTTCAGTTCCACAAAAATAATAGTTTTGAGATTGTTTTTCTTTGTCAGCCAGTTTTGAGTCTTATATTTGTTCATAAAATAATAGTTTTGTATTTTCAATATAAATTTTGAGTTTTTTGTCAGCTTTTTAAAACTAATTTGTCCATGTTAATTAAGATAATAATTATATAATAATTTTTATTTTGTAATTTATGTATTAAATATAATTATTTTGGGAAATGTAACTTTATTTTTAAATGATGTGAAAACACTAAACAATAATTTAAGTGCTGGAAACTAAGGATGGGCCTAAGGTGATTACTTTCTCTTTTAGGTATACTTGATATTGGGCTTGCATTGAATGGCTAATAAATTTTAGGACTTGTACTTGACTTGTCAAAAACAAATACTTGTTATTTCGATTACTTATCCAAAAATATGTTACATGCCTTATTCGAATACTTATAAATTATTTGGATATATTTCTAAATTTTTAAGAATTATTTGATAGATAATATTATATCAGAAAAGGTTATGAAAATTTGTTTTGTTTACTCGCCTTGACAAAAACAGTAAATTTACTTCAAAGAAAATATTTGCACTTAATATAGAAAAGGAACAAAATACATATATTTTGATATAAAAGTATTGTTTGCTTCTTACAACAAAGAAATATATGTTTAAGGCTTTGTTCTTATGGTTTAGTTATCTTTTTCAGTCCTAAAACAAGTAATGAGTAATATCAAGATGAGTTGTTATTTTTTTTTGATATTTGTTACTTGTCTTTTACTTGCAAGTAGTAAAACTTAATGACTTGATATTTGTTTTGACAACAATCCCCTAGACTATATTTGCGAAGTGATTTTGCCACATGTCTTCTTTACAATCAATTTCACAAAACAAATTTGACGTGGCTATTAAAATTGATGACATGGCTTCCGGAAAAATATGATATGGATAGTTTCATTTAATATTGATTTATATTTTTGGTAAACTTATTAGAATATGGTAATAATTCATATGTTACATTTAATATTGATATTTCTTTTTGGTAAACTTTTTTAAATTATGGTAATGGCT
Source organism: Raphanus sativus (assembly GCF_000801105.2). NCBI lineage: Eukaryota > Viridiplantae > Streptophyta > Magnoliopsida > Brassicales > Brassicaceae > Raphanus > Raphanus sativus. The sequence continues at coordinate 1,402,495 of NC_079512.1, read as the reverse complement.
CATACATCGTCTATAAAATAAATATGTTCATAATAACATTTCAAATTTTGAAATATTATTATTTTTTATAATTAAATAATTTGCAGTTACTAAAACTTTCAAAAATTTCTACAATTTAAAATATATATATATATAAATAATCGTAAGATTATTAGTTTCTTATATATCAACAAATTTTATAAATATTGTTTAGGCTAAATATTTTTTATAATTATACAATTTTATATCATTTTTTAGTTTTATACCAATTGATTTAATATATATCAAATATATATTAAATTAGGTGTTTTACCCGCACTTGCGGACTTGATAATCTTATAAAATTTTGTAAATAGATATATTATAAATTCAAATACTAATATTTTACATATAATATATTTTTTATTTTAATAAAATATCTTTTATACATAAACTAAACTTGAAAACATCCATATATATACATAAAATTGTATACCTGGATTTATATTCATTTTTAAAATATTAAGAAGTAAAATATTTTGGATAACATAATATAGTATCTTTAAATAATTATGATTATAAAATTTATGTAATTTATTTTAAATTTATAAGGGATTATATGTTCTGTGATATATATATATATATATTAAAAATCTATTCAGTTTAATATTACCAAAATAAAATATAATATAAACATATACATAATATTTTAATATTACTAAACTAAATATAAGATAAATTTAACTATGATATTATCATTAGATTTTTTAATTATTCTTAAGATAACAATAAATTGTCAGCTAAATACATTGATTTATATTTATTTTTAAAATATTATGTTGTAAAATATTTTTGGATAACATAATAGAGAATATTTTAAGATAATGATGATTCTAAAATTAATAAAGTTATTTTTAAATTTATGGATAATTATATTATGTGATATATGTATATATATTAAAATATAACTACTTTATGATTACTAAACAAAATATAATATTAACATATATATATATAATATTCGAACATTACTAAAATAAATATAATATAAATTTAACTATGATAATATCATTAATTTTTTAATTATTCTCAAAATAATAATAAATTATTAGCTAAACCACTAAAATTACTTATTAAGATTAATAATTGATTACAAAATATGACTAAACCAAAAATTACAACCTAAAATTATGTAAAATATAATTAATATATAACATTACCAATTAAAATTATTAAGAATATGACCAATAAATAAATAACCTAAAATATGGAAAATATGATAAATAATCAAAATTAAAATTATTAAAAACATAACAAATAAGAAAATTACCTAAATTTTTGAAAATATGATAAATAAACAATAATCAATGACAAATAAGTCAAATCAATTCATAAATAATAATATAGATATTAGTAAAAAATAGTAAAATCTATTATATTTAATAAAATTTATTTTTAAATATAAGTTACATTTGAAAAATTCCTTACTGCACATTAGGGGTGGGCAAAAAACCCAAACCAAATCGAACCGAACCAACTAAACCGAAGTTAAACCGAACCAAACCAAACCGTGCTCTTTATGTAATCCAATTGATTCATGTTTTACTCAACCCGAACGGTTTGGTTTGGTTTGGGTTTAAACTGAACCAAACCGAACCAAACCGATAATCAATATATATATAGTAAAAATATATATGATATATATACATATGTATTAACATATTGTAAATTTTAGTTAATGTATCGTTTTTCATTTTTTCATAACTTTCATATCTTTAAAAAAAAATTATAAATACGATTCAAATAATACTATTATATATAAAATCATGTAGCATAAGTTTTTATATTCTCATTCTATCGTTTATGAGTTTATTACTTTTAATAAAAGTATAAAACTGGTGCTTTCATATTTTATAACCAACCCGAACTACACCGAACCAAACTAGACCATAATAATGTAAACCGAACTAAATCTAAACCAAACCAAACTGAACCGAACCGAATTAAACCCAAACCGAACCCAAACCAAAACTACTTTGGTTTTAATTGGTTTGAGTTTTATAAAAACCAAATTATCCAAACCAAACCGAACCCAAACCAAATCCAAAACTAAACCGAAATTTCCACCTTTACTGCACATGGTGCAGGAAAACACCTAGTGAATATTTGAAAAATCGAGAGGCGAATACGGGTCAAATAACAAGGCGAATACTTGTGCCCAGGTAGGACCGACTGATCGATCATAAGTGAAGGGCCGAATCTATCAATTCAAAACGTATATAGGGCCTAATTGTAATTCATAAAAAGTTAAGGCGTATTTGTACTGGTAACGGTATTCGAAGTTAGGACAGAACACCATGAAACTGTCCAAACCGTTAAGCAACTGCATTATCGATCAGCTCGCCGCCGCCATGATCCAAAACCGCCCATTCGACGGCGTCCTCGCCTCTTCAACAGTCTCGAACCCATGGAACCATCAGCTCGTCTCCGACATCCTCCGTTCTATCCCCAAATTCTTCTTCACCTCCCCACGTTCCATCGGTCGCCAAAAAGGTTTCCGTCACCGTTCACCGTTAAAACAGAGAAACCTCCGGGACGAATCAGTACGACGCCGTCTCGAATTCCTAGTTCTGGGTCCCGGCGCGTATATGGATCCCAAGAAAGCATCTCTCGGTTTGCATAAAGCGACGGAGTTCTTCTTTTGGGTCGAGACGCACTTCGGTTTCGAACACAGCGAGACCACTTGCAGAGACATGGCGTGTCTGTTCGCCAAAGGAAACGACTTCAAAGGTCTCTGGGATTTTCTCCGGCGAGTCTCGAGGCGTGATAACGGAGGAAGAAGTGTGGTGGTGACCACAGCGTCTATAACGTGTTTGATGAAATGCCTAGGAGAAGAAGGTTTTGTGAAAGAGGCGTTAGCTATGTTCTATAGGATGAAAGAGTATCATTGCAAACCCGATGTATACGCTTACAATACAATCATCAACGCTCTTTGCAGAGTGGGGAACTTCAAAAAGGCTCGGTTTCTGTTGGATCAGATGCAGTTGCCGGGGTTTCGATACCCGCCGGATGCGTATACTTACACTATTTTGATAAGCGCGTACTGTAGATACGGGATGCAGACGGGATGCAGGAAGGCGATAAGGAGGAGGATGTGGGAGGCTAACCGAATGTTTAGGGAGATGCTGTTCAGAGGGTTTGCACCTGATGTGGTTACTTATAATTGCTTGATCGATGGATGCTGCAAAACGAACAGGATTGGTCGGGCGTTGGAGCTGTTTGAAGATATGAAGAAGAGAGAGTGTGTTCCGAACCAGGTGACGTATAATTCTTTCATAAGGTATTACAGTGTGACCAATGAGATAGAACGTGCGGTTGAGATGATGAGGGTGATGGAGAAGATGGGTCATGGTGTAGCTGGTTCGAGCACGTACACGCCGCTGATTCACGCTCTTGTTGAGACTAGGAGGGTGGCTGAGGCTCGGGATTTGGTGGTGGAGATGGTGGAGGCGGGCTTGGTTCCGAGAGAGTATACGTATAAGTTGGTGCTGGATGCTTTGAGCTCAGAAGGAATGGTGGATACACTTGATGAAGAGGTGCATAAGAGAATGAGAGAAGGAATAGACCAGAGATGTAGAAGAGTCATGGAGATCAAACCGGTCATGGCCCGGAAAGAGGTGGTCCGAATCCATGACAAATGAAATTTTCCTGCTCAAACCTTGTATTGTACTATTGTAATACTTTCATGAATACTTTTATTACTTGTTCATGATAAGAAAGGAAAGAGAGACCAATATACTAGCGAGTTGCAATCTCATGAGCATTGAGCATGAACAAGCAGGGATTTAACAGTGTGAGGACATGAATCACCACCAAAGGTTTTGCTCCATACCGCTACAGAACACCTACTCTTTCTCAGACAAGCCTGCACAAATTCACTAGCAAATGTTATTTTGGGTCTTTACGATTTAAGCAACAAGGAGTAATTTTACGGGACCAATAGTAACTTACCTTCTGTACAACAGCTAAAGAGTTTGGTGAGTGACAGCTTCCAATAGAATGCCTCCAACAGTTTCCTTTTGGAGAACCAAAGCTTGCAAACAACACCTTTGAGATTTTCTTGCCGTAAGGACACTGGAGCTGAACCTTAGGCCTCCTGTCATACCGGTACTTTAGATGTGGGTGTTCAGTTTGGTTGTGGCTTCTTCTTTTCGAAGAGACCACTGGAGGAGGATGTGAACTGGAGACGTGACCACAGACTTCGGTGACTGACACTGTGTCTATGGTTATACCAAGAGGGTTCCCTTCTTTTTCTTCTTCCAAGATGACTAGTAGGTTACTATTGGGATTAAGAAAAGATCTCGGTACGTGGTACCTGAAAATAAGAGAACATAGCTTCAGAATATTACCGAGATTATTAAAAATAGACGAGTCACCAAATACCATACCATATCTGAGAAGGGCTACCCTTGGTAGTATGAAATGAGACCCAGTACCGACCAATACTCTGGCCATTCACCCAAGCTTCCCCTTTTCCCATTGATCCCAAGTTCAAAGCCACAGGATCATTCCCCTTTGGTGTGTCAAATGAAGCCTATAGAGATAAAATAATACCTTAGAGATTGAAGTTTGAGTAATATATTGAGCTGGTACTGTTTTCTTTTTCCAATACCTTGTACCAAGTTAGAGGCTGACTTTTGGAGCCTGTGTATTGCTTCCACTGAACTGTGGCAGCCCCATCATCAGTGTAAACATGCACATTCTCCCCATGCAGCCCAACCTCCGCAACGGTTTTGAGGCAATGTCAGTTAACATGAAGGAAATAAGTTCTAATGAAGAATCAAAGTCAGAAGTTTTACCTGATATCCCCAAGCATATTTGTGGAAGTACAGTGATTGTTTACCATTCCAGATCTTTACGCTCCGCGATCCACCAACTCTCCTTTCTAGATGTGCTCCTGAATTCTGTGTTTCCAAGAGAGACGACTTCAGAAAATAATGAACTCAAGATGTTTTTTTGATACTTGCTAAATATATGCATGAGAAGTACTCTGTTTGGACAAATACTCAATAAGTTAATGAGAAAAGATTGAGACTCACCGGTAATCCTACCATTACGCTGAGTAATGCGATGCTATTTGTGCCATTAACCAGTGACATATTTTTCTCTAGCAAAAATCTCTGCGCTTTGAAAGCTCCGTGCATAGAACCTAAAATGAACTCAAATATAAAAGTATTAAAATAAAATGTCAATGTGATTAATATTAAAAAAAAACTTTACCCTTGAGTAGTAATCCTATACAAAGCATACCTATGAGCTTCCCATTGACAAATGCATGTAGAACATGTCCAATGTGGTTGACTTTAAGAATTGATTCAGCTAGTTCAGGTTGTTGAAACCTGTATTGCAAAAGAAACATAATAACTTTGGAATCTCCAAGCCGAACCAGCCTAGCATATACTATTTAACTAATGGTGTATAACGTAATGAGATAAGATAGCTTTACCTAAATACTTGCCAAAGATAGTCAGAAGTATCTTGTGTTGTGTTCATGTGTTCAAGCAAATATTCTGATCTTATTGTCGTCTCACTGAAGCTCGGGATAGTTTCTGTGTATTCCTCCCACATGTGAGGAGAAGACAGTTTTTGTCTTGGTTCCCTTGTTCTCGTGGTGTATTGCGCATTAACCTATCCACATCAGAAAATATGAATGAATGCGTCACAAGAAAGCTGCATGAAACTATAGTCTTGATGTATGAGCTTACCTTGGCAGTATTGAAATCGACATTCTTGCAGTCTGGCAGGATACTAATAGAATTTGGAGACAGAGTGTATGAAGAATTGAGAAAATGCACAGTGGAATAGATCTTGTCTTGGTTCATAAGAAAGGCAGCGCATAGCTCCGCATTCTTCCCAAACACAAAAGCCTGTTATATTAAATAAGACATCAACACTGCTACAACATTCTTCATGATATCAAACCGATGAAGATGCTGTTGGAATTTTTTTACAGTTTGTAGCTTCCCCAATGATGTTGTAGAACGCAGTCCAGAAAGTAGAGGCTTTTCACACAGCTTAACTACAGCATGTAGTTCCTTAAGGTGTCCCCACTTTGGTTGCCGAAGTAACCCTGTAGCACCAACCCTCTATGTTATTTGTCAGATCAAGTCTAATATTGGGGGGTGAGAAATATTACCATATTCATCAAGTGGAGCCTGATCGTAATAACTGGTAATTACGAATTGCGAGGCATTTCTTCCGAAGTTTGTTCCTCCATGATACTAGAATAAGACACGGTATCAGTTTTTAACATTCATTTCCGCGTATATTCAGAAAAAAAAAGAAACAGAGAGTGAGACTACCATGTAGTAGTTTACGAAACTTCCATTCTTAGCGATGAATAGAGCAACCTGAAATGCTATATCCTCAGCAGACCTTTTCAGTGGTTCCTCACCAAATGTTTGGTAACTATACAAAGGAAGCAGCTCAAAGTCAATATTTATCTGAGAACTATAGGAAGTAGACAGCAATGTAGTTAATTTGAGTTGGGGACATACAAACTCGTCCAGTTCTCAGTCCATACTGGAGGTTTGCTTGGTGAATTAGGTCCTCTAAATGTTTCTCCGCATTGCCTCCCATTGCAAGCATTAATCTGACGCATCACAGAGACGATAAGATAACATAAATAAGGAACTAAAAAGCAGAAAAAAATATCACACTGAGGGAAAAAAACACAAATAAACCAACCAAAGGATCAGGGGCATCATCTTGCTTGCACATGACCCATGGAACTCCTGTATCAAGCTCCACAGCCAATTTTGCTGCCCATTTGACATATGATTTCCCTTCTTGTTTAAAAGCTCTAGCTACCATTCCATACTCGTTCTCAATCTGTTTTTCCGCCATAACTTTGATATCAGTAGTAAATACTTACTTCAAAGGAAACATACATGAAACCACAAAAAAAAGAAGTAAACCTGTGAGAGTATGATAGGCCCTCCTTGAGAAGCATACAAGTTCTCCGACTTCATCAACTTAACAATCATTTGCGCATATCTCTTCATGTGATACTGCAAATACAAAAAAAAAAACGTATCTTCTCCAAAAACCATATATAGAAGTATAAAAGCTATTTGAATCCACTCAAGTATTACCTTGAATGGCTCATTATCAGTTCTAAAGACAATCCCTGGAACATTATGCAACCAGAAAGGCAAACCCCTGCAGCCACAAGATTTGACATTTTTTACCACATTGAAAAAAAATCTCTAACGACCTAAAACCTAATGGCGGGGAAAAAAGCTTTACCCGTATGACCATTCACCTTGGATGAATGGACCAATCCGAAGACAGACATATAAGCCATGCGCTTGTATTACCTTGATGAACCTCACGATATCACGGCGTCCGCTGAAATCAAACTGTAGAATCGAGAATCACATCAATCGGTTACACTCATATACATTTGATCTGGATAATTAGAGACGGAGGGGACTCACTCACCTTGCCTTGTTGCGGCTCGTGAATGTTCCAGAACACGTAGGTGTCGATTACATCTATTCCTCCAGATTTCGCCTTCCCTATCAAATGCGGCCACATCTACGAGTTCGATTCCATTTAATAAGATGATGAGATCCCGCCAAATCGTAGAGGTGTTTATACTCTTATCAAAACGTTTGGGGTTAATTAAGTATATATCTAAAAATAAGAGGACTTGATATCGCAAATTCAATAAGTTCAAAACGGCCAAGTCGAGATAAATTAGCGAAAAGACGATTATATCCTCTTCTTCATCTCTAACGGCCTTCATCATCATGTATTTCGTTTCCGCAACCTGCCTCACGTGACTGATCGGCGCTATCTCGCCGGAGTATTACATAGATAAAAGCTTCGATGACGTCACTAAATTTCCGTTTACGTAGTGAATACGAGGAAGACGGAGAGAGAGAATGTAACCTGAGGAGTGCTGCGAGGATAATGGATTGAGCCGGAGAAGAGGATCTTATGCTGGCCGTCGATGATCAGCGATCTCCCGTCGAAAGTAACGTTTCCGGCGTCTCCGGCACCGATGATCGCCACGAGAATGAACAGAGCTAGTGAAGACGTAAACGAAGCCATTTTTATTATCTTCTAAAAACAGTAGTATTCGACTCGAGTATCGTCGTCGTCACTGAGATCTGAGAGGGTTTTAAGAGTGGTTTTTATAGTTGAGTGGCGAAACTTGTGCAGTGTGTATCTCACTCACTTTCGTCGATTCGAATTTTGTTTTTCTAATTTTGTCCAAAATAGGCGGTTTTATACGAACATTGCAGTTAGTTAACCCGGTTTTCTTTATTAAATTAGTAACCGATTCGAATAATAAACCGGATTTCTTTATTAAAGCCCATTGTTGGAGAGGCCCATAAATAGGCTCTAAAATAATATAATGGAGGCCAAACCGGTTTATAGTACTAACCCAGACCGGGAAATCATTTGGGTAGCAGACGAACCGGATGGACGGCGATCTTCATTCTGAACTCCGAGACCTGGGTTCGAATCTCTACAATGGAGACTTTTTATTGGGTCGTCGGACGCGTTTATATAAGGAAAAAAAAGTCAACGTGCAGTGTGAAACCACGTGTTGCACGTGCGAATTTTCCCGCACTAATACTCTTTTGTCTTCTTCTCCATCCATCTGATTTAACGATCTCGGATCCGCGAATTGAAATCTCCGGCATCATCCATGGATCGCGCTCTTACTTCCCGTTTCAACATTCCGTCTACTCTCTCTCCGAGAACTTCTCTGGCCACCGCTCGACGATTCGCCCCGGCGATCGTCTCCGCGAAACGATCTCGGATCGAGGGAGTGAGCGAGGAGTTAGATCAAGCTCCCGCGAGACGACGCGTACGCTCCGCTTTCGCTGATTTGCAGCTCCAGATCGATCACTGCTTGTTCAAGGTTTGCATCGAGTCTTCAGTACTTTATAGCAAAATCTTAATGAACTCGTTTCTAATTATATGAATGTGGTGTGGGCAGAAAGCTCCGATTGGGATCAGAACAGAGGAGGTAAGCTGTGATGATTTGAACATTGTTCTTCTGTGAAAAAGAAGACTCTAAAGTAGTTGTTTGAATCTTACTCTTGTGTGTGTGTGTGTGTGTGTGTGTGTGTGTGTGTGTGATAGTGGTATGAGAGAAACTCGAAAGGGGAGGAGATTTTCTGCAAGTGTTGGTTGCCGGAGGTCGGGGTGAAAATCAAAGCGGCGGTGTGTTTCTGTCATGGCTATGGCAGTACTTGCACTTTCTTCTTTGATGGTTAGTTAGTTGTAGTTTTTGTTCTGAGTTAGTATCAGTTTTTATTTTATTTTGGATTTTAGTACTAAGCTCTCAAAAATCTATTTAATATTTTAAATTTAGGTTTGGATTCCATTTGAGGTTTCTATGTTTTATTTATATTGAGTTTTATTTTTTTTTATTTTGCTAAAAATTTTATGTATTATCTCGCAATTATTTACAAAACCAGTTGTTTTATAAACGATCAAAAAAATATTTAAAACTATCTGAATTATTCAAAAAATCTAAAAGTTACTCAAACTATCTAAAATATCAAAGCTCTGAATAAAAACCCTCCAAAAATATTTTTAATTGTCTAAATTTGGATATAGTGTTACTGATTTCCAAAATACCTAGTCTTTAAGTCCCATCTGGATATTTCTTTAAAACCGGTTCCGATCGGATTTAAGTTTTTTTAGTCAGGTTAGGATTTCGGTTCAGTTAGAAAGGTTAATGCTATTGCCTAGTTGCATGTTTATACTTGTAACATAACTTGAAAGCTCCTCTTCTGTTGTATTGTATGTGTGAAAACTCTTGTTTTTCTTTCGTTACAGGTATAGCAAAGCAAATAGCAGCTTCTGGTTATGGAGTTTATGCTATAGACCATCCTGGTTTTGGCCTATCTGATGGTTTACATGGTCACATCCCAAGTTTTGATGACTTAGCTGATAATGCTATTGAACAGTTCACCAAAATGAAAGGTAAACTAAACTTTCATATGTGTATTGAATCTGCTTTTGGTGTGTTTGTTTTCTTAAGTGGGTAGTATTATGATTCTTAGGGAGACCTGAACTCAGAAATGTGCCCCGGTTCCTGTTCGGACAGTCAATGGGAGGAGCTATTGCATTAAAAGTTCATCTGAAAGAACCTCAAGCTTGGGATGGTCTTATCCTTGTGGCTCCAATGTGTAAGATCTCAGAAGATGTAAAACCTCCTAAGCTAGTCTTGAACGCGTTGATCCTGATGTCAACACTGTTTCCCAAAGCAAAACTCTTTCCAAAGAAAGACATGAGCGAGCTCTTCTTCAGAGACCCGAGTAAAAGAAAACTTGTAAGTCTTCTCAACAGAGTAGTTTCTGCATTAGCAATTTTAGCTGACGTCCTCTTTGATGTTTTTTTTTCTGTTCAAGTCTGACTATGATGTGATATGTTACGATGACCAAACGCGTCTGAAAACTGCTGTTGAGCTACTAAATGCGACAAGAGACATTGAGATGCAAGTTGATAAAGTCTCATTGCCATTGTTGATACTACACGGAGCTGCAGATAGAGTCACGGATCCTAATGTGAGCAAGTTCCTTCACGAGCAAGCAATCAGCGAAGACAAAACTCTGAAACTCTATCCCGGTGGCTACCATTGTATTCTGGAAGGTGATACAGACGAAAATATTTTCACAGTTCTCAACGACATTGTTGCTTGGCTTGACGCTCGTACAACTCCCAAGTAAAGTGAGAGCACATCCCAAAATTCTATATTTATTATTGTCTTATGAAACTCTCTGTGGTTAAAAAAAAAAAAAAAAAAAAAAAAAAATATCAATGGCCTACAATGAATACACAAACACATCGCTCTCTAAGATCCTCATGAGTTCGTTTTCTATGAGAGATGTTTTTAATTTGTCATTGAACAGGTCTGGTCCCTAGAACCGGCAAATAAAGCTATAATACATACTAAAATGCACATTTTTTAACTTTGCCAAGGATCTCCAAAAGTGGTTCGACCTATAAATACTGAGTAAATTCTAATGAAATATTTGTATCCAAATTCTAAAGAGCTAATATACAATAAGATTATATGGTTTTCAAACTTAAAAGAAAGAAGTACAATGAAGTTCTTTTTTCTAAAATGTTAATGGCCCTCTAATTCTCGGCCAGATCAAGTATACATAATTTGGGATTAACAATGCAATAAAATTGACTCAACTAACTTGGCATCCAATGTTTTTGATGGGCGTAGTAAACAGTTCATCTGGTGCTTGTAGGAAGAACTTTGGACCATGTCGGCTCGTAGTTCACGCATTGACCAAGAGATAATGTTTAGAGGATATATCTGAACTTCTATGCACTGTGTTGTGTGAATTAAATTCAAAACCTTTGCAGCATATATACAGCTAGAACTAGAAGCCCATAATGTATTCACTTGCATCACTTTTAAATGATTGAAGGTGTCTCCGTTGCTACTTACTACTCTTTGGCTCTTTGCTCAGGTTTCTTCTCCCTCAGAAAAGCTCCCCAAGTTCCACTCTATAAACCGTAATCTACGATGTCGGTAAGTGTACCCCTCGCGATTTCAAAGCTTTCGTATCTTTTTTGAGCATTCATTGATGGTGGTACAGATCTTCGAGTACAGCTGAAGTGCCGTGATGTTCAATACGTTATCTCTACTTATAATTCATACTAGGTGTTTTCCTGCACCATGTGCAGTAAAATTGTTTTCAAAATTTCATTTATATTTAAAATAAAGTTTATTAAATATTATAGATTTTATTATTTTTACCGATATTTAAATATAGATTTTATTTATTTAAATATTAAATTAAAATAAAATGATTTTTTATTTAAAAATATATTGTATAATTATCAAAAATTTGAACTAACAATGTTTATAGAATCTGTAGATATATATGAATCTAATGATTTTACGATTAGAAATCAAATTTTTAAAAAAATTGTAGCAATTTTTTAAAGATTTAGTAATACAAATTGTATAATTATAGAAAATAAAATAAAATATAATTTCGAAATTTTAATGTTATATATGAATATATTTATTTTAGAGATGATTTATGCGATATTACCATATTTAAAGAAGTTTACTAAAAATAAATATCAATATTAAATGTAAGGTATGAGTTATTACTTATTACCATATTCTAAAAAGTTTATCAAAAATATAAATCAACATTAAATGAAATAATCCATGTCATATTTTTTGGAAGCCATGCCATCAATTTTAGTAGCCATGACATATTTTTTTTTGTGAAACTGATTGTAAAGAGGACATGTGGCAATACAAATTTTATAATTATAGAAAATAAAATATAATATAATTTCGAAATTTTAATGTTATATATGAATATATTTATTTTAGAGATGATGTATGCGATATTACCATATTTAAAGAAGTTTACCAAAAATAAATATCAATATTAAATGTAAGGTATAAAGTTTACCAAAAATATAAATCAACATTAATCCATGTCATATTTTTCGGAAGCCATGTCATCAATTTTAGTAGACATGTCATATTTTCTTTTGTGAAACTGATTGTAGAGAGGACATGTGGCAATACAAATTGTATAATTATAGAAAATAAAATAAAATATAATTTCGAAATTTTAATGTTATATATGAATATATTTATTTTAGAGATGATGTATGCGATATTACCATATTTAAAGAAGTTTACCAAAAATAAATATCAATATTAAATGTAAGGTATGAGTTATTACCATATTCTAAAAAGTTTACCAAAAATATAAATCACATTAAATGAAATAATCCATGTCATATTTTTCGAAAGCCATGTCATCAATTGTAGTAGCCATGTCATATTTTTTTTGTGAAGTTGATTGTAAAGATGACATGTGGCAAAATCACTTCTCAAATATAGTCTAGGGGATGTTATGTCCGTGTCGTTACTCGTTGTTAGTCAGTAAGTATAGTCCTGAATCGTGTTAGGTGAATGGGTTTAGTATTAATTGTTATAGTTTTTTTTCTCATCCAAAGCAGCGTATATTATATACTCCCTCCGTTTTAATATAATTGATGTTTTAAAAAGATAATTTTGTTTCAAATTAGATGAAATTTTGAGATTTTAAGATTAATTTTAATTTTATTGGAAACTGTTCAACCAATTAGATTTCACTGTCTTTTTTATTATTGGTTAATTGATTCTAAAATAATATTTTTAAAATATTTTTTTTAGAAAAATCTAGTTTTCTTAATCTTTGTGCAAGAAGGTAAAACATCAAGTATTATGAAACAGAAGGAGTATTATCTTGCTTTTGCTCTCATCCTTTCTTTGCTGAGTCTCCCTATTATTCGAAACGTTATATATCTTGTTAGTTTTAATATGTAATGTCATTTGCTGTCGATAGTCAGTGAGTATAGGTACTGAATTTTGCTAGTTCTAAAATTCATATACTGTAAGTAAATTTCAAAAAAAAAAATCATATAAGTTGACTATGCTTTTGACCAAAAAAAAAGTTGACTGTGCTTATGTGTTTAATGTAGTATCTTTGCTTTTGCTATTTTCAATATGAGTTCTTAATTAATAGAGTTGAGATTTTATTGAATTGTTGATGTGATGATGGAATGGTGGACTTGCTTTGACACTCGTTCTCTCTTTTATCACTGAATACCTAAATGTTTGTTGCTAGATTTGCCGGGACTGGTTTTGGGCAGATATATAATATTCCTTTCTTGTCAATATAGATGATGTTTTAGAATGATTATTTTATTTCAATTTACATAAAATTTTGAGATTTTAAGATTAATTTTAATTTTATAGAAACTGTTTAACTTATTAATTTTGAAATTTACCTTTTCAACCATCTCATTGATTTGCAATCGAGACTAGTTGGTTGACGCTCCTGTAAAATCGCTGTCATCAGAGAGAGGCTGAGACTGAGATGCTATTTTAGTTTCCACCATTTCAACGACACCTTTGATGACAACGTCTTGGATTTGACCCGTCTTCTTGTTAGTGTGAGCCACCTTGATGAGTTGGAGATTATCAACGGGATTACCCTCATTTTCTTCGATCAAAAAATCGCCATTATTAGACATGATTTATACATATATATGTATTAAAAATTATAAAATATTAAAAATTTATATATATATGTATAAGAATTATAAAATATTAAAATTTTATATATATATATGTATAAAATTATAAAAAATTCTTAAATTTTTTATTATACATGATTTATACATATATATGTATAAAACTTTATAAAATATTAAAAAATTATATATATATATGTGTGTGTATAAAAATTATAAAGAATTCTATATATACTGTAAACTTGAAATACGTTTTGAAAAAATCATAAAAACGTTTTTAAAAATCATATACACGTTTTTAAAAATAAAAATATATTAAAAAAATCAAAAAACGTTTGAAAAAATCAAAAACGTTTGAAAAAATCATAAAAACGTTTTAAAACTTGAAACACGTTTTGAATTTTAACCAAAACACCAAAAAAATCCGAAAAAAATAAACAACAAACCAAACAACAATCCAAACATATATATCCTAAACTATCCATTCAATCCTAGAATTTACAATCAAACAACCTAAAATTCAGGTTTACAATCAAACAACCTAAAATCTAAAAACCAAAACCCTAAAAACTTGAGATTAGATGAGGAGGGGATGATTCTTACATGATTAGGGGTTTGGAGAAGAGATATGAGAATGAGGAGGTGATTCGCCGGTGAAGGGAGCTCGAGTTTGGCCGGAATCGCCGTCAGAAGGAGAGGAATCGCGGAGAGGTTTGAGAGAGAGGCGGTGATAACGAAGAAGAAGAAGAAGAAGAAGGGTTTTTTTATATTTAATGATTCTGACGGACGAAGTTCGTCAGTATTCCGTCAGAATCATTAAATATATACGAAAAGGCGGTTCGCGAAAATTTTCACGCGGTTTGGTTTTCCCGGAGAAGAATACCGACGGGTATATTGTCCGTCAGTATTTTTCGACGGAATACTGACGACCCATTCTGACGGAATTTCGACGACTTAGTGTTTAAGGGTTTGTTTCAAGTTTTTAAATGTAAAATCCAAATCTCTGATAAGAAATATAGTATTTGCATAAAGATTTAACAATAAATATATTTTTATAACATGATTTAACACAACAACATTTTTTTGTAGTGTAAGATTATAAATATGATTGTATAAGTATATGAATGTTAAGATGAGATGTTGTGAAAACAATGATATGCATACATAAATATTTAAATGAGTTGTTATATTTGAACGGTTGCGATCTAATACTATACTAAAGACTTATTATGTGTTATTTTCATACTTTTGGCATATAAATTTGTAGATTTTTATGTTTAAAATTTTGTAGAAACACATGTCCTCGGTAATCCGTCAGAAAATACCGACGATATTCTGACGGACTGGACATGTCCGTCGGAATGTCGTCGGTATTTTCTGACGGATTACCGAGGACATATCGAAAATTCAATGAAACCATATGTCCTCGGTAATCCGTCAGAAAATTCTGACGGAATTCCGACGATTTAGTGTTTAGGGGTTGGTTTCAAGTTTCTAAATGCAAAATCCAAATCTTTGATAAGAAATATAGTATTTGCATAAAGATTTAACAATAAATATATGTTTATAACATGATTTAACACAACAACATTTTTTGTAGTGTAAGATTATAAATATGATTGTATAAGCATATGAATGTTAAGATGAGATGTTGTGAAAACAATGATATGCATACATAAATATTTAAATTAGTTGTTATATTTGAACGGTTGCGATCTAATACTATACTAAAGACTTATCATGTGTTATTTTCATACTTTTGACATATAAATTTGTAGATTTTCATGTTTGAAATTTTGTAGAAACACATGTCCTCGGTAATCCGTCAGAAAATACCGACGACATTCCGACGGACTGGAATCTGACGGATTACCGAGGACATATCGAAAATTCAATGAAACCATATGTCCTCGGTAATCCGTCAGAAAATACTAACGACATTCCGACAGACATGTCCAGTCCGTCAGAATGTCGTCAGTATTTTCTGACGGATTACCGAGGACATATCGAAACTTTTATGAAATCTTATGTCGTTGGTATTCCGTCAGAATACACCGACGAATTTCCGACGACCCCAACGGTTATATATGTTGATCGAAATATCGTCTATATTTCGTCAGTATATTCTGACGAAATACCGACGAACCATGTTTTATCAGAATGTCGTCGTAATATCGCCGGAATATACCGACATACCTCTTTTCCTCGGTATTCCGTCAGAATATATTGACGGAATACCGACGACTTCATATTTTTCGTTTTCGTCGGAAATCGGTCTGAAAGTCGTCAAAAAAATCCGACGACTTTTGTGTCCGTCGGAACCGCCGTCGGAATTCCGGGTGTTTTCTTGTAGTGAAGGATGGATTGATCTAAAATCACGTATAGCCGGTTTAATCTGGTTAAGTAAAAGAAACCTCATCGGTCACATAGTATCTGTTACTCCTCTGAAACTGAATATTGTTTGTTTGGTTGACCCACTTCAACATGAAAATGTAGCACTTGTTTGTCTTGTTTCCAATACATACTCGACCGTCTTAAACTTCTACATACAACCCTATCTTGATATTCTACGTACCAATTGTTATTTTTAATTTCGTCGGTGGTGACAATGATGATGATCGTGATGGTGATGATATGTCCACATTGTGGAGATTTTGCGTGTCCTGTTCTTTTCGTATATGCTGGTTCGGTCCATAGCATTAAAGCGAGCTAAAACCCGCACCAAAAACATAAAATACATGCGTTTGAAATAGCCTCTGGTAGAAGCACGTGGCATGTCACATGTGCAAATAGTTCTCGTCGTTACACGAATATTTGATCAGATCCTGCCGACCTTATTTTATATCGGTGGATGCCTTCTCATATGTGTACTTGTATGTTCTACTTGGGCCATCACTAGCTATGCTTTGTAAGTTCATGCATCGGATCATCTTGATTACAAAATTGATGAACCATCCACATCTCGTCACGTGTCCTAACACTTTTCTGTCACTTTTTGAGCTTTTTATCTCAAATTCAACCCACCAAGATAAAAGGCGGCCGAACTTACCTTGCCGCTCCACGTGGGAAATATCTGAGCGTATATCTAGTAGGTGGTACATGCGGCTGAAGATGACGTTCTTCTGTGGACTACGTTAAAGAAGATGACAAAGAGTTAAAAAGTGACACTGACATAAGTTGATAACTATGGGGTTTTCAAAAAAAATCGTAGGCCTGTGCGCATCTAACTTTATAGGTTATGAAAGTAATACATATGATTGAAATTTCTCGAATTTTGAATTAGACATTTCCTCCTTGGAAATTAAAAATACAGATTTTGTTAGATTATATAGTTGAAAGTATATAATACCATATAGCAGCCAGCGTTCTTAAACAAAAAAAAAAGTTCAAATATATATAAACTAGCTAGACCAATTTTGATCGGACGAAAAATTATCAAAATAACGCTTCCATGTAATCATGTCTGATCCACGTAAAACATAACATGCCTACGAATATATGTAAACTGAATATATGCATTTTTCTTGTAAACTGAATATATGCATTTTTTTTACTCATATGCTCTTGGAAATATGAGACAAATTCACATTTTTGAATTATTTCTTCAAATTTCGAAATGAGTCAATTTGTGAAGACTGACTAGTCCACTGAATTCGTAAATTTAAACAGTCAATCTCAAATCGGATCAAGAACACCTGCATTCTCTATATACGTAGTATAAATATTTTTAAAAAGAGTTTCCTAGATTAGTCTAATATTTTATGAAATTGATGTAAAAACTCTCAATAATCTTTTTTTTGTTAAAGGGTTTAAAAACTCTCAATAATCACGTTTTTAGATTCTACGAAGAGGAAAATGTATATTATTTACACAAGAACTAGACCAGATAAATATGAAAGTAACTCAAATGAATGCCAGAAAATAACACATTAAATTAGACCACAAAAAACCAGAAAGATTTCCCTAAGGAGTCGTCTGATATACGCTCGTGTCATAGTTAGAAATTTAATTTTTTCATACTTCTATAAGATCGAAACGAAAAGAACAGCTTTGAAATCACGAAATCAATGAGTGAAAAATGATTAGATACTGTCAACTATCCGTCTCCTTTTCAGAGAAAGTACACGCGTGAGATCGTACGTGTCGATTCTCATCGCTCTTTCCCAAAATCCACATGCTTCGGACCGCTATAGTCCAAATAGTCTGACGTAAGCAATGACAAAACTTACCACTATTAACATCTGCCACGTCACTCCCCCATCTACTTCAATGAATCCTCCACTACAATTTAACCTCGCTAAAACATTTTTACTTGTTGAGATTCCATTCCACCAGCACGAAATGTCCTATCTGTTCGCCACGTGTCGACTCCATTCGTCTTTATATATTCATCTCTCTTCTTTGCTTTCAGAAGTTTCAAAGCATCTTCATGAACAAGAAACGATAAGAGGATAAAAAAGTGAATCATGATGAAACCAGGGGCTGATTTGCAATTTCCACCGGGATTTAGGTTTCATCCGACGGATGAGGAGCTCGTCCTCATGTATCTCTGCCGTAAATGCGCGTCGCAGCCGATCGCTGCCCCTATCATCACCGAACTCGATTTGTACAGATATGATCCTTGGGACCTTCCCAGTACGTTTTGTTTAATTTTCTCTTTTTAAATCACAGAAGAAAAATAGTCGGTTTAGTTAAACCGGTTTAAAAAATTTCAGATATGGCTTCGTACGGAGAAAAGGAGTGGTATTTTTTCTCACCGCGAGACCGAAAGTACCCAAACGGTTCAAGACCGAACCGGGCAGCTGGTACTGGCTATTGGAAAGCTACTGGTGCTGATAAACCGATTGGTCGTCCTAAACCAGTCGGTATAAAGAAGGCTCTAGTTTTTTACTCAGGAAAACCTCCCAGAGGAGAGAAAACCAATTGGATTATGCACGAATACCGGCTCGCTGACGTTGACCGGTCGGTTCGGAAGGGAAACAGTTTAAGGGTGAGTTGTTAACCGAATTGAACCGGATTCTTTTAATATGGTTTTGTAACCGGTTTGTTTAACGGAGGTGTTGGTCTGAAACAGCTGGACGATTGGGTGTTGTGTCGTATATACAACAAGAAAGGTGTCATCGAGAAGAAGCGACGGAGCGAGGTAGAGAACGGTCATGTGACGGCTCCGGTTATGATAAACTTCGACAAACCGGAAATGATGAGAGGCGGCTCGAGCTGCTCGGACCAGCAAGTTGTGTCTCCGGAGTTCACGTGCGAGGCTAAGACCGAACCGAGTAGATGGAGCAACGCCCTCGAAGTTCCGTTTAATTACATAGATGCCATTGCTGACAACGAGATTGTCTCGCGGTTATTCGGTGGGAATCAGATGTGGTCGACGCTGGATCCACTTGTGGTTCGGCAGAGAACTTTCTGAAGCTGTCACGTGCGACTTGGTGGAAGCTACTACCACGGCCGTCGCACGTGCCGGTGAATCGGTTTAAATCTGCTATGCTGAACCAGAAGCGAATAGATTGGGCCTTTTTGGCAAAAGTTGGGCCTTTGTTTTGCTCTTGCTTTTTACGAAATACACAGCCTACACACTATGTATGACCCAACATAGCAAATAATGGTTCTCTACAATATTTGATTTTGGAATAAATTCATTTTAAAATCTGATATATAGTCTTGAAATATCTTTCATAGTGAAATGGATAAAATTCCATCATGAAGCTTTTTATATAAGTTGAGAATAGTAAATCTTAGCAGAGAAATATGGGTGAACATTTCATTTGGGTATGGTTTAGTTTGTTTGGGTCTAACAAACTTTTAATCGAAGACAACAAAAATTATGGTCGAATTTTACTTGGTTTGTGTTCAGTTTTATTTATTTCAGTTTATTTTAGTTTTATTTGTATTTATTTGGTTTAACCTAATTGTTTTAGTTCTGTTCTAGTTCGGTAATAAAAATATAATTTATAAAATATAAATTAAATCATTATTTGACACTAAATTATTAACTTTTTATATTTAAACGTAAATTTAAACATCACAAAAATGTAGAAGAGGTAATCTAATAGTTTTATATAATATCTTTGAACCTAATAGAATACATAGATAGGTTTTCGGCTTTTACGAAAGTGTATAAGATTCATGTTCATTTATTTTATTGTTAGGTATTTTTTATTCATTTAAAACATAATTGTATAAAATTATGTCTAGTTATTTATGTTAAATGATTATATCTTAAATCTTAATATTATTAATATATTCAATTAATCTAGTTAAATATACGTTTCGGTTTAAAAATTGAACCAAACTAGTTGAATTGATAAAAAAAAATTACCAAATGGTCATGGCATATACTTTGGTTTGGTTTGTTTTGGCTAGTTCAGTTCATTTTTTTGCCCATATGAATTTTTATTAAACAAAATATCAAAATACAGGAAGACAGTGCTTAGGACATAGGAGGAGGAGAACAGCACTGATAAGGCTTAGGACATAGTTTGGATCATGTTTCAATATTTTTGGTAGACAGAACAGTTAACTCTTTTCTCTACTACTGGTTTTGTTAATTAATATAGTAGACAGCGTATTCTGATCAAAGTAATTGAAATAGTGTCTTTAACAACCTGCAACTTCTGCAGGGTTTCCATCACCGAGGTAAAACATTCTGTTCTTGTTGAGTTAAAAACCAAATCATACAAAAGCTACATCTGCAGGGTTTCCATCATATTAAAGCTAGAAGAACACAGGTTTTACTTCGCAGCAGCAACCAAGGCAGACCTGGCGTGAGTGAAAGTAGAAATGATAGCTCCAAGCTGCAGTTTGTCATTGCATCCAAAACTCAATCTGTACCTATATACACCCATAAAAACAGACTCAAAATTAGAAACGAAAAAGCTAAACTCTCTACTTCAGGTATTCACAATCAAACAATCCACACAAGTTTGACAAAACAAAAAAATATACTAACTCGATGTCTGCCAAATCGTTTATCAGTTGAACTCTGACATGTGAAGGCATCTTGATCTTAAAAACAAACCTGTTGACGAAACAAAAAAAAAGTTAGTTAGTTTATAGACACATGGTTAACACAACCAAGTGTGTCACTCACATGGTAACCTCTCTGACGATATCAACAATGGCAAGTCCTTTTCTCATCTTCATCTCTGATATTTCTGCATGGAGTAACAATCAGGAGTAAGTAGGTACCATGGATTCAATAACTTAGTAAAGTGAATAAAAATATCAGTT
The DNA here is from genome assembly GCF_000801105.2 of Raphanus sativus. Lineage (NCBI taxonomy): Eukaryota > Viridiplantae > Streptophyta > Magnoliopsida > Brassicales > Brassicaceae > Raphanus > Raphanus sativus. Next base: position 1,381,201 of record NC_079512.1, on the reverse strand, counting down.
GATGGTTCAATACTTTGGTAGCTTTCAGCAAATGATTCATTTAGAAGCCAATGAGATATCTGCTCAATGTCCTTTGGCAATGGGTTTCCTGTGCAGAGGTAAACCTCTTCCTCCGTGATTTTCACCGATGCCATATGCGTTGACTGCAAAATGTTCATTGCTTTTCTCATGTCTCCATTGCTCAGCCGTACGAGAGCCGCCAAACCACTCTCACTTACATCAAGCCTAGTCCATTTTATGAACAATTAGCAAAGATGGAAACAAGAATAAATAACTTTATAAAGATTGAAGTAACTTTTATTTTCTCACCCTTCAGCTTCTATGACATGTTTAAGACGTTGACTCACATGAACAGGATCAAGTGGGGCAAATCTAAACCGGGTACATCTGGACTGTAAAGCTGGGATGATCTTATTGACATGGTTTCCAATAAGCGCAAACCTAGTACTCTTTGTGTATTTCTCAATCACTGACCAAAAATTAAAGAAAAGAAGCATGCTAGTTAGTACCATAGTTAAACATAACAAAAGACAACCGAGACAGCTATATGAAGCCTTACCTCTACGCAAAGCAAACTGAGCATCTTTTGTCATGGCATCTGCTTCATCTAGCAGAACCAACTTCACCGAAGATTTTCCTCTGCAATCATGAATTCAATTATTATTTTTATCATCCACAACAAACTTCCAACACGAAATGATATCTTCCTCTTCTACTCAACATGATGCTACAGAGTCAACACAATGCATTCATATCAAAATGTTCATCAATATAATAAATAAACCACAAAAAAAGCAAAATAAAAATGGAAACTCACAGAGAGAAGCTCTGAGTGCTGGCGAAATCTTGAATCTGCTGTCTCACAACATCAATGCCTCTATCATCAGAGGCGTTGAGTTCAAGAATCATATTACGGTACTTGGGCCCATAGAGTTTCCTGGCAACTGCTAGAATGGTGGACGTTTTGCCTGTACCGGGAGGACCATAGAGCAGAAGATGAGGCAACTTGTTCTCACTAGTCAACCTATCAACTGTTTCACAAAAAAAAAAAAAAAAAAAAAAAAAAAGCTTCAGTGAGCATTAGAAGCTAACATTCACTTTTCAATTCACAAGCACAAAGCCACAGGGCATAATCAGAGGCAAACCCAATTCAAAAGACCCAACTTTTAAACCACTACCGTCTGGGGTTTCAACAAATCTCGTGGATTCTATACTAAAACCCTAAAAATTGGGGGAAGAATTGAAAGCCTAGGTGATGCAATTGGAGAGAGTGTAAAGTTCAATTTACTCGTATCGACAATGTCACGATGCGCTGCGACGTCGTCTAGCGATTGAGGACGGTACTTCTCGACCCAAGGCGTCGCCTTGCTCTGCGGCGGAGCACCGAAGCCGCCGGCGACGTCTTTGCCCTTGTTGTTGTTGTTACTCGGCGGCTTGCGAGGATGATTCTCGTCTACGTCAATGTCCATCGCCGATGTTGTTATCTCAGTCATCTTCACCGGAGATTGCTTTCGGAAACTCTCGGATCAGCGCCTCCTTTACACTCTTTTCGATTTCGCTGATGGCGCCAAGCTCTAGACTTTGAGGTTTCTTCTCTCCGTCACTGTCTTCGTTGTATAGTTACATTTTTACCCTCGGGAAATGAAGGTCGGCTATTTTGGTAAAGTTACAACTCACTTAAAAGCTTCCGTATACAAAAATATAATAATACTAAGGTCGACCCGTGTGGGATATATTTCACTTGTGATCTAATTATTATATATTCATATTATATTTCACTTGTGACCTACATTTTTACCCTCGGGAAATAAATGTCGTGTTAGGGCTATTTTGGTAAAGTTACAACTCACTTAAAAGCTTCCGTCTATTTTTTTCTCCTTTAATGCATGTTCAACTCGCAAACGTTCACCGAGGCCTGTAAGATCAGGGGCGATCGCGAACCATGGCCGATTTAAAGGCCGAGTGTTTGTACAAACACTCTTCTTTACAAAACAATTGATTGCTTGGTCCTAAAAATCTATACTATTATTTGTGAAGTGATTTTCGCAACAGAGCTCCCATGTTAAAAGTTAGACTGGTTAAATACGATGCTACCCTTAATGATTTTATATATAATTATTATAAAACTAAAAAACGAAATTTATGTTAATAATATTATATTTATATGTTATATTAGAATATAAATTAATATTGTCAAAATTATAAAGCTAATTCTTATATATATTGTGTTGTTATCTAAAAATAATTTTTTTAAAAAAATTAAATTCAGAAAACGAATTTTAAGTTAATTTTATGTTAGTAATATTATATTTATATTTTATATTAAATTATCTATCTATACTATTATTTGCGAAGTGATTTTTCGCAACGGAGTTCCCACGTTAAAAGTTAGAGCGGTTAATATCAATATTACCCTTAATGATTATATAAATTTACTTGCATATAATTTAAAAATTAATGAGTCATCTTTAGAAGAAAAAAGTGCTACCATCTCTTGATAAATAAATTTACATATATATTATCGTACAGTATATATACTATGTAGTTATCTTTCTAACTAATATTTTAATTGTGAATGAAAATATAAAATACTAAACCTACCGTATGTATATACAAATAGAGAATACATCAATACTATTAAATCAGAAACCTTTTATGGATTTGCCCTTGGGTTTTCTTGGAATATTACTTTTTGTGCCATCAGTTTTACCTTAAAAACTAAAATTCATTAATGATAGTTTAGAAAATGAAAAGTAGACCATCTAAACTATAATTAAGGATAATCTCAAAACTATATTTCCTATTAATACTTTAATCGCCTAATATTGTTCATTTATTATTATGATACCTAAGATACTAATCTCCTTCTATTCGAATTGATCTTCAACACCGTATACTTGTGATACATTAATATAAACGGTACATTAAATTATCAAGTCTCTATTATTTTCAATGACTCCTAACAGTTATTGACAATGTCTCTATCGACAATTACAAAACACGCAGAAATGATATTTAGTTTTGTTGATGTTAATAAACTTTGCAGAGGAACATTAATATATTATTTACTATGTCTAAACAAATGAATATTTTTGAAACTACATCAGACATGATGATCTATCAGCCAGAAAATTAGAAAAGTTTACCATATAAAATTTATTCTTGAGTTTGTGAATATTCATTATTTCATTTGGTGTTGGTTGACAAATATATAATATGTCTTATGTGGACTACAGAGAAAAATCGAACTAATATTCGTAAATGATATATTTAAAATAATTCAGCTTTGGTTTAAATTCAAGTTTTACCAACAGACTATCTATTCATCCAAAAAGCAAAAAGCCATACTGTTAGGAGATATTCTCTAACTAAACAAACTCAAGATATCAATGTAGAAGATCCCTCGGTTGACTCAAAACCAGTATTGCGACCGAATTTTTAGCTTCATATATAAAACACGATGGGCCACGAGATTTGCAATCTCTATTCAGACTTTAATACTGTAACTGAATTATCCTCAAAACTGAAACTACAACCAGCTTTGTAACAGAATATATAGAAAAGTTAGATGATCGGCTAAAATATGTTACAGACTAAAAACATTAACCGAATACAACATTCATTAACTCATTTTGTTACATTCAATTTATCTTAATTAGAATAAACAAAATTTTTATGTATTGGATTCTTATTTACACAAAATGCTTAAATTATGTAAGAAAAAGGAAAACAAACACAATAGTAAATAGTCATGCGAAAGACTTGCAAAAAAATATATTTTGAAACACATTTTTAGATCACTTGCTTCATCTACATATTTCACTGTTAACTGTTAATGCAGCCTGATATCTATACTATTAAAGTAGATGACTGTTTATGAATCTGTCTCTGAAATTTTAAAGTAATTACAAAAATTACATGTACCTTTTTCTCAGTATTATTTGCAACAAATCAAAAGTCATTATTTTACAATTACATTGAAGAATATTTAATATAATGCAGCTTTTTGAATTTTTTTTCCTAAATGTTTGCACCATATCTTTCCAAAAAATCTTTTGCATTATTAATAATTTGAAAGTATTTATTAAATGAAACCTCAAAATAAAATCAAGTTTAAATAAAAAACGATTAAATCAACAAGATCATAATACGGGTCCGAATTATCTCAACTCCTTATAAAATAGTTTTATTTAAAATAAAAACTAAATCACATAAACTAAATCACATAAACTAATTTAATAAAATTATAGAAAATATTTTAAAACGCACAAATGAATTTTTCAATACAAGAGTGTTGAAAATATAAAATATTTTATTTAAATTAAAAAAATCAGTGTAAAATAAGTTTAACTTTAGTTTAAATAAATAAAATCATATTACGGGTTAGAATTATTTAGAGTCTTCTAAAATTTAGTCAGATTGAAAATAACAAAAATAAGTCATATAAGTAAATTTAAGATAAACTTCATAAAAATTAAAATATATAATTTATCAAAAATCATAAATTTTATTACGTAAATATTGAAGAAAATGATTGAAATCATTAACTCGCCACGAAAGTCATCCGGTACAAAGTGGTATAGTCAGACATGAATTTTCATAAAACACGTAAAATTGTTGATTATAATATTGTATATATAATATTTTTCATAATTTGTAATATTATAATTGAAAAAAAAAATATTGAATAGTTTTTTTTCACCTAAACTGATAGTACTCATTCAAAATAAAGCTGGACAAAAAATCTGAATCTGAAAAATTGATCTAAGTTCAATCCAAAATGTAGTATCAGATTTTTATTGAAATTGATTAGATCTCTGAACAGGTTCAAAATTTTGGTACTGGAACCAAATCCTACCTAATCAAAATATTTTGAGTATCTAAATATGTCCGAATCAAATTTATATTCTTAAATATATTAATTAATTTTAGGTTTAATATCCAAAAAAATATCCAAAACATATAAGATATTTTGAAACTGTCTAAAACTATTAAAAATATATACAAATAGCCAAAATTAAATGTCTAAAATAGCTAAACAAAATTCAAAATACCATAACTATTTGAAATATCTATTGATTTCTTATCTAAATATTTAAGACAAACCAATTCTATGTTAAGATTAGGTATTTTGACTTACATTATTCAATTTTATACATTATTTTATTTTAGATGTTGAGAATTTAAAGTTTATATAGATTAAAATAGTATAAATGGGTTATATGAATCTGAACAACCGTTAAAGAATTTCGGGTACTACAAATTAACAAGTTTATGCATAAAGGAGAAAAATGCATATATGTTTTCTTGATGTAATTGAGAGTTTATTTTGACTATTATTTTTCCCGTAGTATATATTTATATAATAAAGATTTACAAAATTATAGTGTTTTTATTTAAATATGGGTAATTATGTCCAAAATTTTGGACAGCTCCCTGTGAGCATAGTGTTTATCAAAGAATCAATTTAGGATAAACCAAATGTTAGATACCCAAATTTCTAAAGGTCATTTTATATATAATCACCTTTTCTTTGAAATCAGATCTACACTATTATTTACGAAGTGATTTTTTGTAACTGAGTTCTCACGTTAAAAGTTAGAGTGGTTAATATCAATACTATCCTTAATGAATAAAATATATAAATTATCCATAAAATAAAAACGAATTTTGCTTTATGATTAGGTAAGATTAAAATTAATAATGATAAGAAGTATCCAAAATTTAAAAATATATTTTGAAATAAAAAATTAAAGTGATTAATATCGTTTATATTTTTAATGGATAAATGTATAAATTACCTGCAAAACTAAAGTTTATTTTTTATTACATAAGTAAATAAAATTAATAATGATAAGAATTATCCAAACTCTACATATTAAAAATATTTTTGATTTTGAAATTTTATACTTTTGTTATCACTTTTTGTACATTTATTTTTACTTATATTTTGCTCATGTTTTCCATTTCTTTTCTATTATTTATATTTTTCATTACATATATATATATTGCTCATATATACTATTAAAACATAAACAATAAAAAAATTACTTACAAAAAGTAATAGCGGGAGCCAAAATAGCCGGTTTAAGATAGAGAAAGCCGGAGAAGGAGAAAACACATACAAGTTTACCAGCTTAGACGGGATCGTTGGAAACATCACGGGGATTTTTATGGCACCACAACTAGTACCCTTAACATCGATAGTATGCTTAATGGATTTGTTTAAAAATAAATTTATATTAATCAGATTAATTAAAAAAGGAAATTATTATGTATTGTGTTGTTATCTTAATATAATTATTTCTGTTATAATTTTTTTTTAAAATAAGATATACAACAATTTATCTATATATGTATACTATTATTTACCTTTAATGAATAAAATATATAAATCAACCAAAAAGTAAAAACGAATTTTATTCTTTTAATTAGATGAGTGATTAAATTAATAATAAATAAGAATTATCTGAAATAAAAAAAATATTTTATTAAAAAGTTAAAATTAAAAAAAACAGAGAACAAATAACTAAACATTTATCAAGTAAAATTATTAATTTGATATAATTGAAAGGATAGTATTGAATGATTTTTAAGATTTATATATAGATAATGAATATAGTGTACAAATAAATTTTGTAAAAATTTATAGGTAAGAGTTCTCAAATGAAAACATAAACAATAACTGGTTGAAAAGAGAAAACATAAATAATAATTTAATATTATAGTATTTTAATTAGTAATCATTTTATTAATAAATAACTATAAAACAGTTATTCCCGCATGAATAATTAGATGTATTTAATATCATTAGTCATTAAACATGAATTTATAATAATAAACAAAAAGAAAAAAGAAAAAAATTGATAAAAAATCATGTTTATTGTATGATTATTCAAATTAATGTTATTCTTTCAGTAAGATAATTTATGAAAATATATATTTATCAGGAAAAAAGGAAATTTAATAATAAATTAATAAAGTCTAATTAAGTTGCTGACAAAAAAATTATAAATTAAAAGAATCATTTAGTGGTTTTGATAATTAGAAACTATGTTTTGACAAGTATAACTGAAGATCTTGATAATTGATAAAAAAGTAAAATTAAAAATACAACAAAATAGTATATAAAGAGATTTCTATAATTTTTACATATTTCTATTTTTCATACAATAAAAATATATATGATTTAGTGAATGATTGCATTATATATAAATAATTGATGTTAAATTTAATATTGAGTTTATAAATGTACGATAATATTTAATTTTCTGGTTTATAAACTAATAATACATTTATTAATAAAAAAGTAGTTAGATAGTTATGCCTTCATCACAGAGCCGTGCTTATGGTGTTATCGAAAAGGCATTTGTCTTAGTTTCCCCCAAAATAAATAAAATTTAGGACCCCAAAATACAACAAATCGTTTATGGTATAGTGGTTACAATGTTTTTCTACAGTGAAACCTCTATAAGTTAATAATGTTGGGACTACACCAAACCTATAATTTTTTATTAATTTATAGAAATTATTAATTTATCGAAATATTAATTGAACCAAAAAATCAATTTAAGACTATGAAATTATATTAATTTATAGAAATATTAATTTATAGATTATTAATTTATAGAGTTTATACAATAGTTAGTTTCATGTACTTTCTTTAAACTTCGCCTTAGACCTCCCAAAGTGCTGGCTTCATGGGGGGCCAAACACCTAGTTAGTTACACATGCGCAGTTCAATCGTTGCTTTCGTCTAGAAAAAAAATAAAATTAATCTTTTTATTTCTTATATACATATTTATCAATAGGCATTTATGACCTTTTTATTTCTAATATACATATTTAGCAAGTCAATTATACTATTAAAATCCAGTTTCAAGAAAAATAAAAAATTATACTATTAAAATATGTAGAATATTTCCTTCGAGGCGTCTTCGTGGAATATTCCATCCTTGAAAAGACAGAGCAACGTAAATGACGTGCTTAGGTTATAAAATTCCAGCTGGTGTCACGTGCTTACCTTATTTTATTTATATTCCTTTCGCGAAAAGATGGAGAAATGCCATGTACGCCGATTAATCGGCTATAATATTTAGGCTTTCTCCGTATATCCGTGAATATATATAATATTTGCATTTACTAGTCCAATCAAATATCCTGTCACAGTTGGAATAGGAGTGGGCAAATCGTGCTATGTGCCAGGGTTCGAAACTGTGGTCATTGGAACATATTTAATTATTTTTTTGTCTTTAATGAAGGATAGGAACATATTTAGCCATTTGACCAAAAAAAAAAAAAAAAAGGAACATATTTAGCCATCGTCTTCTTCATCTCTCTTCTCTGACCTAATATTTTTCTGAGCATCATATAGCCATCCTTTTTACTCTAATTTCATTCGTTTTCATCACTTTCTTCTTATTTTATCGATAAATTCATCAAATAAAACTTGTGAAATTACATAAAAGTGAAAGAAAAGATGATTTTTCCGAAAGATCCGAAGTTTTTCCGAACATGGAAATGTAACAATATGCTTCTACGCCACGGAATCTGCCGACCGCTTCTACGCAACATGGGATCAGAAATGTAATGTGCTTCCTTGCAAAAGCCTTCACTAGCCATCATGTCCGACCGCTTCTTTTGGAAAAGCCTTGCAAAAGCCTTCACCAGAACATGGGAGAAATGTAACATGTACGTACTCATCGAGTCATCACCTTCTTGCCCTTTAAAAGGATATCCCCATACGTAGAAATTTTCACACATCATCCATTTACACAGATATAAGCCATCATGTCTGAGTGGTTCACCGATCTCGAAGAGGCCGCGTACTCCGTAGTCGAATTTATCCCACTAGTCGGCACCGTGTACTCTCTAAAACGAGCCAGTATCGCATATAGCAAGGAGGATTGGGTGCGACATTGGCAGTCCGTCGGCAACTTCCTCGAGAGCTCCGTCCGCGATGTCATTCTCTTTAACGAGATCGTCGAATTCCCCGAAGTCGCCCTTATACACACCATGGCCGAGTCGTTCACCGACAAAATGATTGAGATCTACCATCGTGAGCCCAAAAAGCCTGAGATCCAAATCACCAAAAATCTGGATGAAGAAAGCGGACATGTACTCATCGCCGAGTCCTCAGAGGGCAAGTTCGCGAGTCAAGTCTTCGGAGACAAAGCCAAGGGTGTGCACCACTTTCACGGCGCTGTGTTCACTGGTACACTCTATGACACCAACTATGCTCCAAACGGCGAGAAGATCAGGCTTGATATTCCGCAAGGATTGTACGACGGGGCACCAGTCACCTTCTCGTGGAAATGGACTTCAAACTACCTTGGAGAAGAGAATGTACCTGAAGCCACGTATGGTCGTATTAAATTGATTGCCGGCACACCCACAGGGTTCAAATTGTCCGACCGCAAGGGTGCTGCCGGATGGGAAGGTTATAACTTTTGGGGTCAGGTATACTCCAAGGACCAAATCAATGTTAACACCAGCATCGATGGTGGAGAAACTCAGATTGTCTTCAACAGGTTGGCCGAAACTTGATTTCGGCATTTTAAGCATACAAGCCCCTGAACCTGGCCCTTTCAACACCTGAAGACCCTCTACTAAATAATCTATCCTTGTTTTTTCATATTCTGTACTTGAAAAATGCTAATAGATAGACAACGGATTTTTCCATTGTTTATTTGGATTTAACTTATTGTCTTTAATATTTCTAATATCATTATATTAATAAGTCTGGTCGGTCTAGATCCTCTTGTGGAGGTCTGATCTTACCCAACCAAAACTCTATCCCTATGTAATTCACTTCACTTTTCTTTGGTTTATATCATATAATATATGTATGTGTTTTTTACAATTTATATATTTTAAAAATATTTATTAGACTAAATTTATTTTATTAATGAATTTAAATGCATATATATTATATATTAAAAATATTTGTTATTCGAGATAATTCTTTAGATATGCTTGACACAAAGTTAATCTATAAAATGATTAAGTTCAAAATACCTATGGGAATTGAGTTATCCTATCTCAAAAATAGAATGTCTTAGACTTACTTGGCGAGACTCATCTTGTGCTTGATTAAACATGTCATGATTAATGTACACTAATGTCTATTGTAGCCTAATGACGAAAAACCGAACTGAATCCGATCCAAATATATAATACCGATTCTAAATCGAAATTGATTAGATTTCCAATGAAATACATAAAAATCAATAAGTTAACATCATAATCGATAAACCATAAACCTATTGTTCTCATAAAACGGTAAATATTTAATGTATTAAATATAATAATCAAAACATAAAACCCAAACAAACCACCGGCTAACTGTCATAAGAAATGTCACACTGATAAATCGATCCAATGAACGAGTTCTGTGTTGATGGAATCGTTCATCCTTTCCTTATATCCCATTTTGGAAAGAATTGTCCGAATCAATTTCACAACACTTTCTACTCCGAGTTTCCAATGGTCAAGAGGATTAGTGTCAAAATCAAGATTAATACATTTGATTTGAATGAACCCTTAAAAGGATCTTATCCAACCTCTCATAAGCATCATAAAACTCTCTTTCAATCTCTTTTGTCCTGAATCGAATTATCAAATTAGTCCAACGGATTACGACCATGTAACGATACACCTAATAACACAAAAACACAAGTGAAATTAAAACAGAATGAAGCATATACATAATTTAAATACACAAGCAAAACAAACTTATATTAATCATATATTGCATGACAGAAGTAAAACCATGGTACGGAAGCAGAATGGTCTTGAAATCTTGACTTCGGTTATTGACATGGTCATTACACGTTTTAATGAACTTTTTGTATTTCTAAGGATAAAGAGAGATATTGACATGCATCAGTGATATCAATCTAGATTAGTTCAAAATGACACTATACCCTCTTTGAGTTTAGTTGAAACGTTCAATTCTTGTACATAAGTTGGTGTGTGAGAATCTTGTTTTATCCAACTCAGTGTTTTGGGGTGAATGCATAGAGAGTCAAACAAATGAATTGTTTTGTTGATTTATCGAAATTAAAAACTTAACTACAAAATGATTTAATACTTGCCATTTTACAAATGTTGTTTGCCTTAGTCTGAGAAAGAGCCCATATATAACCATACAAATCTAATATTTTATGTTGAATTCCTCTAGCTTCTTCAATCGAGATCAATCATGAGTAATCTAGTGCATTCTCACGTCTAAATTATATTTCAAGGTTATTATCAAAGATTTATAGTGATTAAATTAAACAAAAGCAGATAACAAAAATTATGGAAAAGAAAAAAAAATACCTTGATGAATCTTTTATTCCTTCAGAAATGACAAGAGTAGTGTCAGCTAAAAATAGCTCGACACAGGGAGAAAATAAAAAGTTTTTCTTTTTAACTACTACAAAAGCTTCTATATAATAGTTTTTTTTTTTTTTTTGATATCTCTGGTGTCTGGGCAGCCACTTTCCCAAATATCCCCCGAAGGGGTCCAGCGCCCCAGCAGTAAGGATGTTAAATCGCTGTGGCCGGGTTTCTATATAATAGTTTTTAGCTTCTTTTAACTTTCCAGGATTAACAAATAAAGGATGCTTTAACCTTTTCTTAAACGTGGAAGATTCCATGCTGACTGAAAACACATCCACAATACATTTAATTGCAGAACCAAGTTACAATACAATTCTTAGCAATCTAATGACAAAAGAAAATTCATGAAAATGAGAATAGAAGCAAAATCGATGTCATGAACTATAATAACAGGTTCTTAGTAGTCAAATGACTTGCTAAAAAAACAGTTAAATGACATACATCGGATTATAAGAAATTAATTGAGAATGTGAAATGAAGAAACATCGATTCTTAAACTATATTATCTACATAAATATTCGTAAATAAATCAAAGAATTTTCATTCACAATGAACTTGTACAAGGTTGTCCTTAGTACTCACATACAAAAATTATGTAGCTTATTGTTTAATTATTAATATACACATTTCTGTGATTTTTTTTTTACAAGAAAAGAGTATGAATCAACCGGATGAAATCCATTAAGATTAGATGTTATTTGGTTCATTACAAGTTAGATCTATATGTTATAAACTGTCACTCACTTTTGTCTTAGAACACAATGACAACAATTTAAACATAAAACTAAGTGTAATAGTATTATTAAGTATAGAGATCATTTTGCCATTATGAAACATACAATATTGAAAACATGAAAATAAACTATGTAGATGTGTTAGACATGATTTACTGATCTGTTGTCATAATTATGATATATTGACATTTTTTTTGGTAGGAGACATTTTAACTAAACATTCCAAAACTTAAAATAATTTAATAAAAAATTGTAGTATAAAATTTAACTTCAAAACCTTCAGTAATAATGCCATTTAAAAATTATCAAAATCAAACCTCCATCTACATTTTCTACATATTTAGTCAGTCATTTACAAACTTCAATTGATTTTGAATGTTGACCCATTCTTACCAAAATGGACAATGAAGTTATTAATCAGAAACGGCCATATCTTCTTACAAGATTTTGTCAAATCCTCATTTATATGATTTTCACTGCTGTTTAAAGAAGTAAATAACGAAATATTAAATAGTCTTTCGTTCTGTGGTCAAGAGTCAATTAAAACAAAATCCTTCTAAAGTAATTAAAATCCTCTTTTACAAAAATAAGAAAAGAGTAACTAAAATCCAATGACTAAGTGTACCCAATCAAAACTTGACGCGTGTATTTGTGACCATTTAGAATCCAGTATTTTCGTGTAATTTCGTTAATGACTAGAGCTATATATACATGTTCTCGTTCAGACACAAGCATAACATTCATACAAACGTTGGTACAGTAGAGAGGCAGAAAAGAAAACGATAATGGCGTTTAAGGGTTTCGCGTTGTTTTCGATCCTGGTCTTATCTCTGTTCGCTTCGTCTATAAGAAGCGAAGAGACGGAGACGAAGGAGTTCGTCTTGACTCTAGACCACTCTAACTTCACCGAAACCGTCAACAAGCACGATTTCATCGTCGTTGAGTTCTACGCCCCATGGTAAGATCTGTACCTATTTGAACTGTTGACATAGATCGTGTATCGAAACCCTATGTTTCATTTTGTAACCATATGTTTCACTATTCTTTTAGGTGCGGCCACTGCAAGAGTCTTGCTCCTGAGGTAATAATATATTGGCTTTTAAATATTGAAAAAACCCAGTCTATATTAAAACTATTGTTAGTATTTATATGTAATTAAATTTTATATATTTTTTATAATCTTAATATCTGTAAGATCTTTTTTTTTGACAATAGATCTTTTAACATTATTTATAATATACTATTTACTAACAAATATACTGATTAAATATATTATTAGATAATAGTTATTTTTAAATTATTAAATCTCGTATTCACAAATCATTTCAGTAAAAATTATGATCTGACTATATTCAAATTTATGAATATATTGACTAACATTTTCGATCACCAATCATTAATGGTATATGGCTAGATTGATGACTAACGTTCGTGATATTTGATAACAGTACGAGAAGGCTGCATCGGAGTTGAGCAGCCATAGCCCTCCCCTTATTCTAGCCAAGATTGATGCTAGTGAGGAGTCAAACAAAGGCATTGCAAACGAGTACAAGATTCAGGGCTTCCCCACTATCAAGATTCTGAGAAATGGAGGAAAGTCAATTCAAGATTACAACGGACCTCGCGAAGCTGATGGTATTGTCTCTTATGTGAAGAAGCAAAGTGGTCCTGCTTCAGCTGAGATTAAGGCAGTAGCTGATGCTGCTGAGGTTGTCGGTGAAAAGAATGTCGTTGCTGTAAGTGCCTCTTATTTTATTCCATTTTTAAGGATGTTTTATGAAGTATTTTTTACGGATGCTGTTGTTTTATCATGTTTTATCAAGTACTGCATGAGATATAGGGATTGAAACAATTACTAAATAATCAATTCAAATATGTTTTTGATTAACTTGGAACCGAATAATATGTAATTATTAAGCACTAATATTTTGGGAGTTATAAATGTATTTTTCATCTTGATATGTCCAAAACCGGCTCTGTTTGCAGCCAACTAATTGTCTATTTATGTTGTCTTAGGTTGGCGTGTTCCCTAAGTTATCCGGTGAGGAGTATGATTCTTTCATGGCCCTTGCTGAGAAACTGCGCGGTGACTATGATTTTGCACACACTTTGGATGCCAAGCTTCTTCCTCGTGGAGACTCATCTGTGGCAGGACCTCTCGTGAGGCTATTCAAGCCTTTTGATGAACTGTTTGTTGATTCCAAGGTACAAAGAGAAACTTATGTTGTAAGTTACATCAATGAGTAACGTTACAGGTTGCTTAATTTTATCAACTTGCTCACAAATTTATCTATATTGAATCTTCAATATAGGATTTCAATGGGGAAGCTTTAGAGAAGTTTATCAAAGAGTCAAGCATTCCACTTGTCACCGTCTTTGACAGTGATCCAAGCAACCGCCCATATGTTGCCTCATTCTTTGACAGCTCTGCCACTAAGGTACTTGTTACATGCATGTGTGTTTGGTTCTAGCTTTCGACATTACTCTTAAATGTTTAGTATTGTATGATCTTTTTGGTTTTGATGGGTTGTAGTAATAATTTGAAATTCAGGTAATGATGTTTATTAACTTCACTGGAGAATCAGCTGAATCTCTAAAATCAAAGTACCGAGAAGTTGCTACCTCTTACAAAGGACAAGGTCTTTCCTTCCTAGTTGGTGATGCTGAGGGCGGCAAAGACGCCTTGGAGGTTACTATTATATTATTTTTCTCTCTCAACTATTTTCTTGTGCTATAAGTTATGCATTACTAAGCATAGTTTGTTCTTTGGTTTAACAGTACTTTGGACTGGAAGAGAGCCAAGTTCCCCTTGTCATTATCCAGACTCCTGATAGCATGAAGTACTTGAAAGCTAACGTTGTGGTTGACGAGATTGAATCATGGATGAAGGACTTCAAGGTTTGTTTCATTCTCTTTACACACATTCTTATGAGTTTTATGCATAATAGCTAAAAAGAATCAATATACTAACGTAAATATATAACGCGTTTTCTTCAGGACGGGAAGGTTGCTGTCTTCAAAAAATCTCAACCTATTCCAGCTGAGAACAACGAACCAGTGAAGGTTGTTGTAGCTGAGACCCTTGACGACATAGTGCTCAAGTCTGGAAAGAATGGTGAGCACATTTATAACTCTACTAGACTTTTTTTGTAGTTCTTGCAAAACAAAAACTGATACAAAGATTCATTTTTATATCTTAGTCTTGATTGAGTTCTATGCACCATGGTGTGGACATTGCAAAAAAATTGCCCCAATCTTGGACGAAGTTGCTTTGGCCTTCCAGAACGACCCAAGTGTGATCATAGCAAAACTAGTAAGCTTGATTTATGCTTCTTCTTGTTGTTCTACATGTTATCTCCACTTTGACTTGTCCTAAACACAAATACATGTTGGTTTGCAGGACGCAACCGCAAATGATATCCCAAGCGAACCCTTCGATGTGAAAGGCTTCCCAACCATTTACTTCAGATCAGTGAGTGGAAACGTTGTAGCGTATGAAGGAGACAGGACAAAGGAAGACTTCATAAGCTTCATTGAGAAGAACAAGTCAACAACTTCTCATGGTGAAGAGACTACTACTAGTACTAAAATTGAGGAACCTAAGAAGACTGATGCATCGGCCACAAAGGACGAGCTGTAAAAGACTTGTTCGTTTTTGAAATTTGAGTAGGAACTTTATTCTTATTCTCCCTATATATCCATCAAAGTTTTTTCTTATAAAATAAAAAACAATTATAGTTTTTTCTGCTTTCTCTTTCTGTCATTGGAACTAAGTACTAACTAGTAACAAAAGTTTCGATCAAAAAACCTACTATGAATATTTAATCAGTAGTTTTGAAGTCTCTCACAATTAAAATTGATGATATAAATATAAATATAGAAAGATGAAGAGAAATTAGAGAAGTTTCTCTCTTAAAGAGTGGTTTAGAAACTTGTATGAGATTTGTTTTATTTAAAATAATTTTTATATTACTATATTAATATAACTTATGAGATGCTTTGATGAGAAATTTATCAGTTACAGTTAGCAAAAAAAGAAAAAACGAAATGAACAGAAAAGATGAAGAAGTCTGCTGCGTAGTGCATAGAAATAATAATTGTATTTTTATACAACACGGGGACCTATTATATAGCATTTTCAACCCAGCATTATTTTTAACTTTATAATAACATTTAGAGATAAAATTGCTGAGTGTTAATAAAAAAGATAAAATTACTCAATCCACTAATAGGAATTGATATTTTTTTCCCTTAATTTATAGAAGAAAAATAACATTATTCTATTCTTTACTTTATATATAGAGACTACTAATTTAAAAGAATACATTGTAACATATTGCATTTTTACTACAGAGACCTACTTTAAAGTAAACGTAAAAAATCATTGGAAATGATCTTAGCTAATAATACTAGTAGCATTAGCAGTTTAGCACAATCATAAAAAAAAAGTGGAAGATCGATCATTAATACCTACGGAAAACATTTTACATCCTTTTCTTATATTTTTACTTTGTAGAAAACTATTTTTTCAGCTTATTTCCACTTAACTAAAAGACAACTAATCCCACAAGATTTTGTATGACACTGCTGAGATGCAATGTACTGACGACTGTCAACTGACAAGACTCTATAATTATATAGTTCACACCAAATCTTCTAAAATCAATGTTTCAGTAATTCAAAATAATTATAATTATTTTTTTTTTTTTCAAAAAAAAAAGTTCCTTTATAGCTTAAAGTGGTATCGTGATTCACGTGTTTGTCGTGGAACAGCTAGTACGTGAATGATTAGAAAAATATTGTATGATCACGATTCACCACCCATTTTACATATACTCTTGTGTGTCGTCATCATTTTTTCGTTTCTTTAAATGATTTAAAAATATATATATTAGAAGTTTCAAATGGGACTTATAAATATATATAGTCATTCCATTATATTCTCCATTATTAGCCCTCCGGTTGGAATTTGGAGATCATCTTTGGTTGAATTCTATAATGTATATAAATTACGTAACTTTAAAAGTAATTTAAAATAAAAATAAAAATGGATTTATTTTCTGTAACAAAAATGGATTAGTTCTCAAAATTTATAGAATTTTAAGATTTTAATTTCCTGTTATTTGTTTCAATAAACTTTCGGTACAAAAATAAATTAGGTAAAGTTATGGAATTAGCTAAGAAAATTCCCTTCTCCTCTTTGGCGATGGTCAAGACTCCACTCTATGGTTCCATTAACATCAAAGCTTGTCATTTCATTCTTAAACAAATGAGTATGTAATGTTCTAAAATAAAACCAAAAAACAAATGAGTATGCATAGATATGTTATCGTCTCGAGAATCTCCAACAAAAAAAAAAATATTGGCCATACCTCGTCGTCGGGTGGAGCCAGTTGGTCATCAAATCAAAACTTAAAACAGTTGGCTTTGGCTTCTGTTCCTTTTCCCTATAAATAGCAATAAGTATGAACGTTACAACCACACTCACAAACAAACACAAACTCTTCTTTCAATCTTATAACCACTAACAATAATGCCAAACCATCTTCAAGACCCCTTACTCACTTACTCTAAGCCGGTTTTAACCAAAGAAGAGCAAGAAGTCGACGACAAAATGGTGAGTTTGCAAGCGGAGAGTATCGTCAATACAGTGGCTTTCCCCATGGTTCTCAAAGCCGCCTTGGAGCTTGGTGTCATCGACACGATCGCTGCAGCAGGCAACGACGTGTGGCTCTCACCGTATGAGATAGCCCGTAGTCTCCCAACCAAACCCACCAACCCGGAGGCGCCAGTGTTGCTTGACAGGATGCTGCGGTTACTCGTCAGCCAATCTATTTTGAAGTGCCGTATGCTAGAAGGCAAAGAAAACGGTCGAACCGGAAAGATGGAGATGGTATATGCAACGGAACCGGTTTGCAAGTATTTCTTGAAAGATAGTGACGGTTCTGGTTCTCTTGTTTCTCTGTTTACGTTGCTCCACACCGAAGTGTTTTTCAAGAGTTGGTACGTACTTTATTATTCTGTAAATGAGTTAATACGAGTTGGTTCGGTCCTCACCATTACTTACAACGAATGTTCTTTATAAACCAATCATAAATGAACAGATGTATATTATTATCTTTTCCTTTATTCACAGGACAAATCTTAAAGATGTGATATTAGAAGGAAGAGATGCATTTAGCTCTGCCCACGGCATGCAAATTTTTGAATACATTAATTCGGATAGACAATTTGCTGAAATGTTTGATCGTGCCATGTCAGAACCTTCAACCATGATTTTAAAGAAGGTTCTAGAAGTTTACAAAGGATTTAAAGATGTTAACACTTTGGTGGATGTTGGAGGAGGAAATGGGACTACATTAGGTCTAGTCACTTCCAAGTATCCTCATATTAAGGGAATTAATTTTGACTTACCTCCGGTTTTAGCTAATGCACCATCTTATCCAGGTACAAAAACTACATAAGTGCCTCTCGAAAATGTATTTGTTTTTGTTTAATTTTTCTAATTATAGGAGTGGAGCATGTCTCTGGAGACATGTTTATAGAAGTTCCAAAAGGAGATGCAGTATTTATGAAAGTAAGTATGTATATGAATATAAAACTTGATATCTTTGAGTTTTGCTAGTCTAATATCTCTAATATAATGTGGTTAATTTGTTGATAGTGGATACTACATGATTGGACGGACGAACTTTGTATGAAGCTTCTAAAAAATTGTTGGAAGAGCCTACCGGAAAATGGAAAAGTGATCATTGTAGATTTGATTACACCATCAGAACCAAAGAGTGGTGACTTTTCCTCTAACTACATGTTTGGTATGGACATGTTGATGCTAACACAATGCTCAGGTGGTAAAGAGAGATCATTTTTGCAGTTGGAGAATTTAGCATTTGGTTCAGGTTTTCTTCGGTGTGAAGTTGTTTGTGGTGTCCATTCATATTCTGTTATCGAATTCCAGAAATAGATTTGGAATCTACGAAAACAAATGACGGGAAAACTGAATACATGATGAGGATTGGTGCTTATTTTAATGATTTTGTTGCATGTAATACAGTTTTATGGTGTTGGCTTGCTCAATTTCCTTTTCAGTTTGTGTTTGTAGTTGAGAGATTGTTTCCTTTTAGAAATGTTTTTAGACAAGGAACACAGAAATAATCTTATTTTAGTTTCTTTTTCGAAGGTTTTTACAATGATGTCACTTAAAAATCGATTACACATATAATACTAAATAGAACATGCATACCTGTGTTAATACAACCATTTACTGTCTTAACTTCTCTGGTGAAAGAAGGAAGTGGAGAGGTCGACGTATGCAGTCTTCGTTAGCTTTGACTTTGAGTTCTATTTGACTACACCTACACGCGTCTTAATGCATGTCACTAAGTGTCAACTGAGAACCTTGACAACATGTGTTTACTGATGTGTGATCTACTTCACGTTTCCTACCAATGACAAGAACTAATGGCACACCATCTACCTGAGTTAGGCCTGGCCTTGAACAAAAGCGCAACAAGCTGTTGCTTGTCTTCCCAGTGCCACTTGGCGCTACCTTGGTCGCTTGAACTATTGTAGTAGTCATTGCCTATTTCTTTTGCTTCTGGGTTTGGTCTCGACATTAGCTCAGGAAACTAATCACTCGGCCTGTTTTTAAGTTCTAGTTCTAACTTCTAGGTAGTGCCAGGTTGTCGTAACTCGACCGCTTTTGGATCTTTGCGTAAATAAATTATATCCAAATTATAAGAGATTTTTGAACCGAATTAACTAATTTCGACCGTATTACGGTTCGGTTCAGATTATAAATAAAACTTCTGAGGCTTAGACTGCTTAGTGTAGTGTTCCGAACACTTTTTGGATCTTTGCTTAGAAATTCATAGGTTTTCGATAAGTCGTGCCATAGAGCATCGTTGGCTTTGCTGGATTCGTGCCAGTGGCCATTCTAGAAATGATTTTTATCTGGGGCAAAAATCAAAACTATTAACAGAAGCATAATATATAAACAGGGGGCAGGGGAAGGCATCACTCAAATTTTATAAGAATTACACTACATCTGAAAATGTTATGGTGCGCAACTGTCACACCCTTAGTCCATGTAGCTTCTGCCCTGGTTCGTGCTAAGGATAAGCATCGTCAACTCTTGTTGGGTTTGTGCTAAGAGTGTCGTTGATTTTATGACTAGAGTTCATATTCAGAAACGTCGTCGGGGGAACTGGGAACATGGTTTGTGTTTTGAAACGTCGTCATGAGACATGTTTTATGGTGTCGTAGGATTTGGTAGCTGTTTATGCGGATGTAGATCAAATCATTAGTGGTATCCAATTTTAATGTTAATACTATATTTAAATATTTACGTAACTATTTCAAATTAATATATGCATGAAGTAACATATTTTAAAATTATTTTGTATGAAATTTATGCTCATTTCTAACATGCCGTCCTTCAAAGCTGTCCTTCAAAGCTGAATTTGGTTTTACCAATATTTTTTTACGTTTATTTATTTAGATAATATATTATTATATGTATAAAAGTGAAAGATATGTCAATTAATACATGCATTATATAATTTTAGAATGTCAAGTACTTGTTATGTCGTCATATTATATTTTTAGCATACATATTTTATATTTATGAAAATAATTTATAAATTTATCATATTTAGATCAATACAATAATTTTATTTTAACATAAATGATTATTATTATAAAATATATAAAAATAAGATAGAATTTTATTTTCATTTCATAAACGATAACTGAATATATATTAATGCATAATATTAGTTCATTGCTAATTATGAAATTAGTTAAACTATTTACATAACATTTTTGAAAATTAAGATATTGTTAAATTATTTCTCAACAGATTTGTAAGAATTTTAATATATATATATATATACATTTATATTTATATTTATATTTATTTTAAAATTAAAAGATATCACGATTGAAGTAATTAAAAATATTGTATATTATTAGCTTTAATGAAATACATATTAACTTTTTATACATGTAATATATAGTTTGATAATGTTAATCCGTGTTACCAACATATTATATTTTTAATATAAATAATTATGAAAATAAAATATAAATATTTAATATAATTTTTATTAGCTCAATATAATAATTTTATCTTAATATGATTGATTATTATTATATAATAGATAAATGGGCCCTAGATAAAAATAGGATATAATTTATATTTTCATTTTATAAAATAAATAGATGTACAATAATATTTCAAAACTAATTACGAAATCATTGAAAATATTACATAAATTTTTGAAAATTAAGATTTTGTTAAAATCCTTTAAACATATTTAAATTTAAAATGAAAGATATCAAAATAAATTATGATTAAAATATTTCGAAGATTATATATATATACATATATATATATATATATTTTTTTTAGTTTTGAAAAATGTATTTTGTCAAATTTTTAAAGGATTGTCCAAATTAAAAAAAAAATCATATATGAAAATGTCATGACTTATATTTTAACGGATAAAGTTGATAAGACAAGATGGAATAGTAGACTGCATAATGCATAGTAATAATTGTAATATAGTAATATCCAAAGCTTTATACAAGAACGAGAGCGTGTTGGCATTATCACAGATTTGGAAAAATAGTGGAAGATCAATAAACATATAAAAAACGTTTTATAAATGATTTCTTTTACTGTTTCTATCCGTCAGTTGCAACTTCTTTTCAAACCCAAATCACATAATTAATGATTAACTAGATTTTTGATCCGCGTTGGAACACGGTTATGTTTCTTTTTCATATTTATTTGTAAAACAGATAAAATTATTGTGATTTTTAAAATATTTGATTATATATTTGGCTTTTGGATTTGTGTTACTATTATTGGGATCGATTTTATCGATTTCATATCACCATCCTATATGTTGATAATTAAAATTTAGTGAATGAGTATATAATTTATTCTGTTAGTTTAGGCTTTATAACCCTTTGTTAATATACTTGATATAAATTAATAGTGATTTAAACTATTTTAGTTCCTAAAAAAGTGTGATAAATTAGTTTTGTAGCCAATTACTAAGGTGATTCAGTCGGATTGCTACCAAAACTGTTGAACTGAATAGTTAGATTGTTTGGATAATCGAGATTATATTAAATATAAAAAGTATATTATATTATTTGAGAATGAGAATACCTATCTATTTATATCTATATTATTATTTGCAAAGTTATTTTTAGTCTCTTAGTTCTCATGTAAAATGTTCAAATGGTTAAAGTTGATTTTACCCTTAATGGATTTTTTTAGAAATTTTAAAGTGACTTTACCATATTTTGTGATTAAAGTGATAAAAGTATACGTTCGTATACAAACTTATACTTTTTATCACTTCAATCTAAATTAATAGATTTAGATATTGTTGTCATTTTAAAGTGATTTTACCAAATTTTTTTCAGAAATTTTAAATCTAATTTTTTTGTAAATTTTAAAGTAATTTTTAAATTAATAGATTTAGATATAAGCTGTGGAAATTGAAAAATGATATTTTGTTATATATGTTCTGTATGATTATTTCATATTATAAATTTATTTTATGAAACTTGAAAAATATATTAGTAATAAGATTCATAACAAAGTAACATCTAAAAATTAATAATGTCCAATAAAAACACAATATAGAACAATAAAATATAAATTTAAAATTTAAAATATTACTGTAATATCAAGATTACATTTATGAAAATAAAAATTGTCCGCACGAACATATACTTTTTTATTTTAAAGTGATTTTACCCTAAATTTCGAAAAATTCTCACATTTTATACTTTTAGTTTTCTCATGAATATGCAAGATATATTTTTTTCTAAATATGAGAATATCACATTTTTATAATTATTATAAACTGATTTTAACTAATATTTATATACAGTTTTATTTATGGACAGAATTTTCGGTAGGGTTGGGCAAAAATCTGAATCCAAAGAATGAACCGAATCCAATTGGAAAAAATAGTATTGAATCTGAACCAAAAATGGTTAAATATACGAACGAATTCAAAATTTTGGTATATAAATAAACAGGACCAAACCCAATCCGAACCAAAATATTTTAGATATCTGAATATACCCGAATTAGATTTATATACTTGAATGTTTTATCTATTTCTATATTTCATATTCAAAAAATATAGAAAATGTATAAAATTTTGAAGTTATCTAAAATATTTTAAAATATATACGAATAGTCAAAAGTAAATATCCAAATAGCTAAACAATACTCAAAACATCCAAAATACTTAATATATATTGATTCTCCATTCAAATATTCAAGTCAAATTTTATGTTAAGTTTAGATATTTTGGCATAAATTATTCAAATTTATATGTTATATATTATTTTGTTTTTAGATTTTGCGAAATTTAAATTATATCTGAATTTTAAAAAATTTAAGATAATTTAAATGAGTTATCCACGTCTGAACCAAACCCAAACTTAAAATTTTAAATACCCGAACAGAGATAAAATCTTTAACACCGAAAACTCTAATCCCAAATAGACCGAACCAAATTCGAATGAGTACCCGAACGCCTATTCTTATCGGTGAATGTGGTTTATAAAACCTAACTATGCTATAGAAAATAAATTTGACTCTATTTTAATAGATTAGATGTCAATAGCTAGCTAGGACCGGCCAAAATACTCGGATCCTAAGAACCAAACCGGACTTAGTTCCAAAATATAATACTATATCAGAATCAAAACTAGTGAGATATCTGAACAAATCCAAAATTTTGGTTTCTAAAGGATAGGATCGGAATCCCATCCAAATCGACATATTCTGCATACTTAAAATATATTAAGCATAATTATATACTTAAATATATTAATTATTTTTAAATTTATATCTAATAAATATCCAAAATATTTTAAAATATTATGATTTATGCAAAATATTTAGAAACATCTAAAATCAAACTCCATCGAAACTCAGAAAATCAAAAATACCCTCTAAATAACTACTAGTTATCTATCCAAGTCGAATCAATTTTATGTTAATTTTAGATATTTAGCATCCATTATTAAAATTCATATGTTTATATAATGTTTTTTGAAAATTTAAGGTATATTAAGATTTTTGAATTTACAAAATAATTAAAATAGATTTCTGAATCCGAACTAAACCTGCAAAAGTTTCTAAAAAACTCGAACCCAAAATAATTCTGCACGAAACCCAAACAAGTATCCAAGTACCAAATGTCCATTCATATCAATAGATATACATTTCACACCACATGTCAATTAACATAGTATAGAAATACAATTGTACAATCTCGCTCTCCTCCTAAATCTTTTTACTAGGGAAATTCAATCATATGGGTTTAGTCCAATTGAAAAAACCCAACTGAAGTACCAAACTGATCGAGAGAGAAGTTACGAAGGAGATGGGAAGCGAAAGAGTCGGCCGATTGAGAGGAAGTGCAGAGACGATGAGATCCCGATGATCAGATCAGCGAATTTAACGAGCTCTCCCCGTTCCGAAGACGATTGATTCTGCATCTATTCAGTTTGAATAACTTTCTCAATAAAAAAAGATTAGTTATTTCTGATTTTTGTCTCTTTGTGTCACTGGAACTAACCAGTAACAAAAGTTTCGATCAAATAAAACCTATTAATCATTTAGAGGCGAAAAGTTTAACCGATAAGGGTAAAAGTAAATCTTCGAGATGGAATTTACCAGTTTACTATTAACTATAAAGTATTAACAAAAGAATTATATATAATACAAGATGGAGTAGTTGACTGCATAATGCATAGTGATACTGTAATACAGTATTATCCAAAGCTTTATACAAGGTCACGAGAGCGTGTTGGCATTATCACAGATTTGAAAAGTAGTGGAAGATCACCTAAACATATAAAAAACGTTTTATAAATGATTTATTTTACTTTTTCTACACGTCAGTTGCAACTTCAAACCCATATCTTACGTTTTCAATTTTTAATTCAAATAGATTTCGAATGAGACTTAACTTTGTGTAGAGACTGTATATGATAATTTTCGAAGAAAAAATAAGTCTTCGTCGCGTTAACGATAAATAAAGTATACCAATTCTTCCTAAACTCAGATAAGTACGTGATTCAATCAGTCTAGTTACTATTGTTAACAGTAAACCATTGTTTATTGGTGAAAATTATTAACATCAAATCTTGATGTTATTTTCTTAGGCTTCGATCCACTTTCTATTTCTCCATTCAAAAATCTGTGCAAGTTATAAATTGATCTGCTTAATATAATAGTATAATATTAATGAACCACAAACATTCCAAATTTGTGTACAAAATCAAAGAACCACTATATACAGTAACCACATATCATTTATAGTGTTTTAGCTTTAATTTTTCTTTTGCTTTAATTTTTTTTTGTATAATGTAATAATTTACTTTTATGTTTCTAGAATACTAACTATTTGGAAACTTTGTTTTAAACTAACTACTTCAATTGATTTTTAACTGCTATATTATAATTAGTAGTATATTTCAATTAAGTTTTTGTGAAAATAATTGAATAAATTTTTAAAATTAATAAAAAAGCTAGATATTTCTAGTTACCTCTGAATATGTATTATTTATTTTGCATAATGAACACCACAATAAGTATTGCTGAAATAATTCTATTTAATTAAAAAGTAACTAGATCTCTATCCGCACAACCGTGCGGGTGATTATTTTCATTTTTATACATGTAACTATCTAATTTACATTAGTGATATATAATTTTAATATTTACCAAATTATTAATAGTTTTATAGCATTTTTAAATATAACAATTTTATAGTTTGCATGCAGTAATTTTTTTAAAATTATTAGTGATATCTCTCTTATTAAAACATGAACACTAATTAAAATATTACATCTTTTGATATTTACGATAAAATCCATTCAAATTAATATTAACTTAGATATTAGTTTCCTTAAAAGTATATTTGTATTTTCGGTTTTGATCATACATATATGTTAATCGAATCATTTGTATGATTTAAATATTTGACTGAATAAATGTAATTTATGCTAATGACAAAAATTGGTATAATATCTATTGCATTTTCAAAATTGCACAAGATAAAAGATACAAAACAATCACATTAATGAAAACTATATGAATATGGTTTATATAAAAATGAACTTGATTATATTTTTGTAAACGAAACAGTCATATACTTCTATTATCGAAATATGAAATAAAACCATCTATTATATTTAATATCATTTAAAATCTATACTATTAAAACACAAGGCTCTTTTTTGAGATGACCTTGGAGTTTCAATCTATTTACAACCTTATGCCACTGAATAAATTTTAAGCTATGATTTCAATTAAATTCTTTTATTTTTATTTTTTAATTTCTGCCAACAACCTAACCATTTCCACTTATTTAGTTAGTTTCCCATATTTATCTATGCTCTCCCATTGAAAAAAAAAAGAAGAAAATTTCGAAATTCAACATTTTTGAATTTAATCAAGTCTACGATTTTTGTTGAATTTCAAAAAAAGAAAATTTTGGCAAACTATTAAACAAATCTCCAACAATATATTTAGTTTTGCAAAAATAATTCAGAATATCCCATAATCAAATCAGTATATACCAATATTGAAAGATTATATCGATTAAACTTGACCATCAATATACTTTTTAATTTTCTTTTTATCAAACCTAACCAACCTAGCTTGCCGACTATTTACTCTATAAATAGTCATTGAACCATTTGGTTGACTCGACTATCTTTGCATTCTAATTTTCTTTAGTTCTTAATTTTCATTCTTTTTTTTGCATCTTTTATTGTCATTGTATTATACATAGTTTGTTTAGTTCGTAATTTTCTTTTGTTTTGTTCCTTCAGATTCTAATTATTTGTTTATCGTCAACAAGCTAATAATATGTGTTTGTTTGTGTACGGACTAAGCTAATGTAACTAATGGATGCGTAGCATAACAAAAAGAAGAAGAAGAGAAGTCTAATATTGGTATTTCAAAGAAAACGTTGTGAGTTGGGTTTAAAATATAAACCGTAATTATGCTTCTTCTTCACATTTTTCCATGTTTCATCGTATTTTTTATATATATTTTGTTTATTATTTATATTTTAAATATATAATAATAAACATAGTGTTTATGAAATCATATTTTTCGAAGATGAAAGGTTGGTTACTAAAGAAGAGTCCCAAATACAAAAAAGACCGAACGGAAGAAACAAAGATGATGAAGAACCCGAGAGGGAGAGAAATCGGAGGAAGAGGTGCAAGAGGCAGCCAGTGTTTTTCGAGATTGACAGTAGTAAGACAAACTTTACGGCGAAGGAGGCTTGACAATGGTGAAGAGGCAAGCTAAACTGATTTAGATTTTGTTTTTAGGTTATTTGGTTAATTTATTTCCTTACAAAAAAAAATTTATTAACCAAAATTGTATTTATATATAGGCGTCAAAATAAATTGTTTATATATATATATATATATATATATATTCATCAAACTTTTAGAATGGAAGATATACACAACCAACAAAAATCATTTTCTTGATTTCCAATTCATATGATTTTTAAATTGGATATAAATTAAAAATATATTCCATTTCGAATATTTTATTATATATAAGTAAAATCTTATTATGTTGCAGACTGGAGAAAATATTGAGATATCCATAATCTCGGGATATCAATAATTAGAAAAAGATTTGATACTTTAGCGACAATTAACTGAAGTACTTATTTAAAATTCTTATAAAACTAAACGACATGTTGAATATTCATCTACAAACTGAGCCACGTATTGTTTCAATTTAAAACTGCTTTTCATATCAACAGAAAGTTAAACAACAAACAAGATATTATTTATTTAAAAAAAATCTCATGATATATATTGGATCAAATAATTTCAGCTTGAAATATTTAATATTCTTCAACAATTAATTACGCGAAGTTTTGGCACAATTTGGATCTCTTCTGTTTTAATAATATTTACGGATCTCTCCCACTTGAGTATTTCAAACCTATGATTTATATTAAATTCTGTATTTCCTAATTTCTTTTTATTTAACCAACAGAAATTCTTCTTATTTAAACAAAAACACCTACATTTAATTAATTATGTTTTCCTATCGCTATGTACAAGGATTATCCTCCATCACCCCCCCCTCCAAAAAAGACGTGACAGGTTACAATCATTTTTTTCTTTGAACCTACACCAAAACGTCTCTCGAGTTGCCAATTTTTTTAGGCTTTGAAATCATTCTTTTCTGTATCACATTTTTTTACAGGTAAGTAGATTTTTTCAGTAAAAAAAAGATAGTTTTTTACTTTTGCCATGATCACCATTTCTGATGGATTCTAAAAAAACGCAGTCCTTAGGTGGAGAGGAGTAGAGTAGAAGATGTAAATGAGGGTAAGACCAAGGTGGATCATACCTGACACGTTTTTTTTAAACTGAAAACGGATCATGACTGTTACAGGTATGATTTGCATAGATAGTCTGTTTTAATTTTTAAATGTCGTAGTTTGTAAACCTTCTTCTAACAGACTTATTTTTTATTTTAGTTGTTTAAATATGTATTAACATTTCTAATAACATTTTTACAATTGAAATATGAGACTTTTTTTGAGGTCATCTTAGTTTGTTTTAATATTTACAAATGTGCCACTGGAATATATTAAACACCAGAAATTTAAATTGCTTACAATATCTTTACAAGACTTTTAGAATACTTGAACAAAAAAATCAATACTATTAAAACTGGATCATGACCAGTTAATAAAGGGTTATGTCCACATTAAAATATAACTACATCTAAAATATAACCGAATGACATAACTAAATACAACTGCATCTAGAAAACGTAAATAACCACCTTCTGTTTAAAAAAACGAAACCACTTTCTACAGCCACTTATAAACTCCTATTTTATGGGCTATGTATAAGACAACAAACAACAAATATCGAACTCATATTTGGTACATAAATATACCAAATTTAAATTTATGATCTACAAAGTATATTTTTGGAAGTAAGTTTAAAATTACTATAACTATTTAAGCTGATATTATTATGGAATTATTATTTATAAAAATATATACTTATGAAGAGACCAGTTATAGTCAATATGTGACTTCACCACCCATCCATACATAGTGTTCTTCGCTTAATTGTTACCCTAGACGGTGAAAATGATGGATTTTAGTTTAACGGGGTTTAAGTAGGTTATTCGAAAAAAATATTTACTAAATGTGATTTTACTTAAAGTTAGTGAAGAATATATCAACCCATTTGTAAATATATTTAACAAAATATATTAAAAATTATTTTCTTAAGACATTTTCAAAAAAAAAATCGGTTTTCGGTGCGGGTTAGATTTGATATTGGTTTCTGGATATAACATTTTAAGAACCGTTCGAGTATATAGATCAAGTCTAACAGAGCACGAGACTTTGATTTTCGAGTCGATTCCGAATCGAATTCTTTGGGTATGAAACATTCTTGACTAATTATGTTAAGAAACTACCAAAAAATATAATATTTTGCAAACTTTAAGAATAAAGTTTAAAAATAATCTCTTATATGCATATGGCACAAATATATAGCTATACAACTTGACATATTTAATATATTTACCAAAAATTTACTAAATTAAATTAATATTAAATACAAATATTATTAAAAAATAACACAAATATAAAATTAAATTTCTCAAAAAGGTAAAATGAAAAATATATCCGCCTTCTCAAAGGGCGGGTCAGAATCTAGTACCACTTAAAATAGAAGCTGAATGCAATTTTAAAATAGCATTTGTAGACCTATTGTTCATATTGATGACATATTTTCCAATCATGTGATACAAATATTAACAAATCTTAATTGTTAGAAATCAAAGATTTAATTGAAAAATATTATATAAATTTATATCACAAACTAATACAAAATTGTACATGGGTTTAATATGATTACAAAATTAATTAGATACTTAAAATGTTTATTTTAATAAAAATAAAATATAAATCTAGTCTATTATTAATTACGAAATTAATTAAATATTTAAAAGATTTCTAAAGTGAAAAACGAATTATAACATTAATATTTTAAATAAATACGAATATATATTTATATAGTAAATAAATAGATTTGAAAAAAAATTAGTTGGATGTAATTAAGAGAAAATCTAGGAATATCTTTTTATAATTTATTAAGGAAACAAATATGTCTATGTATATCATTAATGAATGAATGAGTTGTGATTTTTAGTAAGAATCCATTTTATTAAATATCACACATGGATGAGAAGTCATGACTTCTCTTTTAATATAACAGATATAGACTTGATTAATAAAGTAGTAATATAAAATTTATACAAATAATTTAAATTTGTACAATACTTTAGACAATTTTATCCACTTTCACCATTCAACATATTTTTTTATACTAGTATAATACGTTTGATCCACATTTGTACCACTAGATGTTCCATACGATTAACTTGATTTGCTAGATTTAAAACTTTGAAACCTTAGACAAACGAGATCTATATTATTATTTGCGAAGTGATTTTTTGCAACGGAGCTCTCACATTAAAAGTTAAAGCGGTTAATATAGATACTCCCCTTAATGAATACTAAATATTTAAATTTAAAACTAAATCAAACTGGAAATAATGTATATTTTTTGATTAACTAAATAAATTAAAGACATTAATGTAGTAATTAAGTTATATATTCACGTGTTTGATAACTTATATGTTATACTATTATATAGAGTATAATTTACTATTATTATAATAATAGTATAGATTAAGTTACATATGATATTATCTTATAGTATGTAATTATCGTTTTAACATATTTCTATCGTGAATGGAAATACAATGTATTATTAAACCTATACATATGTTAATTTTTTTTTTGAGTCAGCTGCTCTAGTATAGATAAGAGGTTTCATTATTGGAAAATATGTTTCTTCCTATGAAATCAGCTGCTGTAGTTAATATCAATGATAATAAGCCAGGAAAAAACTTATACAAATCACAGGTTTGTGTTAACAGATTGTGGAAGAGTGGTGAGCAAAAAATTTCTTATACAATCTAACAAAAATATTTCTTATACAATCTTTATATATATATATATATATATATGAGTTTATTGATTTGTCATGCTCCCCATAATTTTAGATTTAATCCCCATAATTTTAAATTTAAGTCGTACTTTATGCTCAATTATTATTCTTAATAAATAATTTTCGTGATATAGACGATAATTTATTATAATATTGAGAGTAATTAAAAAGTTGTAAAATTTATATTATATTTAATTTGTAATATTAAAATATTCTGTTTTGTTTATTAATATTAAACTGACTCTATTTTAATATTATATATTTATATCACATAAGATATAATGATTCATCTATCTTTTAAGATATATTTCTTAGGACAATCAACTATCTTAATATTATATATTTATATCACAAAAGATAAAATGATTCATCTATCTTTTAAGATATATTTCTTAGGACAATCAAAGTCACTATGTGATTCTGAAAAAATGGGCAAAGAATTCAAAAATATTTTTATACTATTATATGCGAATTTATTTTTTCGTTCTCACCTTAAAAGTTAAAGAGTTTAAATTTTTATTACGCCTAATAAATAATTAGATTAGATTTATTAATATATAATTACCCATATTTGTTTTAAAAAAAACTATTAATTTCATAACCATCATTATCTAAAAAGATTTTATTATGTTATCCAAAAATATCTTACATCATAATATTTTAAAAATACATATAAATCTATATCTATAGTTTTGTGTTATGAATGTTTTTATTTTATTTAACAAAATAAAAGATAATTTATTAAAAGTAAAATCTTTATCGTATATAAAATATTTAATATTTAATTAACTATTAAATATTTCAAAAGCATGAAAATAATTTGTTCTAGCAATTTTTAAATTGATAATATATCTATTTACAAATTTTTGTAAAATTATTAAACCCGCATGTGCGGACAAAACACCTAGTCATAGATATTATCGGCACGATTCACGAGAATTCCAACAAAAATAAAATATTGGCCATACCTCGTAGTCAGGTGGAGCCAGTTGGTCATCAAATCAAAAGTCGAAACACTTGGCTTTGGCTCTGATTTTTTCTCTCTATAAAATGACAGTAAGCATGCACGTTAGAAGCACACACTCTCAAACAAACTCTTCTTTCAATCTTATTACCAACAACAACAATGTCACACCATCTTCAAGAGCCCTTACCCACTTACCCTAAGCCGGTTTTAACCAAAGAAGAGCAAGAAATCGACGACAAAATGGTGAGTTTGCAAGCGGAGAGTATCATCAACACCGTGGCTTTCCCCATGGTTCTCAAAGCCGCCTTGGAGCTTGGTGTCATCGACTCAGTCGCTGCAGCAGGCGACGGTGCGTGGCTCTCACCGTATGAGATAGCCCGTAGTCTCCCAATCAAACCCACCAACCCAGAGGCGCCAGTGTTGCTTGATCGGATGCTGCGGTTACTCGTCAGCCACTCGATCTTGAAGTGTCGTATGATTGAATGTAAAGAAAACGGTCTAACCGGAAAGATGGAGATGGTATATGCAAACGAACCGGTTTGCAAATATTTCTTGAAAGATAAGGATGGTTCTGGTTCTCTCGTTTCTCTATTTATGTTGCTCCAGAGTGAAGTGTTTTTCAAGACTTGGTACGTACTTCATTATTCTGCAAATGATTTTGGCTGATTTGGTCATTATTTATATTAAGTATATGTTGCAAAGATCGCTCTGCTGTAATTAAAGAATCGTATAAACCAATTTTTAGAAAATTGTATTATACCAATTAATTAATAATCATTGAATGTTCACTCATAAATGAAACTTTTTTTACAGGACAAATCTTAAAGATGTGATACTAGACGGAAGAGATGCATTCGGCTCTGCCCATGGCATGGGACTTTTTGAATACATTAACTCGGATGGGAAATTTGCTAAAGTGTTTGATCGTGCCATGTCAGAACCTTCCACCATGATTTTGAAGAAGGTTTTAGAAGTCTACAGAGGATTTGAAGATGCTACCACTTTGGTGGATGTTGGTGGAGGAAGTGGCACTACATTAGGTCTAGTCACATCCAAGTATCCTCATATCAAGGGTGTTAATTTTGACTTACCTCAGGTTTTAGCCAATGCTCCTTTATATCCAGGTACATAATAACTACTTAAATTTTTTTTTGATACTTTATATGATGAAGTGCCATTCAATTTGTTTAATTTTGCTAATTTTAGGAGTGGAACATGTCTCCGGAGACATGTTTATA
This sequence comes from Raphanus sativus, assembly GCF_000801105.2. Classification (NCBI taxonomy): domain Eukaryota; kingdom Viridiplantae; phylum Streptophyta; class Magnoliopsida; order Brassicales; family Brassicaceae; genus Raphanus; species Raphanus sativus. The sequence goes on along the minus strand of NC_079512.1, from coordinate 1,347,743 downwards.
GAAGTTCCCAAAGGAGATGCCCTGTTTATGAAAGTAAGTATAATTTGATATATATCTTTGAGTTTTGTTAGAGTTCATTTTTTTCTAAAACAATGTGGTTAATTTGTTGGTAGTGGATACTACATGATTGGACGGACGAACTCTGTATAAAGCTTCTAAAGAACTGTCGGAAGAGTCTACCGGAAAATGGAAAAGTGATCGTTGTAGATTTGATTACACCAACAGAACCAAAGAGTGGTGACTTTTCCTCTAACTATATGTTTGCTATGGACATGTTGATGCTAACACAATGCTCGGGCGGTAAAGAGAGATCGTTTTCGCAGTTTGAGAATTTGGCATTTAGTTCAGGTTTTCGTCGATGTGAAGCTATATGTCGTGCCTATTCATATTCTGTAATCGAATTCCACAAATAAATTTGGAATTACGAAAATTATAATGAAAATATATGTAATGAATAAATTGTGACTTGTTAGTATCGGAGCTTATTTATATGATTTGTATTGCATGTAATATAGTTTTATTGTATCAGCTTGCTCTATTTTCTTTTCAGTTTGTGGTGTTTGCGAAGTATTTATAACGGAATGTAATGACTCTCTGATTAGTATGAACTTTGAAGCTATATGTTTTGCATTATGTTTGTGGTTGACATAGTGCCTTATGCTTAAATTTTTGTTGGGAAATAATGTTTCTTGTATAAATACATTTTATATTGTTTTAGTAAAAGGAATACGAAATGGACTTATTTTAATATCTTTTCTTGACGTAAAGTTTTTAAAGGGACAGTTAGCATGCGTACTTATTTAAATGATTTTTTTTTGGGTCAAAATGTTAAAAAACTTATTTAAATGATCATAACTCCATACCATACTAACGCATAGTATTTGACTCAGACACGAATATTATCAATTTTTTTTTTTTGAAACGAATATTATCAAATTTGAAACCATATTATGACACGGAAACACGATTTAATACAACTCAATTACTCTCTGAACTTCTGCGGTGAAAGAAGGGAAGAAAAAAAATGGTCGAGACGTAAAACAATAGACCATATATATCATGGATTCATGCATGGTTTCATGTGGACAGTTAACTCGTCAAATCATGGTTAGAGGACACAAAATCATGGTAGAAAACAATAGAGATCATGGAATTTTCAACTAGTAAAGTTTGTATAAAATTTCAGTATTAAAAAAAAATCTAGTAAAGTTTCTAGACGCTCTTTTTAGAAGTTCTTTTTTGAAACTTTTTGTTCAGAAGTTTCTCGACACTTTAGCGTTCTAAATCTAGATTAACTCTTGCTTATCTCTATTGCTTCTCACAAACTGTATGATTTAAAAAAAAACTGTTTGAATTAAACGTCATAGCGTAAGTAGTTAATTGCATTTTAGTATAAAAAAATTTAAGAAAGTAATTGTTTTGGCAGGTTTTGGTAGCTTTTGTCTTTCAATTATATATCTACAAAAATCATTACTAATCCCTCCAGATTTTGGAGCGGCGGAATCAAATTGTCTCCAGATAAAAGAAAGAACGATGTGTTCTGTTTTCCAGTTTGAAATTTAGGTTTCTCTGGTTAAATTGGTATGTTTATTTACTATGGTAGGTTTCAAGTTCTTCATCAAAGATTCGTTTGGAGTGTTGGTGTTTATCACTTTGGAGCTTTCTTTCTCTGCGTATTTGTTGGTTTTTAATTTTTATTCAGCTTTGACCTCTTAATCGCCATGTATATTATCTTAAATTGGTTTTTAAATCAAGGATTATATTTCCGGAGAACTCGTTTCTACCGGCTTAATTTCCGGAAAATTCCTTTTTTCGCCCGGCTTTGTTTATTTTGGTCCATGTTTCTCCTTTGTAAATATCTAGATCAATATAATCTTGTTTAGTGTTAATTAAAAAATCCCTCCAGATTTTATATGAAGCTGCAGAGATACGATATATGTATCTATGTAACTATACTAGGTCGGTCGGGAGACAACCTCATTTAAAAATACAACAATGATTTCAAAGCCTCAAAGGCCATGGTCATATCCAACAAACGGCAATATATGTTTTACAACAAATAACGATTGGTTGGTCCTTAAAGTGATTTCTTGAATGGAATTTTGTAGAAAGTGATATCCTGATTCACGTGGTTGCACCGACGGATCCTGTTAGTTCACCTAAAAGATTTGATAAATGACATGATCATATACCATATAGTATATCATATTCCCTACTCTTGTTTTAAAACTGAATAAAAGGGCACATATCATTTCCTTTTGGGTTAAATATGAACTAGACTTAACATCTATCATTCCATTCCATTCTTTTCCTACTATAGCATTCTTCTGTTTGGTCATTGACTATCCGATGAATTATCTAATTATTTTCCAATTCTTCTCAGTATTATTTTAAAACTAGGTGTTTTCCTGCACCATGTGCAGTAAAAAAAATTCAAAATATTTTTTAACAGATAAATATAAATTATATTTAATTTTTTATTAATATTATAAATTTTCTTTTTCTTATCAATATTTTAATATAAATTTGATTTAACTGAACATTAAATTAAGATAAAAACAAATTTGTTTATTTTGAATTATATTTAAGAATGTGCATGTATATATTTAAAATTATAATCTTAGGTAGATTTTTCTATCTATTTATTTTAATTAAATATATTAAATAAATATGTAAAATTGCATAATTGTCAAAAATTAAAATTAAACAATATTTATAAAATCTGTGGATATACATAAGAAACTATTGATTTTACGATTTAATTTGATTTTATGATTTAATTTTTATAATTTTCTAAAATACATATTTTTGAAATATTTTTAATTTAAATTATATTTCGAAATTTGAGATGTCATAATTGAATATATTTATTTTAATGATGATCTATGAGTTATTACCATATTTTAAAAAAGTCCAAAAATATAAATCGACAATAAATGTAATATATGAGTTATTACCATATTTTAAAAAGTTTACCAAAAATATAAATTAACATTAAATATAATTGTTCATGTCATATTAATCTATAAGACATGTCATCAATTTTAGTAGCCACGTCATATTATTTTTTGTGAAAATGATTGTAGAAAAGACATGTGGCAAAATCACTTCTCAAATATAGTCTAGGGATCTGCATATAAATTAAAATTTAAGGTATTTTAGTTTGATCAACATTGGAATTTATTATAAAAATACCATAAATTCGTAACACTTCTTAAAAAGCCAGAACTTTTTATAAGTATATTGTAAACTTTAAACATAAAATATATACTTATATTGTACTAATTCCCCCGTAAGAATTTTGAACCTTTAACAATCATCCAAAGATCTGATAAAATTTGTGGTTGTTACTAAAATTTTAGTTTGAACTGTTATCAGCTCACTGAAATACCTACGATATCATTCGCATGTATGCATATCTTGGGATCCCTAGTAAATAAACATAGTAAAGAATTCCCTAGACTCAGTACATTTAACTTGAGGTTTCTGAATTCTGATCCCTAGCTATAAAATGGCACCAAGTGTCGTGTCAGTGTTGAAACTACACTTTGCCAACCAACACTACCTTTGTAATCTTTATTTCTCAATCCTTCAACAAATAATGTCAAACCATCTTCAGTTGCCCTTAATCACTTGCGCTGAACCGATTTCGACCAAAGAAGACCAAGAAGTTGACGAGAAAATGGTTAGCTTGCAAGCTGAGAGTATCGTCAACACTATAGCTTTCCCCATGGTCCTCAAGGCTGCCCTGGAGCTTGGCGTCATCGATACCATCGCTTCTGCAGGCGATGGTGCATGGCTCTCACCGTCTGAGATAACGGCTAGTCTCCCAATCAAACCCAAGAACCAGGAGGCGCCGATTTTGCTGGACCGGATGCTGCGGTTACTGGTTAGCCACTCCATCTTGAAATGCCGGGTCATTGAAACCGTAGAGAAGGATCGAACCGGAAGCACCGAGAGGGTATATGCAGCCGAACCGGTTTGCAAATATTTCTTGAAGGATAATGACGGATCTGGTTCTCTCGTGTCTTTGTTCTTGTTGTTCCATACCCAAGTCCATTTTAATACTTGGTACGTACTTCAATTAATTATCATGATCTCCATAATTATAATTAATTTGTTAAGTCATATATATTAAGTGATCATTAGTTACATACAAGGCCACGACATAGATGACTTAACATAGTTCCTCAAATATTGTAAAAACAAAATTATTAAAGCTTTACTATATTGTTTAGAACCCTCAGAAAAAAAGAAAAAGAAAAGAACCCTCAAAATCTCATAACCAGTCATGGTTAGTGGTTACATACAAAATAAAGTATTCTATATAAAAGTAAATCGTTAAAAAATTTCTATCTCGCAGGGACAATCTCAAAGATGTAATATTAGATGGAAAGGATGCATTCATCTCTGCACAAGGCATGCCACTTTTCGAGTACATTAGTACGGACCAACAATTCTCTGAGGTGTTTCACCGGGCCATGTCAGATTCTGCCACAATGGTCATGAAGAAAGTTCTAGAGGTTTACAGAGGATTTGAAGATGTTAACACTTTGGTGGATGTAGGAGGAGCAACTGGCACCATATTAGGCTTAATCACTTCCAAGCATCCTCATATCAAGGGTATCAATTTTGACTTAGCTCAGGTTTTAACCAATGCTCCATCTTATCCAGGTAAAAGAACTACTTACTAAAATTGATAAGTTTTATATTGAAGCGTTACTTATATTAATTACCTTTTATAACTTACATTTTAATTAATTTTACTAATTAATTATAGGAGTTGAGCATGTCTCGGGAGACATGTTTATAGAGGTTCCAAAGGGAGATGCCGTCTTTATGAAAGTAAGTTTATTATATATAGAAACTAATTTGGTATTTGGGTGGCCAACTAATGTCATAATTTTCAAAATAAAATTGTTAAATGATTGGCAGTGGATACTACATGATTGGACGGACGAACATTGTATAAAGCTTCTAAAAAATTGCTGGAAGAGTCTTCCAGTGAAAGGAAAAGTGATCCTTGTAGAGATGATTACACCAGTAGAACCAAAGCCTGACGATTTTTACTCTAACATCGTGTTTGCCATGGACTTGTTGATGTTAACACAATGCTCAAATGGTAAAGAGAGATCTCTATCGCAGTTTGAGATACTAGCATTTGCTTCAGGTTTTCTCCGATGTGAAGTTATTTGCCATTCTTATTCCTATTCTGTTATCGAGTTCCATAAATAGATATGATTTGTTTGGTGTTTCTATGTTCTTGATGGTTTTTATTGCATGTAATATATAGTTTCATGATATTGGCTTTTTTTTTCTTTTTTTTTTTACTAAATGATATTGGCTTGTTGTATTGTTTCTTTCAACGTTGTGTGGTGATTGTAGTATTAACGAACTGTAGTTGTGCCAAGTATGCTTATGCTCAAACTATTGCTAACCTGCTTCATTTCCTCCGGAAAACAATAGAAATTAACATTTGCAACTTGCATGTGCCATCTTACATGAACCCTTTACCGCTTCTCATAAACCTAATGTCAATGGCGAGAGGCGAGAGGCGAGAGGCGAGAGGCGAGAGGCGAGAGGCGAGAGGCGAGAGCGATATACAACAAAGAGTACATAAACTGATGTTTACAAAAATATAAATTACAAGAGTGTATTCAAAAAAAGATATCCTGATTCACGTGGTTTAAGGATTCGAGGATTCTTTTTTTTTTAATACACCTGAAATATTTATTTAATTACAATGATCGTTTAAAACCTTTTAAAAAAGCAAAAGAAAACATTTTACGGGGTAACGGTTTCATTATCATTTCATGGGCCCTTAGTGCATTTTGATTATGTTTTGTGTTGCAATAAAATAAGAGAGGATGACTAATAATTCGGTTCCATTATGTTATGACCCTTCGGGTTGGAAATCGACTATTGGGTGAATTATATAATGTTACATTTACGCATCGCATCGAGATAAAATAAGAGAGGATGACTAATCATTCGGTTCCATTCTGTTATGACCCTTCTGGTTGAAAATCGACTATTGGGTGAATTATATAATGTTACATTTACGCATCGCATCGAGTTATTAGTTATATTTAATGTTTTCATATAATTTTAAAAGTTTTTCTTCACACCATATAAAATTTATCATATTATCTTATATACTTATGCAGATAAAATATATATAAAAAGCTGGAAATAATGTTAAAGCCCGTGGTTTGTGAATCCGGAGCAATATTATACATGCAAGTTGCAACGTACATATAGTATAAAATTAAAACTACAAAGATAAATTATGACAATCAGTTACAACGACGACACAAATTAGCGTAAGCATATACATATATACGATAATTGTTCTTAGACTAAATATAAACACTATACCTTTCATGATCACTTCTTCAATCCAAATCATTTTCCTTAACAATAAATACGGCTTTGTACGTACTAAGACTATTAAGGCGAAACCAGTCAATATTACGTCAAATCAATTTACAGTAATCCAGATGACATGTAAAATTGGACTCACTATGGAACGTCTGGACATGTCCATTTCATCTTATAAAAATGTTCGGGTGGTAGAGAAAGGACATTCTCTCCCAATTTGAGGCTTTGGCTTTTCGATTTATCTTCTCACCGCCGTTTTACCCCTTCGTTCGACACTTTATATGGTGGCTCCATCGCCATCATCATCATTGTCGCAGTGCTCATCATCATATGTACTTTCTTTTTTGTGGGCGGACTGAGAAGGGCCCGTGCCAAGCCGGTATATCTTAATGAAAGACTTGAGCCTCTTGCTTGGGCCACTGAAGAAGAAGAATATTGAGGAATTGGACTTAGATTGTTAATAAATGTGAAATTGAATGGAAGTATCTTTTATTATCTTGTCTTCCTATCTATATATATATAAAAGAAGGTTGGATCCCTCCTACTGACACATCAGCATCCATGTCACTAATTCCTCTTCTGTGGTCGCGACAGCTGTCCCCCTGTACTAAACGCTGCGATTCATTTAATTGGAAATCATATTGGGTTTTCGTCTGTTGTGTTTTTATCCAATAATTGTAGGCTTAATTTTTTTGTTTTGTTTACGGCCCTGAGTATCTCTTACTCGAGCTAATCCTACTTCCATCTTCGTTATTGTGAGTTTGACGGCGATGAAGACGAACGATCTTCTTCTTTTCTCATGTAACGGATCTTCTTCTTTTCTCATGTAACGGATTGATTTATGATCTCTACTAATGGATCTTCAATGCGTCGGTCAGTCATCGAAATCACCATTCCTCTGTTATAAATATAGGTTAGTATTTCTCTTATGGAGATAGTGATCTGTTCATCCATCTGCACCTTATCTCTCTTAATCTCCGAACTTCTACTAATCTCTCTCAATGGCCAACTCTATGGTGTTTTTTTCCGATTTGAAGTTTGGTAGGTGTTCATCGGTTGTGGAGGCTCGGCTGCGGAGGTACTGGGAAGCGAGGAATATCAAGCGTGCTGGGGAGCTTATATGGGTTGCTCATGGTCGATGTTAATGTGAGTGGGATCTGATTTTTTACTCTTCTATGTAATGATTGTTGTGAGTTTGTTCTGATTTTTTTACTGTTTTTTAATAAAAGAGATGGACATAGGAGGTGCAAGAGGAAGAACATGAAGAGACTGGGAGGCGGTGGTCTTCCTCTCCACATTTTTGGTAACTTGAAGTCAAATAACAGCCGCAAAAATGCTTTCATCAGTAAGAGACTCTTCTCCTTTACCCAATTCAAAAACACTGATAGAGTTAGCTGTTAGCTATTCTTTTCTGTTGCGAGGATTGGGAGGAACCCTTGGTTTAAGATGATGATATGATTGTTACAGTGTGTATGTAGTATGTACACTGTGTAATGATTTTGTTTGATTTTGTTGTGTGTGTGTGTTTAGTTTTATGACCATCATTGAAAGTATGGGGAGCAAAGGGAGACGAGCAAGTTGCAGCCAAGAAAGAATGCTTGAACATTTCAAGACACTTGAAACAGAGCTTGGAACCATACTACGGTGGGGAAGTGTTTGGGTTCCTAGACTTCGCGTTGATGGGTTATTACAGCTGGTTCAAAGCTATGGAGAAGTTTGATGAGTTCAGTATCGGAACAGAGTTCCCAAAGTTGACTGAGTGGACCAAAAGGGGCTGAACACACAAGGAAGCAAAATTGTTCGGTATCAAGACCGTTATGTTCTTATGCGAAATCTGTATTTTCTTTCTTCTGTATTTTCTTTGTTTGTGTGCTTTATATTATAGTAACAGACTATAAAGGATTATTAGTTTCTTAGTAACAGACTGTAAATGAATGATTGTTACTTCAATGTGGTATGACCTTGGCTTCATATGGTTTACTTGATAAAAGTTTGGATAATATGGTTTATCTTATAAAAGTTTTAGTAAGTTGTGTCTATACTTAAATAATCATTTTTAGATTGTTATGTTATTTAACTAACTTTAGAAAACGAATTGTAAATTGATTCATTTTTCACATTATCTAATATAAATAAGTTTCAAAAAGTATTAAAAATACCAAAGGATTCACAGACAAATATATAAGAATGATAAATAATTTATCATTTATGTAATGAATTTCAACAATAGTGTCAAGTATTTTTTATCTTACTTACTTTTATAATAAAATATAACAAACACTAAATATGTAAAATAAATACAGTAATGAAAAAAATAAAAGCTTTTTTATTAATTTATCAAACCTTTGATTTATAATAAGAGCAACAGAAACAATAGTAAAAATTAAAATTATTTTTATTTTAGAGTAAACTGCATACTTTTACACATATATGAGTTAACAAAGATTAATATAGACAAATATAAGTTAATAACAAAATACTATTTGTTTTTCTAAGAACAACAGAAACAATAGTAAAAATTAAAATTATTTTTGTTTTAGAGTAAACTGCATATTTTTTACAGGTATATGAAAATACAATATATCTTTTAATTGATCTTTACTGGCTTAACAAAGATTAATATAGACAAATATAAGTTAATAACAACATCAATTACAATAATTGATGTTAAAACATATATTTTGTATCATTTATTAATAAGTGTCTCAAATTGATACCATTTGATTTTCTAAGAACAACAAAAACAATCGTAAAAATTAAAATTAATTTTATTTTAGAGTAAACTGCATATTTTTAAACGTATATAAAAATACAATATATTTTTAATTGGTTTTTACTGGCTTAACAAAGATTAGTATAGACAAATATAAGTTAATAACAACATCAATTACAATAATTGATGTTAAAACAGATACTTCATCTCATTTATTAATAAGTGTCTCAAATTGAAACCATTTGTTTTCTAAGAACAACAAAAACAATAGTAAATCTTAAAATTAATTTATTTTAGAGAGTAAACTGCATATTTTAAACGTATATAAAATACATATTTTTAATTGATATTTACTGGCTTAACAAAGATTAATATAGACAAATATAAGTTAATAACAACATCAATTACAATAATTGATGTTAAAACAAATATTTTGTATCATTTATTAATAACTGTCTCAAATTGATACCATTTGTTTTTCTGATATTATTTATGTGATGTAATATGATCTTCCTTTTTTAATAGTGTGTCATATACATCTCTTGCGAATATAAATCTAAAACAAACCACAAAATCATATAAAAATAACAATTTAAATCACAAGTAAAATATATCCCGCCCGTAGGGCGGGCCGACCCTAGTATTATTATGTTTATTGGGCCTAGCTATGGTTCACTAGAAGTCATCATTCAGTTCTCTAGTGTTGGCTTTCATTCATGTTCTCCGATGATTACGAAGTTGGATGAAACATACCAAACAAAAAATATGATGAAAAAGGTCCTACCGGGAGTCGAACCCAGGTCGCTGGATTCAAAGTCCAGAGTGCTAACCACTACACCATAGAACCAGCCATGTTAACTGGCCTATATTATTATGTTTATTGGGCCTAGCTATGGTTCACTAGAAGTCATCATTCAGTTCTCTAGTGTTGGCTTTCATTCATGTTATCCGATGATTACGAAGTTGAATGAAACATACCAAACAAAAAATATGATGAAAAAGGTCCTACCGGGAGTCGAACCCAGGTCGCTGGATTCAAAGTCCAGAGTGCTAACCACTACACCATAGAACCAGCCATGTTAACTATTCTGCATCCCCTATATATTAAAAGGGATGCATTTGTCTTAAATGCGTTCACACAGCAAGTTCCACGTGTCATCTCACGGTTAATCCGTTTATGTTCTCGCTGACGTGTCGGCTTCACAATCATTTAATATTTAATGCGTTCACACACTAAGTTTTTTAACAACACTCGAGACAATTTAATGTGTTCGCATTCTATTTTTTTCAATAAACTCTTTTGGTTCATACATTTTTAACATTTGTAATAGTGAATTGAAATTATTTAAAATTCTCTTTGTACAACTACTGAATAATATCATTTTTAAAAAATCATTAAGATTCGCATCAACTAAAATGCTTGAGTGAGAATGTTTTAGAAATTGAAAGTTTCATATCTAACTTGGTTTCTTGAAAAGAGACATGTGGCAGATACGGTGATGAGTAGGGTCCAACGCTATACTCCAAGTGTATAGATTGTTTCAAAATGTTACCTTTGGCAACTGTGATATCAAATAGCGTCTACATAACTCATGGAAGTAGCTTTCAAAACTCTTCTCGGATCTATGAAGATAATTAACACTTTACTGTTGGGCTCTTTAGAGGAACTTGACAAGATTGAGAGGAGGAGACAAATTGGTGAGAATGATGATGATGATGATGGGAATATAACTCTAAACCATGTTTTATGGTTGTGTCCATGGATGGCTGATGGTCTGAGCGAGAGTGACTACAAGGGATTTCTTTGGGGAACTGATTGCACCGAGAGTTTTCTAAAACAACCGAAGTTAAAGGTAAGTGGTTAACTTCTAATGATGTTTTCGTATGTGATTATTTAAATCTAATGTATTTTGTTTACCGTTTTAGATGATCATAAGATCACATGAAGTACCTGATGCAAGATCAGATCGAGAAGACATGAGAAACATGCTATGCGGGTACTCACATTAACATTAATCAAAATTTATATTATTAAACTCAATAAAAACCAATTTCTATGAATATAAATATATAACTTTTTATATTATGTCTAAGTTCAAACAACAAAAATAATAATAGATTATCTTATATAAAATACAAAATCTTAAAATGTCACCAACATTGTTTGTACAAACAATACAAATAATATTGGATGTTCTTTTTCTTAAACTATTATGTAGATTTTATTTGATTTTGCAAGCATTTAGAAACTTAAAAATGAAACCACTGGTTCGACATAAGAACTTGCGAAAATTCATATAACATGAAACCAAACAAATATAATAGTTTTAGGTTTATCACCGAAAAATTAAAAACCTCGATCACTTCAACCGAACAAAACAAAATAAATATAGATTTAGAATGGTATTTATATTTTAGGAGGTTAAAAAAAATAACGTAATACCGAACGAATATCCAGATTAAACAGATATAATATTTTTTATCTTAAAAAGTAGAACTGGGAAAAATATCCGGAACTGAAGAACCGAGCCAAAACCGAACCGAAATTCAGGGTCCCGAACTCGATCAGACACGGGGTAAATAACCAAATGGTTCCTAAACTGATGTGTCCCAAGAACCGTTACTCAACCTGATTCGAACCAAGAACCGAATGAGTATCCGAAGATTTCTGAAATGTAAATATAGATTTAAAAATATTATTTATAATTATATGTATAATTATTTTAAAAATTGTATATTAAATATATTAATTATTTTGTGTATTTTCAGATAAAATATGATAGTTTGTATAGAAATACTCAAAAACCGTGTACAATGAGTAATTTTAGTTTTTTTGGTACATTTGGATAGTTTGGATACAAAATACCTGAACCGAATCGGGTAATATGGTTATTTTGAGTATGAACCAGTTTCAGATATATTAGTTATTCGGTTATTTTAAGGTTTTATTACATCAAAACCGAATCCACTCGAACCCGGGAGGACTCGACTCGGACCCGACTCGGAATTTGGTAATACCCAAACGAGACTTAATTTTCAAACCTGGGAAATCCGGTATCCGAAAAAACGACGGATACTTGAATACTCATACCTGTTAAAAATATAACAAAATTAATAATCTCATCCCGTGCAAGGCACGGGTTATTACCTAGTTGTTATTATTTAATAACATCAACTGAAGATTGAGTATTTCATTATTACGATTCAACTCCTTATATATTAGTAAAGCGAATAAGAAATATAAACAATAATATTATAGAGTGACATAATATATAACACTAAAATAGAAATTATATATTTAATACATTTGTAATAATATCAAATACATATATAAAATTGAAAAATATCTGCATGGACGTGTGGGTTAAAATCTAGTCATTTACTTATACTTGATACACATTTACATCATTTATAATAACTGATGTGAATATTTGATATATTTGTACCATTTAGTAATAAAATTATATAAAATATTCGCATCACCACCTTCTGAGTCACTTATTTAAGTGATGCAAATTTATTTTACTTCATTTATAAATAATACAAATACTAAACATAAATGATGTTAAACAATATCTTTTTTATAGTGTAATATCATGTTCCATTAGAAACAACCTAGCAAAGAAGCAAGGATATGAAAAGATAATCAAAACCGTAGAGGGAAAATACAAAACTTTATGTCTAGTAATCCCAACCCAAAAGAGTTTCCGCGTAAATTAGAATAGAGTATCTTTTATCATTTTTTAAAAAGAATTAACTTATTAAAATAAATTTATAATAAAAATTTAGATTTTTCTATATGTGTTATATTTTAAATAGAACCGTATGACTATGAAGTCTCATTTAATAAATAACTATTAAATTTCGGAATAACCATTAAAATCTAGAATATAGAATTTCATTCAAATCTTATATAATTATGTATACTCTGTGAGGTGAGAATATAGAAAGTGTAACTATTGTATAAATCACGGGACTTTAATTACGAAGTCTCATTTAATGAATGATAATAGAACCGTATGACTATGAAATCTTATTTAATAAATAACTATATATAAATATATTATTCTTAGAAAAGTAGGTTGGTCCATCTTGACATATATTATGCTTTTTAATAAACTAACTATCGAATTGATAAATAATGTACAAAAAAACAATATCGCACTTTCCTTAAATAAAAGTTACGAAATTACCTAATATTATTAACGTATATATGAAAATTAATTATTATGAATAATAAATATTTGATAACAATTTTTGTATCTTTGTTTTCTTTTTAATTTTATATTATTAAAAGATATTAAAAAATCTCATTAATTATATAATAAAAACATCTTGATTTTTTCTTATATGTTATATTTCGAAAATGTCTATAAATTATTCGAAATTGAAGATCTCATTTTGAAAATTTTGTGATCAATAGCTTAATTTTTTTGTTATAATAAGATACAAATGATCATATAAAGTTGTATTAATATGAATTTTTATTTAATAAATATTCAAATTAAATTATATATATATATATACACACTAACGATTTAAAGTAACAAAATTGGCTGCATCAATTTAGTCGTCCAGTTGAAACATTTCAAAACTATGTGGAAAACTAAAGTCAAAGTAATTAGATTTTGAAAATAATAAGATGATGATTCTAAAATCATTAAAATGGTCCTCAATGATGTGAAAGTTAAATATTAAAAAAATTGTAGAATCTGTTTTGTAAAAAAAATGATTTATTGATCACATTACAGTTTTTATAGATATAAACAGAGTGATAAAAAATTTAAGTCCAAATCGATCAGGCTCATCATAAATTCAAAATAGATTTCGGTCCACAATTACAATTACAAATATTCAGCCTAACATATCCCCTATATATATTAAAGGAGAATCATTCTAAGAAATGTGTTCACACTATAATAGACACGTTGCAGTTTCACAATAATCATTCACACTCTACATAATGTGTTCAAACTATATATTTTATGTTTTGTTTTTAATATAAAGTCACATGTAATGTTCAAAAAGATGAATTTAAAATCTAATTCTACAATAGGATATTAAGACATGATAAAAAACAATCCAAAATCAACTAATATCCAAATTAGGGATGTTCAATATGCTAAAACCGAAGAGTAGCGAACCAAACATAAATAGACAAATTGGTTTTATTTTGGTATATACCATACGAACCGAATGAATGTGATTTTGTAAAAACCATATGATTTGAATATGGTTTGATTTATAACTGATTAAACTAAAACATGTAAATATGTATATATTTATAACGACGCATGAATATATATTTGTTATATGAGTTGAACTATAACTATAATTTGTAAATCACTTGAATCACTTGAATTATAATTAAGTAACAATTTACTGCAACTGAGACTTTTTATTTTCTTAGTCTTTTTTTTTTTTTTTTTTATTTTAATAGTAACTAAATTGAAGTAAATATTATAAATTTGATGGACAACAATTAGTTGAAATTCTTTACAACTTTTTTTTTATCTTTAAACAAACAGAGTTGTGTTCAATCGAATACATATTAATTTGATGAACACTAAATATGGAAGAATAGAAAAAAAATTCCTTTATGCTTCTGTTTTGTTTTTTTTTTATTTTTATTTTCAAAATTTAGAGTTTTGATATTAATTCTAGATTTAATTATTTTATTAGATGATAGAAGCATTTTTTTGTTTTTATTCTTTTATTTAAATATATAATATCTTTTAGTTAAATGACTTTTTGACAACATGACTCTAAAATTCGTATAACATATAATATGATCTCAAACTAAATAATTATGTTTTTTAGTATAAAACCGAATAAACTGAAAACGAAGTAAATATAGATTTAGAATAGTAGTTATATTTTATTAACCAAAATACCGAAAAACCGAACCAAACCAAAACCAACCCGATATCCGGATTGAACACCCATAATCCAAATGAAACCGAACTATTGTTTAATTCTTCAGAACATATTAAAAAGAACAACTTCTTCTCGCGTAAGGCGCGGATCTTATTCTAGTTTAGTAATAAAATGATATAAAATATTCGCATCACCACTTTCTGTCACTTATTTAAGTGATGTAAATTTATTTTACTTCATTTATAAATAATACAAATACTAAACATAAATGATGTTAAACAATATCTTCTTTTGTAGTGTAATATCATGTTCCATTAGAAACAACCTAGCTAAGACGCAAGGATATGAAAAGAAATAATCAAAACCGTAGAGGGCAAAACTTTATTCTCTAGTAATCCCAACCCAAAAAAAGTTTCCGCGTAAATTTAAACTAATCAAAAGAGACACGGTTGACTTAAATTTCGATTATCAAATTAAACTTCAGATCAAATACAATATTAGAATTAGTAACGAGATATCAAACAAATCCCGTAGACATCGCCTATAGTAACGTTTTAAATTTTAAAACGAGAAGAAAAACTAAAACGAGGTACCCAATTCACACATAACCGAAGTTTTAAATTTTTTAAATAACATTTTAGTACTAGTCACGATAATATGTAACAAGTTAGGATCCCCTGACATGCTCTCACAACACATGTGTCCACAGTATTGAGATTTTCTTTGATTTTATTTATATTCTATATCTAGTCGTGAAAAGATGTAGAAATTAATGTAACGTGATTCCTTTTATTTTATTTATATTTATATAAAAATATATTGCAAAAGCCTTTCATCAGCTCATCAGCTTTTTGGCCTATAAAAGGATATCCCCTTACGTAGAAGTTTTCACAAATCATCATCCATTTACACAGATATAAACCATCATGTCTGAGTTTTTCTCCAATCTCGAAGAGGTCGCGTACTCCGTAGTCGAATATATCCCAGTACTCGGCACCCTGTACTCTCTAAGACGAGCCGCTACCGCATATCGCCCGGAGGATCAGACGCGACGTTGGCAGTCCGTCGGCAACTACATCGAGAGCTCCGTCCGCGATGTCCTTCTCATTTGCAAGATCGGCGAACCCGTCCTAGTCGCCCTTATTCACACCATGGCCGAGTCGTTCACCGACAAAATGATTGAGCTCTACCATCACAAGCCTACAGAGGACAAGCCAATTCCTACTTTCGAAATCAGCGAAGAGCTGCATAGAAAGCTGCGTAAAGAAAACGGACATGTACTCATTGTCCATTCCCGACAGGCCGACATCAAGGCTCTCGAGAGAAAAGTCTTCCAAGGCGAAGGCAATCAAGGCAAAGCCAAGGGTGTGCACCACTTTCACGGCGCTGTGTTCACTGGTACGCTCACTGACCCCAGATATGCTCCAGCTCCAGGCGTGGAGATCTGGCTTGATATTCCGCAGGGATTGTACGAGGGGGCATCAGTCACCTTCTCGTGGAAATGGACTGTAGACGCCTATGGAACAAAGAATTCACCTTCAGCCACGTGGGGTCGTATTAAATTGAACGCCGGCACACCCACAGATTTCCAATTGTCCAGCCGCAAGGGTGCTTCCGGATGGTTAGGTTATGACTTTTGGGGTACGATAGACTCCAAGGACGAAATCAATGCTACAACCAAAATCGGTGGTGAAAATAGAAATATTGTCTTCAAAAGGTTGGACGGAACTTGATAGAGGTACAGAACCGACACGTCTCAAACCAAACCAAGTTCTATGTAATTGTTTCTTTTCTGCACTTTGTTTCAGTTGATAATAAGAAGAGAATAGGTATTCCTTGTATATAGGAAACCATCTCCTCCACTTTCCCTTAATTCCCATGTTCAAAGGAGTTATGACTCCACTCTTTGTTTCTGTATCTTCTCTATTTAAATGAATGAAAAAAAAAGCCAAAAAGAGGCAATCTTAATTGCCCAAAAGTAAAGTTTTATTGTTCTTATTATACTCTGTTCTAAAGATTTAAAGAAGTTCATTGCTATCACAAGTACACAAGCACCCCTTTCAACAGCGAGGCCCTCTACCAAATAATTTATCGTTGTTGTTTTTCATATTCAGTACTTGAAAAATGCTAATAGATAGACAACAGATTTTTCTGTTGTTTATTTGAATTTAGCTTCTTTTTTTTTTTTTTTTTTTTTAGCTTATTATCTTTAATAGTTTTGTAATATCATTACATTAATAAATATCTGGTCGGCATGGATCCTCATATGGTGGAGAGGTCTGACCTAGAGATGTTTAAATGGATTCAAAACCCGGGCTCCAATGGACTTAGTATAAACGGCCTGACCCGTGGCCCTTTTGTTATCATGCAAAAATAAACGGGTTTATACGGGTCAATCCGTTTCAGCCCGTTTTGTTAGCGGGCATACCCATTAAACAAATTGGTACTTGTTTAAACCTGTTTATGATTTTTTTTAATTTTTATTTAAAACGAATTTAAAGATACTTAAAAAAACTCATAATTTTTTTATAATTTGTGTATTTTAAAACAGAATAATTATATTATATTTAGTTTGTGTTTCCTTTCACCCTAGACATTATTTGCGAAGTGATTTGCCACATGTCTTCTCTACAATCGTTTTCACAAAAAAAAATTGTGAAGTGGCTATTAAGATTGATGACATGACATATGGTTAAATATGACATGGAAAATTACATTTAATGCTGATATATATTTTTAGAAATCTTTATAAAATATGGCAATAACTCATATATTACATTTAATATTGATTTCTATTTTGGTAAACTTTGTAGAATATGGTAATAACTCATAAGTCATCACTAAAATAAATATATTCAAATATGATATTTTGAATTTCGAAATATTATATAATTTTACTTTTACAATTATAAAATTTTTATTATCTAAAATTTTCTAAATTTTCTGAATTTAAAAAAAAATAAATCGTAATATCATTAGTTTCTTTTAGATATCTACAAATTATGTAAATATTATTTAGTTTTAATTTTCGATTACTATACAATTTTATATGATTTTTAGTAATTTTGTACAAGTTGATTTAATACATTTAACCAAATGAAATAAATAATTTTTTTATCTAAGATTTTAACTTTATATATATTCTTAAATATAATTTAAGATAAAAATATTTTCTCTTAATGTTATGCTTAATTAATAATATTTATCTTAATTATTGATAAAAATAATAAAATATATAATATTAATAAATTATATTTTAAAATATAAAATTTAACTTTCAAAAAATTCATCACTACACATGGTGCAGGAAAACACTTCGATTAATAATTGTGACATGTCTACTAAAATTGATGAGATGTCTTAAAGATTAATATAACATAGAAAATTATATTTAATGTTAATTTATATTTTTGGTAAACTTTTTAAAATATGGTAATAACTCATATATTACATTTATTGTCGATTTATATTTTTGGACTTTTTAAAAATATGATAATAACTCATAAATCATCATTAAAATAAATATATTCAATTATGGCATTTCAAATTTCTAAATATCGTTTTTTTGTCAATTCGAAATATCGTTTAAATTAAAGTAATTCAAAAATATATACATATTTTTAGAAAATTATAAAAATTAAATCATAAAATCAAATTAAATCGTAAAATCATTAGTTTCTTATATATATCTACATATTTTATAAATAGTTTTAATTTTAATTTTTGACAATTATGAAATTTTACATATTTATTTAACATATTTAATTAAAATAAATAGATAGAAAAATCTACCTAAGATTATAATTTTAAATATATACATGCACATTCTTAAATATAATTCAAAATAAATAAAATTGTTTTTATCTTAATTTTAGTGTTTAGTTAAATCAAATTTTTATTAAAATATTGATAAGAAAAAGAAAATTTATAATATTAATAAAATAATTTAGATAATTCTATAAGATAATAATATTTATAGAATATAAAAGATTGATTATACATAAACGAAATTTATTTGTATTTTCTTTCATATTTTTCCAAAAACATAAGAAAAAACAGAAAATATCTATCAAATTTCAAAATATAGACTTATATATTTTATCAAAAACATATATAAATTATACATAAATATATTTATGAACCTAAGGAAAACTAAAAAAAATGCAATTAGCAAAATCGTTTTATTTTAGTCTAATTATAATCAAAACATTATGATTAAAAAATGATATAGCCCAATATACCAAATGCAAGTAATGAAATCAATCAAAATATGAACAACTAAATCAACCAATTTTTATGATGTATCTATTTTGCATTTATTCATATACGTGAATAAATTTTCAATATTTTACAAGATATATCAAATTATACAAAATTTTATAAAATATATTTACAAATATAAGAGGATAAACTGAATTACCTACTAATACGATAATTTTAGCCTAATGAAAAAAATCATCATTAATTTAACCGTCTATATACAACTCAAAATTGAAAAAAAAAGTTGAAATAATACAAAATATCATACTTAAAACATAAAGATATTTAATACAATTTTTTTATACATACAAATAAAAAATTACTTAAAACATATAAACAAACAAAGTAAAGTACTTATTTGTAAATATTTATTCCCGTGCATGAGCACGGGAGAATCACCTAGTTTTTAAGTATATTATAGTTATGTTTAAAACCTATTAGAATTTGTTGATATTTTCTGATATTAATATTTAACAAAACTTCTGCCCAAAAAAGTTATTTAACAAAAAATTGCTATAGTCTGCATTTCTATTTTTATAAAGTTTTGAAATCAAATAAAAAGCTATTAGAACTATATTAAAATATGACAAAAGGTTATTGACAAAAAACTAAAATTCTAAAAAAAAAGGGCCTACACGGACAGTACCAAACTAAACGAGTTTATAACTAAATGAGCCTAAACGGACATGTAGATAAACGGGCTTAAAATTGCAGGGTCTAAACGGGCGGAATCTTAAACGGGCAGGGCCCAAACCTTTTGTCACTTACTTGAAAAACTTGGTATACGTAGCTACTGATTCCCTTTCTCCATAACGATCGTTGATCGATCAAACATCTCCAATTCTCATTAGTGGCATCGTTTCGCCTTTATTCCTCTGAAATTATTTATAATACTCTTCTTAGGAGTTTAATCTCAATCAAAACTCTTTGTGCTCTAATGATGAGGATGGAAACTTATATTATGAGTGCTAAGAATCGTTCGGCACTGATTTTGGCGTTAACTACTATACCAGAATCTACGCCAATTTGATAATAACCTATGTCGCAATGACTCTCTGAGAGAGAGAGAGAGAGAGAGAGAGAGGTGCTTATCCTTTTCTTTGAGAGATATGATCAAATACTTTTGTCCTTTGTTAAATATCTCAGTTGTGTGGATCTGAATCTTTCACTACTTTGTTTTTGTTAATCCTAAGTAGACTGATGATTCCAATATTTTACTATCCACTCTATTGTTATTTCAATTCATTTTTCTTAGTTTTTTATGCGTTTGGCATTACTTCTATTCATATTTAATTAAATTATTAATTTTTAACACAGAAAGATGAATAGAACTTGGGTTTGATCCAACCCAAAACAGTCAAGAACATCAACAACAAACTAAACAAACCTTTAGGCATAATTTTGAATGCGTCTTGTTAAAAAGACAAAAGAAACTGCATGTGAATCATATAGACAAAACGAAACAAATATTGTTAAAATTGATTTTGATTTGAACACAGCGATATTAAATTTTTGTTGGAATGATGATTTGGACTGAAGGTATGACTATTAGAGTGTTTGTTAGCGTACCAACAGGAAAGCATGCTTTTTCGGAACTAAATAGATCTGTGTTTTTTCTTTTGTAACCAAATAAATAAAAATTTCTTTTGAAGAAAAAGTTCGAACAAAAATTTTAAATGGGGTTTTTTCCGCTGGTTATTAAGTCAAGAAACAAAGTGAACAAACTGTTAGCGCTTGTTTTCTTTTGGTTTTTATTTGGACTAGCCAATTTGGGCTTGTTGTATTTTGGCTTGGTTATGGGCTTTGTCCCTATTAATTAAAAAAATCTTCAGAGGGAAAAAAAAAAGTCAAGAAACAAAGTGAACAAACAAAGACCCAGCAATGTCAGACAACAAATTTTAATTCTAGACAAGCATTCATTAATTATTTTGTACGAGGTTATAAACATATATATGTATAGGAAGTAAGAAGAAGAAGTCCATTGTAGAGAGCATATAATGTGGCTAAGACGTTCTCTGTCTCCGACTTCTTCTAAGTCCCTGAAACAAACATTGAACCAACAAATAACTTCAGCTCTAAGATTTCAACAACAATCTGAATTCTATTAACTGTTATGATAATTCAGCATATTGACATTACAAGAGGATTTTTTTTCACTGTAGGAGAAGAAGGCTTACAATGTTGTCACTTGTGTTGGTTACTTCTGAGACTGATTCTTCTCCTGCTAAAAACAAATACATAACCAACTTAATGCCAACAATTTTGAACATTTCCTATTCACTTATTTGAAAAAGGACTACGTGAATCATTCATGAGGATCACGATGGTTAACGGAACCGTCGTATGTTTATGTTCCCACCAGATGAATGATCCTCAATTACCTCAACTCGACAACTGAAGTAGCGTAAAGCAAAATTAAACAAGAGCAAAGCATAAGTTTGAGGAGTTTGTAACAATTTACCAGCTATAGGTTTCACTTTGGTAGGCAATTTTTTCTTCTGCTGCTTCGTTTTAACTTCAGGGACGCTGCAGAAAGCAGAGTATCTCGCCAGTCATTAACAGATGACACGGGAAAAAAAGCAATAAGCAAATTTTAATGAAAGTACGGTTGATTGTAACTCACCGTGAGCCAAAAGATTCTGTCTCCTTTCCCAATATTTCCTGAATAACAAAAAAAAAGAAAAAAGAAAAGGCCAAACATAAATAAATGCTATACTATTGTACTTGTGACAAGTTCATTGTTGGATTCCAAGATGTTAGCACTTGAATGATGAATTATATAGCATACCTGTTGCCCCATGGATTCATGGCTCAGGGTCTCCCAACTCTCGCTGTCTAAGCAAACCAATTCAACATCCCCATTATCAAAAGCAATCTGCATCAAAGCAAATACAGAAGCTCCGTGGCATTTACTACAAATAGGCCAAGAAAATAGGGAAAAGGAAAAAGCCATGCAAAGATGTATATCCTCTATTACCTTGTGGGAGTTGCTTTTAGAATTAAACCTTTCAACAGTGCCGTGATGGAAGCTGGTTAAAAAAATGACCAAAACAAATTACGGAAACTCCAACATCATATAATTGTTCGACTGTCTATAAGAATAACTTCTACCTTCCATCAGCGGGGGAGAGTAATTTAATCCGCTGCCCAATGATAGATTCGCCGTGGTTGCTGGTATCCTGTGACAATCATTAACCAGTATCACAGGAAGATAAACAATAATTATATAAAGATCCAACATATAACTTATGAATTTACCTTTAGCGTAGATACTGCCCCGGAGGGTTTGGAAGATGTAACGTTATTGCTAACGCTTGCTCCAACACTCTTCTTTGAACAAGTACTGTGTCTCTCTAGCGTCTTTTTAGGAATTTCCGACTCAACTGTTCTCAAAGATACGACGGAATCACGAGAAATATTCTCTCCTCCTCCTACGGTTTTACACTTCTTGGAAGTCGTTGTTCTTTTTTCAGGCAACACCGCATGAGTCCGCTTTTTGCTACACCTAGTGTTGTTTTTGCTGGCTTCGGTTGAACCAGTCATTGAGGTTTCGATTTGATTGCCCACTAATAGAGGCAAATCTCTATCCTCCAAAACAATTGCTGGCGTATCTTCTTGACAGCTCTGATCATGCTTGGAAAGAGTTCAAGTTGGCAGAAAAAGGATCAGGAATCAAAGCATTATACAAGTAAAATCGGAAAAAGGACGGTAAGAAGATATACTAGAGAGATCTGTGATCGGAATGTGTGAACTACTCTTTCCATGAAACTTTGTTCCAAAGCATTTCGAGTATGAGACTTGGCCTTGTTCTGCAGAGCGCATTCTCAGAATGATAAAAATGTTAGTTAATGTAACAAGTTGAGCAGTATTGACGCAAGCAAGGACTTGCCTGGCTATCTGACATGCTAGGGGGGCTTAGTTTGTACAGGGATGATGGTAGCAACATTGACCGTGGAGCTTGTGGGGAAGTGGCGGCAATACATTTTGATGTGTTGACAGCTGAATCACCAATATTAGCTAGAATATGCAGCCTCTGCAGTGCAAGCATAACCATATTATGCCTACGTATAGTAAAGAAGCATATGTTTATTCAGTGCTATCACGTCACACTTACAGGAGTTTTACAAGCATCAACAGCATCTTCAGCTCTTTTAATTGCACGTAGAATAGAAAACAAGATAGGGACTGTTTCCTTGTTACTAAGTAGCACTTGTAAGACCGACAACAGAGGGCTGCAAAAAGGAAGATGTAAGAAACAAAAATTCAAACAGACACCAATTAGCGACAATAATAGAAACTTAGCTATTACCCACAAAACCGAGCATATACATGCTCATCCACGCAGTCTTCTGAAGGGAAATCCGGGTCATGTGCAAGAACATGGATCAGGAACACTATCATGTAAGCTGGACAATCAGTGAGTGATTCACGTTGATCTACATCCCGACCTGCCCGAGCTTCTCTTGTAGCATTTCTGATGAATCCATTGATGTATCTAAGTGACTGAACAAAAGCGGCCAAAATCATCAGAAAACCTAGTGTTAAAACAACTGAAATATCCCCCATCTTAGAATGAGAAGTATTAGCAACTTACATCATTTTGCAGATCTCTGCAGGGACCAGACACGGAAAACGAAAAAGCACATGCGTATCTTCTGGGTATCATATTTTCCATCAACAGCTTGTGTAATTTGGTGAGAAAAGTCCTTGTAATAAAAGCATTGGAGTCCTGACAGAAAACAAAGGCAAATGATAAGAAAGACAATCAAGTGCACCATAAACTCACCAAACTAATCCAACTTTCTGAACATAGATATCTAGTACAAGAGACCAAAAGAAGCAATTACAAGTCAGACAGCACTAACTGCCATTAAATGGTTAACTCTATATTAGTAACATCCTTTCTTCAGGAACAAATGGCCATAAACCAAGCCAATTCCATTAGAGCAACTTATGGATATGTCACATATGCAAAGGTAGATACTCTCATAAGTTACGAAATGCAGGATCCATTACGTGGTCATGTAAAAGTCAACTCATGGCTTGCCATCACTTAACACAAAAACTTGAAGAAAAAAAAGCAGCTAGGATAATATTCAAGAATCTTTTAAAAATGTTTGGTATGAAAGCCTTTTACCTTTCCCATCGATATGGTAAGACGAAAAAGTTCAGGGGAAATATGAAGGTCCCATTTCCTTGAAAGCAATAAAACAGCTTTAGCAGCAGCCAGTCTAACATTAGCTCCCGTATCATCGCTACAAATTTCAAGAGCAAGTAAGGGACCTTACATCATATGAGAAGGCAACAAGGATAAGGAATTTGCCAAAAGAACATACCATGATTTGATGCCATCGAATCCTTGTGATCTTAGTGTTTTCTTCAAAACGTTCAACAAGTCATCGATTTTCCTTGCGACTTTACCATGACGAGGCAAGGAACTCTTCACAAGTGTTTTGAGCCCATATATCTGCGAAAGACAACATGTCAAAACTGAAAATGCGTAATCCTCGTAAGCCAGTTTTGAGAACTTTCATTGAACTCATGCCACAATAAAATCTTAAAATCTCAAGGCCTATATTTCTTTGTCTAGCTAATAAACATTCTTAACGATAATGTGATTCCCATGCGGCAGCACTATTCCTAAAAATTCTGCAATAAAGCATAAAAGGCTGAACTTCTTGCTGAGTACTCATATAACCAGAACATGTTGAGGACAAGCATTACCAACAGCCTACTTGTTTCACGTTGTAATTGCATGTTAAAGACCTAAACTTTCTAAGAAAAAAATAAAGGAAAGCACAAGTGTTTCTTTCTCCAGCACTTGCCTTTAGCTTGCAAGAGTTACAGCAACCAGAAGACTGATCACAAGGAGGCTGATTGTCAGATGGTTCATCCTGTGAATATTACCAGCAACAATTAGAAAAAAACAAGAAAATAATGAACCAGCTGAATACAAGAATATAGCAACTCTTGCTACTTACTTGAAAAACTTGGTATACGTAGCTACTGATATCTTCATATATGTTGTCAAAAGCCGAGACAGAATATTGCCCAACACATGCCAAAGATTGCAGAGTTGTTGGAATATTCCGTCCACGCAGCAAAGAATCTCTGAGCTTCTGAGTACAAGGAAAACAAAACAATCAATGGAAACAATAACTTTCTCTAGAAAGTAAAACTATCACTAAAAGGTACAAAGGTGAAAGATATCTGCATAAAATAGGCTATCTAATATATCAAAGCTATGTTCCCTACAATCTTCGTCACATGATCACTTACAAACTCCACTTAAGCCAAGAGCTAACTCCGGAGAACATAAAACACAATAAAGTCATACGCTAAGAATCTTCCAAAGCTAGTTACATAATATTCACATAAATGCCTTCAATCTAAGAAATCGATATGTAATCAAGTAATGTAGAGTGAAAGAAATAAACGCAGGTTGCAGAAAAAATAACCTTGCATAGCTTGGAAACGACAGATTTTTCAGATGATCCCGCCAACGAAGCAATGGCAGAAACAGCATGTTTTGCCTGGGAACGAGTACCCTCCAGACACATATTCTCCAGAACAGGGGAATAGTCACTGCGAAAGTAAACCCATGTCTAAAGTATGTCCAGGTGTCACTAGTCCATACATAGAATAGTAGTTGTCTAGGTATGCTAATTTACATAAGCCATATTCAAGAGGAAAAAAGTATATAAAACGAACCCAAAGCATCTAATAAATTTATAAATATTAATTATTGTTTAGAAAAATAGACTATATAACGTGCCTACACCTGAAATTTTGTATTCAGAATGTTCATTGTATATTGCCGTATAACAGTCTTCTTCAATTAATTTTCCATCAGAGAACTTCTATTAGTTATGGGTGTAGTACACTATCAGAGTACATAATGAAAAACAGGCAGAACAACTAAGCCCAATTGCTTGATAAGTTTATGTTATATATCAGCACACCATATTTGCAGTGCGGGGTAAATGGAACACTAATGTCTGTAAATCAGGTCTCAGAAAGTAGACTTTGAAAACTTGCGCTACAAAGACGTACAATAAATCTTTAGTTCGATCAAACAATTGGTTATCAAGTTAGCTTTTTTAAAAAATTTGTGCATGAGTCGTAAACAAACTCAGTAGAATATGCCACGTTACACATTTCTCTAGCAGCACCAAAATTATATCCAACTAGGTGAACATATCATAAGATATCATAAAGCAGTGCAGTAAGATAGTAGCTCTAGCATTCCAGATAGTACTTGAATGCTACTTAAAATGGTAACTTAATCTAAACCCATTGCAAGTCAAATAGTGCTGGATGGGTTACCTGAAATTGGCAGAAATATAAGGAGCTGCCTTTGACAAAGCTTCCATTAGCTCGTCAGCGACTGAATCATTGTCCTCTAACAGCTCCAAAAACTGATTTTCTGAACCTCTCAGGTAAGAAGGGAACATGTTGAGGATTACCTAATTTAGGAAATCAGTAACTGTGTCTCAGTTTTATATCCGAAGTCGATTTAAGCATAACACTAATGTATACTTAAGAACGACGATGCTCATAAAATAAATTTTAAACATTTATGGATTATGGAAGATTAGTGCACAACAGAACACCTTAAATGAACAAAGGACAGATTTCAAACTTAATGGATTATGGCAGCATGTTTCTCTACATTTGTTCTTACCAGAAGAAGTTTGATGAAAGGAGCCTTCAACTGCGTGTCAGCAGAGGTGCCGCTAGAAAGCTGATCCAGCAGATACCGAACATGCTCTGAGCTAAATATAGTAGGCGCACATTTTGTAGAAAGTATGCGCAGGAAATCGAAAAGTTGATGATTAGCACCAATTCTCTCGAGAAACTTCTCCTGAAAAAAATTAAGTAAGAATAAAGAACAAATATGTAGTGAAGTTGAATATATCTACTATGCACATTCAAGGGTTTATCTATTTTGCTTCATTCTGAATACCAATGCCTTTCCTGAATAATATACTAAAGTAAGTCAAGAATAAAAATGAGTAGAATATTCACGATATTATAGATGTTTCAGAGAAAAAAGAGAAACCCTTACGAATTGTGAAATGAATTTAACATAAATTACGCATAAGTAAATCATCATAAAAGTTTGGACTTACTCTAATAGTCTGGGCTTTTGTCAATGTCAGTTCATCCAGCAGTAGACTTAAGGCATCAAAAATTGATGTGTCGTCCATTTGGTCCAACTTGTGAAAGAAATCTTCTGCCTTAGAGGCGTCTGGAAAGCAAGCTGAAAGCTTTACAAAATAGCTTTTCTGTTTTCTTTTCACTTCTTCTACATTTTGATCCTGAAGCAAGCATCAGATTAAACTAATAAAGTGAGCAACATAAGGTTTGCGAAGCACTCAGGATCTGTGAGCACCAGACTTTAAGAGGGAAATACGACCTTAGCCTCCCTCCAGAGAGTCAGGCAATGCCGCAATTCACTTTGAAACCTGGAAACATACTGAGTGAATAACAAGAAAGCCGTTTAACTTATATTTGATGGTGAATTCGTATGACTACCTTCTTTTCTGGGATAAAATTGAATTGAGTGACTTCAAGTGAATATGGTTCATGACGACAAAACATTGAACCCAGTGCCGCATCCTCTCCTCAACTGGAAGAAGGCGAGGAAAAAGATCATCGGATAGCACAAGTTCCACACTGTGGGACCTAAGTAATTCACAGAAATCTATTAGTTTGTCAGAAATATTTCATTTAAAAAAAAGAGCAATTCAAGGATGGTTTGGTAAATTATCCTACCATGATTCTTTACAATCTTTATCGCAGCAAAGCAACAAGATTTTGCATGGGATTTGCTCAAAATGATCATTTATTGTCATAAATCCTTTTGAACACTTGTCACAGTAATCTTGATACACTTTTGACAGCTGCTGCATAGCCTTCTTCCTAACAGATATCTTTTTCAAACAAAAGCACAATATACAATAAGGTGGTGAATAATCTTGAAACAGAATAGCTCCTTAGTAACGCTTCATATATTTTAACGTAGAATACCTTCTTATCCCGAAGTCTCTCAGTGGCCTCAGAAATCAGATTCAAAGGAACATACTTCATATTCGACTTCATTAAATCACAAGCAACAAGCAAAGCCTGTGTTCTAACCCTATCATCAAAATCTAATAGACGCTCTTGAACGGCAGCTGAGACATGGAAAAGTCAAGGAATGACACCAGGATTATTAGAAGAGAGATAGAAATAAAGAACCAAGGCAAAAAGAGAAAGTGCTATATGAAAATTACTGAGAACTCCGGATGCTTTATTCCCAGAGGGATTCGCCAAGTAACACTGCTTCCCACATTTTAGTGCAGCCATTCTGACTTCTGCTGATTTATCTGAGAATCTTCTCAAGAACTCTACAAAAAGATCTCGGTATATCTCCCCGGAACAGTGGTTAGGCTGTGCAAAAATCCTTCCAGCTAAGTTCAGAGCTTTTATTCGCACATCAACCTGATCAGTCTGCAGAAAGAAAATAACAACCCTGGTGAATACCCAAACGAACAAACAGGGATATAAACACTAATTAAAAACAAAAGCAGTCTACACCTTCCTAAAAAACACGAGTTAACCAAATTCATAGAAAAGTAAGATCACACGGTTATTAGAGCGAAAATGTATAATAAATACCAGTAGTTCCTGGGTCAAGTTCGGGATAACTGCTAGCAGTATCTGTGGAGCATTTAAGGAGATCATGAATATGATTTCGTGATACGAATCTTTGAGATTGGACTGGATGGAATCTTTCTCCATAAAACAGGATGTTAAGAAACCGCAAATTAACGGCTCAAGCGTGTCGGCGCAGTTTTTAACGAGAGAACTGGCAAGGTTATTAGCAGCAGGAGTCGCATCCTGTAAATACACGATAATAAAAAAAATATACACATCGTCAGATACTTTTGCATATCATAATCGATAGGAAACTAATCTCTGCACACATCCATCCATACCTTTCCATCCTTCACAAGATTTTCAAGAACAACACCGACAAGCGACGAACTTGCCTCTTCTTTCAGAATATCAGTCATTACAGTCAGAATGTCATTAAATAAACTTTGTTGCGCTTGTTGCGTGTTAGCCTTTCGCTGCTGCTGCACTTTAGCATTCTTCTGATGAGCTAAATTCAGTTGATAGTGCTCCCTGCAACGAGTACAGGAAAGAAAAAAAAATGATAATGATTACACCAGAGTAGTCTTGTAGCAGTACAAAAACAAAATGTTTTCATCTCTTACCTCACAACAAAGAAAAACGTGTTAAACATCTCGTGAATTAAGTCATGGCAGTCCACGTCCAGCATTAGCAGACAACACTTACACCGAGAAACTGTCTCCAAGATCTTCGCCCTTCTCGAGAAGTAAGGGCTTACCGTATCAGACAGCTCAGAGAACTCAGCAAGGAAGAGGTTAAATATATCCTGAAAATTAGGATACCAACTGTTAAAAAATAAACAGAAACAAAAAAAGTTTGTTACGGAGGAGTTAAAAAGGAGATGTTCATTACCCTGAGATACTTGTCTTCAAAAGGAGGGTCAGGTGCCAGAATCCGAAAGATCTCACTGACGCAAACGGTGACTAGCAGACTCACGTCGTTGTCACGGTTCTTAAGAAGGTCGTGCTTGATGATGGATTTCTTGAGCGGTCTTAGCTCAGCTTCGAGAAGTTTCAGAGCTTGTTTCTTGCTCACAGCTTCGGTGACTAAAGGCTGATCGATCTGTGACAGTGTAGTAGCAGCTTCCTGCAAAAAAAAAAAAAAGTCACAGATAACATACTAAAATGTATCAGAGTGTTGTTAGCTAACTTACGCCGTAACTGCAACAACTAACTGCTAACATACACCACTTGCTAACATACACTAGCTTACCGACAAAACCCTAAAAAATCGATATCAAAATGTGCAAAGTCAAAACCCTAAAGTCGATTTCGAAAGGAATCGAGCTATTACGGAGGAGCGATGAAATCGAGTTTGATTGGGGAAACAAAAGCCCAGATTCTTCTTACCCGTAGCGATTTCACGAGAGAGCCCTTGTTGGGACGAGAGGACTGGAGCAGACGAGAGCCCATCTCGGAGACGATCTGCGTCGGAGTTTTCTCCATGCTCCGTAACAACGATGGTTTAAAATCGAAAATTAGAACGGAGACGAAACGGATGAAACCTAAGAACGTCGAGAGTGGAGTGGGAATCAAACGGTGAGTATGCGAGGAAGACGGAGGAGGAGAGGGAAGCTTTGGGCGGGAGGGAGGGGAGGGACCCTTTTTCCCTTTTTTTTATTAATTATTATAATATCAGCGTGTCATCATCGGAGACATTGTACAAAATTGTTTGTAAAATGGGCCTATTGGCGGCCCAACTAATTTGTTCGGGTCCAAAACCGGTCGGTTATAATAAGAGCATACTTGTTTGGATCAGAACTTTGGGTATATCCTCCAGTCTATATTCGAGAAGCATGTCTTCTCTACAATTGTTTTCACAAAAAAAATTGTGATGTGGCTATTAAGATTGATGACATGTCATATGGTTAAATATGACATGGACAATTACATTTAATGCTGATATATATTTTTGGAAATCTTTTTAGAATATGGCAATAACTCATATATTACATTTAATATTGATTTATATTTTTGGTAAACTTTGTAGAATATGTTAATAACTCATAAATCATCACTAAAAATAAACATATTCAAATATGATATTTTGAATTTCGAAATATTATATAATTTTACTTTTATATTTATAAAAAAATTTTTATCTAAAATTTTCTAAATTTTCTGAATTAAAAAAAACAATTTAAATCGTAATATCATTAGTTTCTTTTAGATATCTATAAATTATATAAATATTATTTAGTTTTAATTTTTGTTAACTATACAATTTTATACGATTTTTAGTAATTTTGTACAAGTTGATTTAATACATTTAACCTAATGAAATAAATAATTTTTTTAATCTAAGATTTTAACTTTATATATATCATATATATTACTAAATATAATTTAAAATAAAAAAAAATATTTTCTCTTAATTTATGCTTAATTAATGATATTTATATTAATTATTGGTCAAAAATAAAATATATAATATTAATAAATTACAATTTAAAATATAAAATTTAACTTTTAAAAAATTCATCACTATACATGGTATAGGAAAACACCTAGATTAATAATTGTGACATGACTACTAAAATTGTTAGCATGTCTTATAGATTAATATGACATGGTCAATTATATTTAATGTTAAATTATATTTTTGGTAAACGTTTTAAAATATGGTAATAACTCATATATTATATTTATTGTCGATTTATATTTTGGACTTTTTTAAAATGTGGTAATAACTCATAAATCATCACTAAAATAAATATATTTAATTATGGCATTTCAAATTTCGAAATATCATTTAAATTAAAAATATTTCAAATATACATATTTTTAGAAAATTATAAAAATTAAATCATAAAATCAAATTAAATCGTAAAATCATTAGTTTCTTATATTTGTTTTTACAACCATATTTTGAAATTACAGTTATGAGACAATATTTTTGCTTAGTGAATTATGTTTTATTTTGTTTTGTTTTACAGTTTAGTGGTAATTGAAATTCTTACGGATCGCAAGTGTCTTCGAACAATAAGACAAAACCGAATATTTACTGAAATAGCCCTTCTAGAAGGAGAAAGATATACTGCAAAGATGCGGGATCCTTTTTGGTGTCTTCTGGTTTTTGACAGAGTATTAGGAAGACAATGCTGACATTTTACCAGCATATTGACCATTGTGAAATGGTAAGTTTTATTTTTTAAATAGTAGTTGCTGTTTTAAACATTTCTCTAATGGTATTTATTAACATTTTTTATTGATTAGTATAACCAAAGACGTCATCTTCCTGCCGTATGTAATGAAATGACGAGATGTGCTCATTATCTTGAGAAATCCATTTTTGATTAGTCAAGATGCAAGAGCAACCAAAGCTTTGGGCTTCTACCATGAACTACAAGCGGTAATGTCATTTATTTTTATTTTTAAATTTTAACAATGATAATGAAACTTTGATAATTTGAATATAGGAAATGTCAAGCTTAAGAAATCTTAGGTTTCAATATGCATCTGAAGACATTGACCAATTTATAAATGTTCCGTATCTACGTGCCATATTTGATTTGGTAGTGTTTATAGACTTCAAAAACTTTTTGTTTGTTTTTCTACTAAATCTTTGTTTTTTCACTTTGTGTAACAGTTGGAAAGAATTAAGTCTTTTCTACAGGCATTAGGTTGGCTTTATACCTTAATCCTACCATGATTTACGTGCGTAAATTGTCTGATATGAAAGAGGATGTTGAGGAGAAGCTCGACATTGTTTTAGATGCAATTCCCTCGCCCAACTCCTTTGATCATGCTGCTCATTCTGAAAAACTCCTCAAAGCTCGCAGTAATTTGGCAAATGACTTTCGTCAGTTGGTTAAGCGCTTGCAATCCGCAAGAAAAACTATGAACAAGGAGATACTTGGATTCGAGAATGAAGACGCATGGGTTCCCAATCCACAAGAAACGTATATTATGAACGTCCTTTTGAAAGACGTGGATTACTGGAGGCATCAAAAGTATTAGAAGCAAATGTAATTGAGTATTTATATGTTTATCTAATGATTTTGTAGAACAATGCTTATGAATCTTTTTATATGTTTATGTAATGAATTTGTTATGCTTTGAACTGATATGTTTATGTAGTGACATCATTGTTATATTTCTATTATAATTTGAACTACAAGAGGTTAAAGTTTATTTACATTTGAACTACAAGAGGTTAAATGTAGTTGAGTAGTCTCGCCAACAACCGAATCAAAAGAAAAAAAGATGTTCTAGCTTTTTCAGTCTATTGTACGTCTGGGAAGAAATGCCGTTCCGACTGCATGGAGTGCCATAAAGAACGGATGGAAACGCGTTAAAGGTAGAATGAATCTCTATTTTTTGTCATTACTTGTGTTCTTTTGATTATTTTTATTTTTTGAGAAAAAAATCATGTTCGTCATTACTCTATATAGTCAAAAAATATGTTCGTTATTTTATTTTTTGGAGAAAAAAATCATGTTCGTCATTACTCTGAGGTGTTGTTGTTGTTTTTTTTGTTGAAAGGTGTGGACGAGGAGATGAAACTCCATATGGCGGGGAAGATTGTGGAGAAAGCTCATGAGGCCTACGAGAAACAGAGGAAGAAAGAGGAGGGATTCCAAAAAAAATGTACAAAATTATGTGAAATGGTTGATTCAAATACTCAAAAAAAAATAGTTGATTCCAGAAAAAAGTATCTTTTATGCACAAAAAATAATGCATTAATGCACTAATCGTTAATCACAGAGAGTACTTTGAAGCCTCTTTAATTGCATTTTGACCCTACATTTCAAGATATTACGACAATGAGACAATATTTTCGCTTAATGAATTATATTTTGGTTTACAGTTCAGTGGTAATAGAACTTCTTACGGATTGCAAGTGTCTTCGAACGATAAGACAAAACCAAGATTTTACTGAAATTGACCATGTAGAAGGTGAAAGATATGATGCAAAGACGTTTGATCATTTTGGTATCTTTTGGTTACTGACAGTGTATCAGGATGACAATGCTGACATCTACCAGCATTTTGCCGAATTGACATCGACGAAAAGGGTCATGACGAACACGACCATGCCGAGAAGCATCTCGCCAAGGACAATTTGAAAAATCTTGCCGAAAATGTTCAAAACAAGGACGATCTTGAATATGCAGAGAAGGACCCTTCATGGAAAGTGCCGAGAAGGATGATGTTGTTGTGCATTAACATTTTCAATGCAATATTTACTTAGTAAATTATAAATTTCAAGAAAGATAAATGTAGTTATTGAAAATTTTTGGTCAAAAGTTATGAGAAATAGTTGATTCCAAAAATATATATTTTTGTGCACATAAAAATAATGCATTAATCAAAAATTAACCATACATTAATGCACTAATCGTTTGGCTTTGTTTTCAATTCCATTATGATGTTCTATTTAATCGCTTTTATGTTTTTTTAAAAATATATTTATTATCCATCTGTTTCTTTTATTTTCAGTGGCAACTCTCAAATCGGGTGATATCTTTTATGATTTTGAGTATGCTCCACAAGCAATTAGGTTAGATTTTGCTTTTATTTTTCGAATTTTTTCTTGAATCACATATTATCTTACGTCATTATCCTTCATAATAATGTTATTTATTTTTCGATCTCTTGATTTGCATTCAAATCTGTTAAATGATTCCTAGCAAAACTTTTATCTTTTTTTGTTAAACATGTTGGACACTAAAAAGTAAATGCACTATATCCCTCTAGAACATACCTATGTACCTCTTGTTGTCAGATTCTACACTTGACGTTTTTTCAAGCCATGACAATCCATAACTAGTGTGACTATAGTAATGTTCAATTGAAGATTTTTCACTCGTATGTACTTGTTACTCCGGTAACTAGATCTAGGTGAGTATTGATAATAAAAATTGTATTTGGTACTTCATCATAACTTGCTTGTTAAGTTGACTAATTTAATTCTGTTTTGTTTCAGTCGTAGAACTACTTACAGATTGCAACTCTATTCAGTTGGTAAGACAAATTAAAGGATTTACGGTAATGGATCTAAAAAGCCGTATGAAATCGAAAAAGCTACAATAAAGTTGAGGAATCATGTCGGTGTCTACCGGCTTCTGAAAGAGTATTCTGATATCTATCGATCTTTGTGAAATGGTAAATATGTTTTTAATTAGTTTGATGAAATGAGCAATTAGGCTTATTATCTTGACCAATCAGCTAAATTTTTTGCAACGAGAGGAGCAACAAAAAAAATTTGCTTCGCTTACGTGAACTCCAAGAGGTTAAAGTTTCTTAGTATTTTAAAAATTTATAACAATAATACTGAAATTGTGATAATCGGAATATGGGAAATGACACGGACAGGACATCTAAGGTTTACTGAACATGAAAGCAAAAACACAGTATACGCAATACATTTGACAAAAAGAGATAAAAACCAAATCTTACAAACCCCTAAACCGAAACAACGAACATAAGCCATTCGAATGGATAAGTCATTGTAGTCTTTATTGTCCACTTGTAGGAACTAAAAGAGTAGAAAACTGAAAGCTAGTACATCGCCATTCACTTTCATGTCACAACCCTTTTAAGTGAATATTTATATATAATCTAGAAGTATTCTATTATATGAGATGTAGAATCTCTAGTTTATCAAATACAACAATTGCTGTTTCTTTTTTGTTTGTTTGAATTTTCTATGTGTATATATTATAAATGAAGAAACTATGGAATAAGGTCATGCCTAAAGCTCCTCTAATCTCTGCTAACTTATTGCTGAGCAAACAAATACGTTTAAAACTCTCTGAAGTGTGGAGCTTTTCTAACTTCTATACAACTGAAACTGGTTTAGTTATTCATTCTCTTCTCTTCTATATGTGTTTTGTTGACCCAAGAATGCAATATCTTCCGAGGATAGATCCATCGACAGATAATGTCGAGATTCTCTTGACCTGAATCGGGGGAAACATGGTAAGATTAGGAGAGATATCATATCATACTTTTGAACTAATTGGTAACTGACCTTCGCCGTCTGCTATTATTCTCCATGGCCCCAGATACATTAGAGGGGTTAGCTCTTGAAATCTGCCCTATGTATGAAGCATACTCATGGAAAGCTCTTCCCCTCAATGATCTCGGAGGGACTACTGACTCTAATATGCTGGAAAGCTGTACCATTCGCTCACTGCATTTGAAAAAAAAAGAAAAACAGCAACTCCTATGAGAGAAGAGTGATATACAAGCCATTAATAAGCTCATATATGTTGGGAGGATGATAATATTTTACCATTTTAATAAGTCTATATGTGTTTCTGGTTTCATATCCGAGCAGCTTCCGCTGCTCCATGTATAATCTACCAATCCTCCACCTGGTACTATGGTGGCTGATGGAGTGGGGAAGGATCCTGTTGAAGCAATTTGGTCTGTGAAAAATCTAAATTCTTGCTGTGCCACAGTGGAAGTCATCTGTTCAAGCACGTGACCAGACGTGTCAAGATCTCCAGAATCGTTCATCATTGACTCCATAGCAACCTAAATAAGTGAATTCCCCAAGTTAAAAAAATATGGAAGGAGATGAAGCTGAATAGTAATGTTTTTTTTTTTTTTTTTGATCAAAAACTGAATAGTAATGTTAAATACTCACAATGTTGAGGCTTCTGGAACGTGTCAGGTCATCTTCTGAAATTAGATTGGTTATCTGATGAGTGAGGTCAAGAACTTGTGGAGCTTCTACAGGTTCTGAATCCAAGTATGGCTTCAGATCAGCATGACTCGAACAGAGTTTTTTCCAGGACTCTTGCACCGTTTCAAGCTTCGGTTTTTTAGTAGCGGTCTTGAGTGTCGTACTGAAATCTATACGGCTGCATTCATCTGTTACTTGTTGCATCTTCTGGGAGCTTCCAACACATTCCTTGAAACAATCTTCCATCATTGTCCCATCAGAAGATTCTGCAATGGTCTCGCATGTGTTCTTAAAGCAATCAAAACTCTGAAACCTGTCTATGTATATCTCTTTTGATTGGGCAACGTCCTCACTCATGGACACATCCACTCTTCCATCGAAATGACCACAAGATACTGCTCTTGGCGACAGCTCGGCTTCACCATCCATTAAAGTTTCTGGAACATATGAAGATTCCGGTACACATGATATATCAACTGACTGGGACACCTCATTAACGCAAGAGAGTTTTGATGTCTCGTACTGATAACATCTTGTTTCCAATAACTCTGCTCTGGAAGGAACTGAAGGGTCAGCTGATAGTGGGACTGTTTCCTTCACCGGTTCATCTTCTGAGTCAGAGGACATCACAACATTGAGCTTCCTCCTCCTGTTTGGCCGAGAGAGAGACAGCGCTTGGTAGGAAGCATTGCTAAGTTCAGACGGACCACTCAAGACGTCTTCTAATTCATCATAATCTTCAACACAAGTGTTCTGCCTTAACATGGCTGCTTTCTTGGCTTCTATGCTGTTCTTTTCTGTGCCTTGCCTCCAGTATCTGCTAAGCATTTTTTCGTTCTCAACTTCTTCAACAAATATTTCAACTGCGTTATAACTTTCCTCCGCCATGGATAATGATTTAGCGATCTCACTCTCCACATACTGAGATAACTGAGAAGGAAAATCCCGGGTAATCATCTTGGGAAGCAGCACGTGGCCAGCTTCATGGTCAAAGCTATATGGATCAGCGGTGTTCTTCGCCTTTCTAGCTGAGTATGGGAATTTAAAATGCGAAGAGATCAAATATTAAAATACGATAAATAATCTTGAACTGATGAACCTGTGAAGACGATTATTTTTAATTTACCTCTTTTAGATTTACGCTGAAACTAAAACTGTAATTGCATCATAGCTTTCCGTATATCACCACCACAAAAGATGGTCAATTGCTCTAGTGAACCCGGACTAACTTTGACTTCCTCTACAGCACAAACCTGTGAAACAACAAATGTTAGAAGAATCCAATTCACAATCGAAGGTTATGCAGCATAATATTTACCGAAGAAAGGTGGCTAAACAGCTCTTCTGTTGATGGCAAAGAAAAGTAAACTTCTATCCTCTCCAAGTTGTCTGGTATACCATGATTCTTGTCTGTATATAGCCACGTAATACAGATGCCATCAGTAAATTAGATTCATTAAGATTCACTACAAGTGAAGGACAAAATTAAAAAGTTTATCAAACATGAACGAATACTACCATTGGCAGTCAATACCACAGGCCCTTTTGCTTTCTCAGTAATCTGCTGGATAGCAGAAACGAGACCACGATCTTCAGCAAAGGAAATGTCTACATCTTCAAAAAGAATTAAAGGCTTCAAGTTAGCTCTGTCATTCTGGATATGTAATACAGGTGCCACTTCAATCACATCCTCTACCCCATTGCCATCAGAACAGGGATTGAAAAGAGGCTCCAGTGACCTGATATAACAAATTATGTGAATGTAAACACATTATTCTTGAGTTTGCATGTACCGCCGGAAATGCAAAAAGTTGCAAATCCGAACATTTATAACTGTTGCAATTCTTTGATAAATCCAAACATTTATAACTCGTTGTACCTTGACAGGCTATATGACTTGAGAGCCTCCCCAAATTTCTGCCTAACAACTGCTCCACTTCGGCATTCTGATGCATTAGACTATTTCCGAGTCAGAATCACTTTCAGAACAGTTGTAATCAGCATCTTGCGATTTCTCCTCATCACTGCTCAAAAATATCTTTGCTTGGCTGAAAGCCTCTGTCATGCCATTGGCCCAGCCATTCATTCATTAGTTTGACAGATTCAGTATTACCACATACCTGCAAGAGCTCGGGTAAGAAATCATGAGAAACGTGTGTAGAAATGCATGAAAGCGGTATGTTCAAATTTTCTAACCTCCGAGGCACTCCTTGGCTGGTACTTATCTACCCATAAGCTATTACGAGGCTGGCCACTGAAATCATTATTGCATACATTAGAAATCGAAGATCAAACCTGTGTTCTGCTACTGATAACAAACCACAATTTTTTTTTTACCTTTCTCGACATGATATGCTTTGCAGCTCATGAGATATGTCTTCTGCACCACCAACACGATTAGACAAGTCTAATGCTTCATGAGCTTCACAATCCTGGTAAAGAGTGCAGGAAATAACCCTTTTGTCATGAACGGTTCCAAGAAACAGAAAAAAAAAACACAGAGCAAATGTAAAAGTTTTAGCTCACCACCACTTCTGCTTTGTTTGATGCCTCCTGATATGATATCAAGACAACCGGAGAAGCCGCTGCTACACCTTCTGACTGACTAGCACATTGTTCAGGCTCCTCAACATCGATGATGCAGACGTCAGGATGTGAAAGGGCCGGCATTTCATTTAAATCAAATTCCTTGAGCCGCTGTGTAAGAGAGACGGATTTTACTGGTTCACCAGAACTCCAAGTGGTGGATGGTTGCTCAACAAAAGTCCAGTTCTTCCAATCAATGGTTCGATAAACATCCTAAGAAGAGAATTTAGCTACTCAGATAATTCCTTTCTTAGTTAAACATGATCGAGGAAGTCACACTATAATCTCTATACATGCATACCTCAAACCTCTCAAATACATGAATAGGACCGATGGTGGTGACAGTTTTATCTTTCCCTTGCTCCTGACAACCACCATTCTCCGCTGCTGCCTCTTTTTACCTCCTTTCCAAGACGAGAAAAACGGATGTAGTTGCTTCCCAGCAGACATCCGCAAGAGACTCTCTCACAACCCTAAACTAATTAGTCTTTATTTACTAGAATAATTACAAGATATGCCATTGGTCTTCCTGATTATATTATACACTAGATCATGACCCGCGCGACCGCGCAAATTTTAATTTTTGTTTTAACACATAACATATATTCTATAGTAGTCAATACAATTTGGAGTTTGTCCATTTCACATAATATAATTTTATATAATTTTGAGTTTGTCCAAAACGTATTGTTTAAGAACAATGTTAAAACTGTTTTTTTTTTGTATTAACTGTTTATTAGTCCAAATCGTATTGGTTACTATTAGATTAGTGCTTCACAGTACATCTGTAATACACTGATATTTTAATCCAAATCGTATTGGTTAATATTATATTAATGATTGCACCATACAATATAATAGTGTATTATAGTTATAGACGTAAGGTGGAGACGCTACTCTAATATTAACCAATACGATTTAGACGAACAAAACTGAAATCTTCATTATAATTTTAATATAATAGTTATTAATTATTATAAGATAGATAAACAGACAATTTAATGGAAAAAATAAAAAAAATAGCAAGAAAGATTAACCGTGCGGATACATAAATGTTTTATATTTAGTAAAATAATTTAAATGAAACTGTATTAATACAAAAACAATTATAGGTTCAATTGTTTTATTAAAAGAATAGTATTTTGAAATTGTATGCAAAAAGTTCAATAAATAAAAAATGACAATGTTTTTTTTAGAAAGTAAAGTGCGATAAAAATATACAATCTTTTTGTTTTATATTTATTGACAATCTAACTATTATGCCCAAGAAAGGAAAATTTTATTTATAAATATCCATGTCCATATAGAATTAATAAGCGCATTAGTAACAACAATTATCCAGGAAAGAAAGAAAAAAAATAGCTACATCTGAGCATAAATACGATTTTTTTAGGCCAGTAGACTCATAATCGATTTTTTTTAAGTTAAATATGATGTTTCTGTTATTGAAATCCAATAAATACGTCAAGTTACCTATTAAGTTAGATATACATAAATACAAAATCTCATGACACCGGAAATTTTTGTTATAGTAGATTACTTTTGGAGAAAAGAGTTTTCCATATTTAAGATATTTCAAATCTATAAATTTGATTGTGAATATTTGATTGCCACCAAGATTTTAGGTATAGTAAACTCATAATCGAACTTTTTTTAAAGTTTGAATTGATGTTTCTGTTATTGAAATAATAATATATTTTTAACTTGGTGAAAGGGGTTTTCCCACAATTGGTTACTTTTAAAGAATAAATTGATGTTTCTATTTAGTGTATATTCATTATCTGAGCATCAAGAAAAAAATATATGATATCTTTAGTATTGAGTTTCAAAAAGTACCGATGTGGTTGAAACATGTTAAATTATTTGGTTAATTCAATCCATTGGTTTGGGAGATAATTCGATCAAGATAGTCAAAATTGTGGAATGACATGTTTCAGACTCGTTTATATTTTTAATAACATGTGTAACATTTATTTTTATTTCTATTTATTTTATATTTATTTTTAAGAACTCAGACTCGTATAATATTTATATTGGAGACATTTGTTGTATTCATTTGACTAAGAGAGGGATTATTGTTGACAAAAAAAAAAGAGAGGAATTATTATATTTGTACTATTATATAATATATACGGTGGAGTTAAATGATAGTCAAATGATTCTGATATTTTGTAAATAATTTACGGTGGAGTTACATTATAGTCAAATATTTATGTTCATATGAAAGTTCGATGGAGTATATGTTAAATGAAAGAATAGATAAAAATGTGATGTTAAAGGATAAATACGGTGGAGTTAAATGATAGGATAATTACGGTGGACTTAAATGATATGTGTTTGTTATTAAACTCTTTAAGGAAATATTTAAATGAAATGTTAGGCTAATAATAATAATGTGATGACCACCTTTAAAATCCACCTAGAAGAAGTTAGAATGTTTCTGTTTTAATAAGATAGATTACACATGTTTATTTCAACAGAAACGTAGGTAACAATAACCAAACTTGATTAATCACGTATCACTATTGATATAATAGTTGACCGAATTCAAAATGCATTTACACTACATAGTTAAAACAATACAAACTCACACAAATTTTCTGATTCACAAAAAATCTCTGGCACACCTGCAAGAACAATTAACTTTATAAACTTATTCTTCACAATGGTCATCAAATATATGATCATACATGAATGCAAGAACGTACTACTATATATCTGGTTGACCGAAATCAAATTAACCAGACCATCATTTTTTTGTGAATTTTCTAAGGTCTTCCAATATTAATTTTATACAAGAAAAAAGTCTTTTTTTTTTGTTTGGACACACAAGAAAGGGTTCTAAATTTTTGATTTATACCAAAAAAAGACCTAAAAAATTTTATTGTGCACGAAGACTAAATATGTTTTGGGCGAGGCCGGACCTAAATTTTTTTATTATATTCATCCAAAATTAAAAAAATAGAGATTTGACCCGTTAAACCGGTCCATGATTCTAGCATAAGTCAACAGGAAGTAGTTTGGATCCAAGTTTTCGTTCGGCTCTACCAAGAAGCACGACAGCCCAGCTCATAGGAGGATCAGTTGGGCCGGCAGTTTGGCCTAGTGGCAATGGTCCTATTAGGCCAGACCGATTTGTTCTAGCTATTCAAGGAAATGAGAGAGGGGCGAGAAGAGGATCCAAACTTACATACACTCACTCACTGTGCGGACGAGAATAGGGGTTTTACATCTGTTTCTTTTGTTGTATTTTAGTCGATTTGTATTTTCCCGGTCAACCCCCCCCCCCCTCACATGTATAAAAACTTTCTGATCAAGCTTTCTTTATTTGTAACTAGATATGGATCTGTGCGTTGCACAGATTTTATTTAATGTTTTAATTTCACGAACACATAAAAAGATAAAAATGTTTTTTTACATTAGTTCTTGAATTTTCCGTATATATTGGTGTCATTTTAATAACAATAATATGTTTTCTTACATAAATTTTGATTGGTATTTCTATTTCAATAATTATGGTGTTTTAAATAGTATATTGATATTTTTAATTTTTAATGAATAATTCACTGTTAATTATTTTTCAAAATAATATTAGTTATAGTTAATTGAAACATTCTCTATATTGTTGATATGCGTAAGACAAACTAAAAACAACTCAATTCAAAATATTAATGTTACAAAATACCAATCAATATATTTTATTGATAGTCAGGTAAATATGGAATATATTGCTAGATAAAATATCAATTTTGTTTGCTTTAGCATTCATCAAATTTGTATAAGTCAAAAATTTAAATAGCATCAACCTCAGAAGGAGAAATCAAACATCAACGAGGGATTTAAAATAAAATCACGAAAGAGATGAGGAAAGATAATCCGTTATTTCTAAGAAAAAGGAACTTTATTGATCGATTCAAAACAGAGAAATAATAATCACGAGAGTTCACTCTGTTTGAATCGAAATAACACAACAAAATAAATAACAATCGCCTAGCGAAGATGAAATCCAACTATGAGGAAGAAAAAATCGATCAGTAGATCGGATATAATACAACTAGACAAATAAAAAAAAAACAAGAAAAACGATCGGTGATGGCCGACGACGGAAGTCGCACAGGACACGAAAACTTATTAGATCGCCAATGGAAAAAGTGCCTATTTCAATATGAATTTTACGCGTCGTGCCTATTCTTCCACAAACTTTGTAGTAGTGCGTATTCCACACTGAACTAAACAAATTTTTTAAAATACTATATGAACTTTATGCGTCGTGTCTATTTCTTCACGAACTTTATAGTAGTGCGTATTTCACATTGAACAAAACCAAAATCAAAAAATATTACATAGACTCTCAAAATCGTGCTTATTTCAATATTGAGTGTTAAATGTGTTAGTCATCCGTTAATGTATCAAAACAACGTCATTTTGTATAAATTTGTGAAATTAAAAATTAAAAATTAAAAATAAAATACACTCTCAAAATTGTGCTTATATATATTGACTGTCAAAAGTAATAGTTATCATTGATTTTATCAAAAGACTATTTTGGATAAATTCTATGAAATTGTCCGTCGTTTTTTATTTTTTTTCATTTTACAAAAAAGTTATCCAAAATGACGTTGTTTTAATAAATTAATGTATGACTTGACTAACACCTTTCACTTACTGACAAAGAAAGACTAACATTTTTGACGGTGTATATATATAATCACGATTTTGAGCGTCAAAGGTGTTCGTCTTTTTTTTTTTCAGCAAATCAAAGGTGTAGTCATATATATATGTACATTAACCGTCAAAAGTGTTAGTATTTTCTGTTTAAGAAATCAAAAGTGTTAGTCATACATTAATTTATCAAAATAACGTCATTTTTGATAGATTTTATAAAAAATAAAAAATTACAAATTGACGGATAATTTCATAGAATTTATCCAAAATAAAATCTTTTGATAAATTAAAACATGACTAACACTTTTGACAGTCAATATATAAGTACAATTTTGAGAGGTTTTTGGTAAATTAAAGGATGACTATTTACATTTGACAGTCAATATATATAAGCACAATTTTAAGAGTTTATATTTTATTTTGATTTTTAATTTCACAAAATTTATTCAAAATAACGTTGTTTTAATAAATTAACGGATGACTAACACATTTAACGCTCAATATTGAAATAAGTACTATTTTGAGAGTCTATGCAGTATTTTTTTATTTTTGTTTAGTTCAGTGTGAAATACGCACTACTATAAAATTCGTGAAGGAATAGACACGACGCATAAAGTTCATATAGTATTTTAAAAAAATTGT
Source organism: Raphanus sativus (assembly GCF_000801105.2). Classification (NCBI taxonomy): domain Eukaryota; kingdom Viridiplantae; phylum Streptophyta; class Magnoliopsida; order Brassicales; family Brassicaceae; genus Raphanus; species Raphanus sativus. Next base: position 1,303,303 of record NC_079512.1, on the reverse strand, counting down.
TTAGTTCAGTGTGGAATACGCACTGCTACAAAGTTCGTGAAGGAATAGGCACGACGCGTAAAGTTCACGTTGAAATATGCACTTTTCCCGATCGCCAATAGAGAGAATTGTAGAGAGACGAACCGTTTCCGAATCAAATAAAACGGTTTTCACATGTGATGAAAGAAAACCTTTTTATCCAAGCGCAGCATAATATAAGCCCAGTTAGTAAAAGGCCCATTACTGTCGGAACACAAATACAAATACTCTCGCTCGCTCCTCCATCGTCGCTCTCGCTCTCGCTCTCATATTTATTTACAGGCGGTTAGGTCGCATCCGAGGCTACGGTGGTTGTCTCTGAGGTACGCTGTTTAATAAACTCAAAATTTAATAAAATTCGATTCGATTATTCTAAGATTTGATAATTTTAGGTCAAAATTGATAATTATCTCCCTAAGATTTGATAATTTTAGGTCAAAATTGATAATCATCTCCCTTCCCTTTGTAGAAAAAGAAAGAGGATGACGCAGTTGGGCAGTCGAAGAGTGCCCGGCACTGAGAAAGCAATGCAATATCTTACTCTAGAAGCTGACAAATTACCTGAAGCCCTCGAGTTCTACGCTAAGGCTTTTCAAGCAAAGTTAATCGATGATGAGTACGAAAACAAAAGTGTTCAACTGAAAATCCTCAACTCGTATGTAATTATTTCTCCAATGGGTGCTGGAGAGTGAGTATTATTTATTGCTCAATTCAATTATTTTTGTATTTTCTTTACACTCTCAAGTTTTACTAATGGACTTTTTTTTTGTTTCAGTTGTTTTTTAGAACTACCCACAGACCTCAACACTATTCAACGTTTTAGACATGACAAAAGATTTGCTGAAGTTGATCTGAAACGCCCTATAGAAAGCGAAAGTGTAATGCTTAAAGATCCTTTTGGTATCTACTTTCTCCTGGTAGAGGTACTTTTTTTTTTTCACAAACACTAAGAAGTGTAGTCAGTTCGATTCAAAACTGATTGTTATGTGTCTTTTGTAGAAAAAGAAGAAGAATGATCACGGTGGTCTCTTGTACTATGGGCGTCATCCTGACCCCATTGCCTACGAATTTCCTAAAGATGTCAGGCCCGATGAGCTTTGTACTATTAAGCTCACAGCGCTGTTTGTAACCCGCTATGGGATCGCTTTTTTAAAAGCTTTGGAGGAGAAGATAGTAGCGTCTACTGAAGAATGGTTTGGGTTTCTGGAGGTAAATCATATCAGGGGTAGTCTTTTCCACGATTTTTTGGGTGTCTACGCCTCAATATTGGAACCTTCTAAAGAGGTGGATAGAAGTTGCGATTTTATGGGCAAGGCACTCGAGTTATTTTTCCACCTTCTTCAGCTAGAGAAGGTGAAAATGGGAGTGAGCAAATCGGTGATGGAAGTGGACGCTTTTACTGCTGCTGCAGACTACTTAGCCTACATGGACGTTGTTGGCTACTCGGACGTCATGCCTCTACCTCAACGTCGTTCCGTGATGATAGCGCAGCTAAAGGAGCAAACTCTGAGAAGGCCCATGTCCGCTCCGCTTCCATCTTGGTCGTCTACTATCTTTTGTGTCTCACCCGAGGTGCTTGGAGTTATTAAGCTCACGGCTATGTTTGCGGCGCGGTATGGGAAACGCATCGGTTGGGAATTGATGGAGAAAGTGGGCAAGAGACCGCTTTTTAGTTTTCTGGACCCAAGTGATGATTGTGGGTTCACTTGTTATAACATGGTTGTTAAGGTCTATTCCAAAGTGTTGGAGAATTTCGAACTACTCTATACCACGGATATCGTTCTTGAAAGATATTTCCAGTGTCTTCAGTGGGACGAGGAAAAGGATGAGCTTAAAGATTTGGATGATTTGTATTCTTTTGTGGAATGTGTAGACTCTTTTGCTCAGATGGAGGATCAAGATTTTTATCATTTTATGGGGAACCTTCATCATCCACATGTGTACCCTTTTCATGATCAGACCTCTCTAGTTCATAGTCGAGCACATGTGTTGTGCCCTTTTCATCATGAGACTTCTCCAGCAAATGTTCAGGAGGAGGTAATATTCTTTTTCTTTTTCCTTTCCAACTAGATCGTTTGTGTGTGCTAATTTGTATCTGATTAGCAGTGATTACATTTCGTTTTTTTTTTTTAGGGTTCTTCTAGTGTCGAGGTTTCTGTTCCAACGGTGAATGGAAGGAAAGTGATGGAGATAACAGTGGACTCGTGGTTATTGGAAAAGGTGGCGAGTTTGAAGGAGAAGATAGCCAAGATGATGCAAATGCAAGCTAAGGAACTGAAGTTAAGGAGAAAATCAGGAGGTGTTTTAAAGGAGGACAAGTCACTTGCAGATAACAACGTTGAAGCAGGAGAAATGTTAACAGCGACTTGGCGCTTTTCAAGATGGGAAGTGTAAGTCGCTTTGTTGCTTGGCTTTCTTTGTGTTTCCATTTAGATCATAAAAATGAGTCTCTTGAATATCTAAATACTGCAGGAAAGCTGATATTCGCATAAAGATTAAACTAACTTAAAAGATAACCTCTCTATTCCATAATATAATATGTTTTGGAGAAATTTTGATGTTTCAAAATATAAGAATTTTAAATATTTTTAAGGTAACTTATTAGTGATTTGTTCATTTATATTTAATTTATATTATTTAATAATATTATCTTATACAAAGTAAATTTCTTATTTCTTGTGTATTCAAACAAAACATCATATATTACGGAACATATGGAGTATGTACACTATCTTACAACATGAAAAATGAAGAATTTAAGCATTTACAAATCAAAATATCATTTTCAAGTTTTTCCTAATGTCCAAGATCTTAACCATCTGCAAGTTTAAAAATAGTTTTAATATTTATTATTTCCTTTGTTTATGAATAAGTCTCATTTTGATATTTTCATACATATTCAAAAAATGACTGAAATATATGTAAATTGTTCTTAATTACAACTATTTGACCAATAATATTTGAGATAAATAAGGTTATTTATAAAATCAGTTTGTAATTAATTTTCAATTGAAATAAAATATAATTTGCATTGATTATAAAATAATATTTTCTCGTAACAAGTAAAAAAAAGTCAGAATGATATTTACTAGGTCTGGGCGTTCGGGTACCCATTCAAGTACGGATCGGTTCTTTCAGGTATTGGGGTTTTCGGGTTTGAAAATTAAAACCCATTCGGGTATTATAAAATTTCAGATCAGGTTCGAGTCGGGTCTTTCCAGGTTCGGGTGGGTTCGGTTCTGATGTAAAGGAACATGAAAATAACCGAATAACCAATGTATCTGTAACGGGTTCAGATAATAGTACCCAAAATAACCATATTATCCGAATTGGTTCGGGTATTTTGTATCCAAAGTATTTCGATGTACCAAAAAATAACCAAAAATACTCATTTGACACAGTTTTGTTTATGTACTTATATCCGAACTACAATATTTTATCCGAAAATACACGAAATTATTGAAAATAACTAATATATTAAATTTATAATTAAAATTAAAATAATTATACATATAACTATAAATAATATTTTGAAATATATTTTATTTTGGATATCTTCGGATACCCATTCGGTTTTTGGTTCGGGTCGGGTTGGATATCGGTTTTCGATGTACCAAAAAATAACCAAAAATACTCATTTGACACAGTTTTGTTTATGTACTTATATCCGAACTACAATATTTTATCCGAAAATACACGAAATTATTGAAAATAACTAATATATTAAATTTATAATTAAAATTAAAATAATTATACATATAACTATAAATAATATTTTGAAATATATTTTATTTTGGATATCTTCGGATACCCATTCGGTTTTTGGTTCGGGTCGGGTTGGATATCGGTTTTTCGGATACAACAGTTTAGGACTCAAACTGTTATTTCTGAAGAACCGAATAAACCTGATATCCTGATTTTTGGGTCGGTTCCGGTTCGAGTTCTCGGGTCCGGTTTTTGTGCCCATGCCTAATATTTACTATGAAAAGAAAGAGTAGCCCGATTTATCCTAGGATAATCCGAAAACTAAAATTAGTAAAAGGCGGTCTAATGGATTAGTAAAAGGGCCCATTACTGTCGTCCATAAAACCGGAACACAATACATCAGCGACGAGGCGCCTCCATCGTGTCTCTCTCTCGTAGAAAAAGAGAATGACGCAGTTGGACGGGTACTACAGTGGAAGAGTGCTCGGTACTGAGAGAGCAATGCGATGTCTTACTCTAGAACGTGGCAAAGTAGCTGAAGCCGTCAAGTTGTACGCTGAAGCTTTTCAAGCAAAGTTAATCGATGATGACTACGAAGACAAAAGTGTTCAACTGAAGATGCTCAACTCGTATGTAATTATTTCTCCGATGGGTGCTTGTGGAGATTGTTTCGTAGAACTAGGTACAGACCTCGACTCTATTGGACGGCTAAGACATGATAAAAGATTTGTTGAAGTTGAGCAAAAAAGGCCTACAGGAAACGAAAGTGTAATGCTGAAAGATCCTTTTGGTATCTACTTTGTTCTGATAGAGGAAAAGAAGATAACTCGGTCTAGTAGTGGTGAAGCTATCTTGAATAGGCGTATGATGCCTAGCAGCATTGCCTACGCATTTCCTCAAGATATCAGGCCCAATGAGCTTTGTACTATTAAGCTCACAGCGCTGTTTGTAATCCGATATGGGATCGCTTTTCAAAAGGCTTTGGAGAAGATAGCGTCTACTGAGTTTGGGTTCCTGAACGTAAATCATATCAGGAGGGTTGTTTATATCGAGTTTCGTCGAGTCTACGCCTCGATATTGAAGCCTTCTAAAGAGGTGAATAGAAGTTGCGATTTTTTGGGCAAGGCACTCGAGTTATTTTTCCACCTTCTTCAGCTGGAGCAGGTGAAAATGGGAGTGTGCAGGAGGTCGGTGATGGAAGTGGACGCTTTTACTGCTGCTGCAGACTACTTAGCCTACATGGACGTTGTTGGCTACTCTGACGTCATGCCTCTACCTCAACGTCGTTCCGTGATGATAGCGCAGCTAAAGGAGCAAACTCTGAGAAGGCCCATGTCCGCTCCGTGGTCTACTATCTTTGGTGTCTCACCCGAGGTGCTTGGAGTTATTAAGCTCACGGCTATGTTTGCGGCGCGGTATGGGAAACGCATCGGTTGGGAATTGATGGAGAAAGTGGGCAAGAGACCGCTTTTTAGTTTTCTGGACCCAAGTGACCATTGCGGGTTCACTTGTTATAACATGGTTGTTAAGGTCTATTCCAAAGTGTTGGAGAATTTCGAACTACTCTATACGACGGATATCGTTCTTGAAAGATATTTCCAGTGTCTTCCGTGGGGCGAGGAAAAGGATGAGCTTAAAGATTTGGATGATTTGTATTCTTTTGTGGAATGTGTAGACTCTTTTGCTCAGATGGAGGATCAAGATTTTTATCATTTTATGGGGAACCTTCAACCACATGTGTACCCTTTTCATGATCAGACCTCTCTAGTTCATAGTCGAGTACATGTGTTGTGCCCTTTTCATCATGAGACTTCTCCAGCAAATGTTCAGGAGGAGGTAAATATTCTTTTTCTTTTTCCTTTCCAACTAGATCGTTTGTGTGTGCTAATTTGTATCTAATTAGCAGTGATTACATTTTTTTTTTTTTTAGGGTTCTTCTAGTGTCGAGGTTTCTGTTCCAACGGTGAATGGAAGGAAAGTGCTGGAGATAACAGTGGACTCGTGGTTATTGGAAAAGGTGGCGAGTTTGAAGGAGAAGATAGCCAAGATGATGCAAATGCAAGCTAAGGAACTGAAGTTAAGGAGAAAATCAGGAGGTGTTTTAAAGGAGGACAAGTCACTTGCAGATAACAACGTTGAAGCAGGACAAATGTTAACAGCGACTTGGCGCTTTTCTAGATGGGAAGTGTAAGTCGCTTTGTTGCTTGGCTTTCTTTGTGTTTCCATTTAGATCATAAAAATGAACCCTCTCTAGTGACTTTTTGTCTATTAATTACTCCCTTTTTGTCTATTAATTACTCCCTCCATTCCTGAAAGTAAGATTTTCTAGAGTTTTCACGGTTATTAAGACTATAATAAATATTTGCAGTTTAGTTTATTATTTTATCTTTTTATACAATTCCCAATAACTATCTACCAATAAAATTTAATCAGTTCAAATATTCATAACTAATGATCCTTAAAAGTATACAAAAATACCTTAAAAATATAGAAAAACTATTTTTATGGAACAAAAATAAAATCCAGAAAATCTTACTTTCAGGAACGGAGGGAGTATTATGGATGCTTGAATTAGTGACTTTTGACTATTGTTATGAATGCTTAATTTGCTACGATCATCCTAGCTATAAGCAAATGTCAGATCGATGCGCTTTGCCCATTTTGACACTACGAGCAGTAAGGTTATTTTAGCAGCACCTCACTAAACATCAACATGTGGTAGTTTCATGTTTGTTTTTTCAATGGTCAATTGACTACATCAGTTCAACATCTTTTATGATTCATTCACAAGAAAGTTGGTTCCGAAGAAGACACCCCGAAACCTCTACTTATACTATAGCCGGCATGGCATGGATAACATATAAAAGATATATAAATTTGAATAATGTATTCCAAAATAACATGAAAATTGGTTTGGTTTGAATATTTGAATTAACATATAGTTAAGTGTTTTTGGTGTTTTGTGTATTATCTAACTATTTACTTTTAACTAGTGTTTTCCTGCATCATGTGCAGTTTTAATATTTCAAAATTTTAATTATATTTAAAATAAAATTTAATTATTATTTTAAATTTTATTATTTTATTATTAACAACTAATATAAAATTTAGTTTAATTATGATAAGTTAATATTTTTTTATTTTAAATGATATTTAGTAAATATTTAAAAATATAATTAGCTATATTTTGGACAAAATATATTAAATTAACTTGTATTAAATTAATAATTAAAAATAGAATATGTATAATAGTATTCAAAATTTATAAATTATTATATTTATTTTATTATTATATTATTTAGTGTCATATTTGATAAATTTAGTTTATTGATGTTGTATAATTTATTACCGTATCCTACATTTTTGTAGAGATTTTTGTAAGGTAAGCAAAATAATTTGTGTGTAGAAGTGTGAGGAATACAAGAGAATGATGGATCTATTTATAGAGATTTAGTTGTCTCACATGTCCCACTTCTCGAAATGCTTGCCACAACGACAATGGTCTACTAACTTCATTAGGTAAATTTCTATATTTCAAGTGTGTTTTTCAATAACCATTGTCTTTTGCATTCATTGTATTTGTATTTCCAAACCATGACATATTAAAGCTTTTGTATCTTGGACGGTTTTCGTAAACACATAGATATCAGATTATTTTCTTAGACGTTAGTTTTGTATAGAATAATGTAGGAGAATCTGAATAACGTGTTCGCTGTCACCATGGAATCTTTATCTTCAATCAGAAACTTTGTCAAAATAAAAAAAAAGTTACAATTTTTAGTATTGTATGTGTAGGTTATAAACTAGATGAGACCTATGGATGTATATTATAATCATACAGATAATGGTCTAACCAATGGAACCACCCACGTTATTATATAATTTTATTCCAACTCATAACATAAATACAAAAGCAATTTCAAATTGTTGGTTATATTTCTATTGTATTGGAGTTGGTTGATGATATTAAACTAGTTATGTATTTGTTAGTGGAGTCTAACACATCGCAGAGAAATTAACTACTTTTAAAATGTATATGATGTTTTATCTAAAATCATAAGATTTGTTTTATCCAAAAATATTGTCATAAAATAATTTAAAATAGTCTTAACTAAAATCATCTTAAAGTATGGAATTGTTGTATATTTTAAAATACTAAACATTCTCTAAAATATTTTTCATTTTCAAATAGAGACTACAATAATTTGTCCACCGATGAATCATTTTTTTTGTAAAAAAAAACCCACTGATGAATCATGACTTTACAATATTAGGTTTATAAAATTTTAACATATAGTAAACTGTATTCACAGAATGCAAACACAAACATAACCATGTGGTGTTGAGTACACATCTTTAGAATCAGATAATCTCAATCTTGATTCTCCAACTCAAGCATCACCAAGGTTATCTTCTTCTTCACTAAACTTAAATGATGAGAGTGAGAACATTTAGTGGATCTCCCTCTTCACGACCACTTGGAGTAAAAAAATCCAAAATGAAGCGAAAAATTGTTGATCAAACCACTTCGGTTATCAATAAGCTAGAAGGAGGAAATAACCAATTCAGGGAACAACTAAAGAAGTCAAGTGAACAAAGACAAGAACATTTGGAGATTCAAAGACAAAATTATGCTTTGAAAGAGATGAAGGAAGAAAACAAAATTTTATTTTGTAATTTAAATTCCATAGAAATCCAAATGTTTGTGAACATTTCCAAGCAGAAAAAGCACGGATTTTACAAAAGCGCAGTCATCAGCAACAAGATCAACAAATTCCTCCTCCATCAACATTATTTGGACAATATTTTAATAATCTTTATGGATCCAAAAGTAATTTACCAGAGTATTAAGTTGTTTTAATATGTTGTATTGATTAATATTTAAATAAAAATTCTTGACTTTTGAATAAAATAATAATATTTATATTTTATTTTAATTATAATTATAGTTATAAAATTTAAGAATCAGTACGTAAATAACAAAAATCTGTGCTTTTATATGTAAAAATTATATTTTTTTATAAACAAGTATTTTAGTTACAATCATAAAAATTAGAGGACTATTTTGTAAATAAAAAAGTTTGCCTCTATTATATAGGAAGCTATTTTTTCCCCTAAATATAGAGAAAAAAATAGCAAATCTCTATTTTAGGAGAAGAAATAAAGGTGGGTTGGAATAAATTTTACTCTATTATATCATTTAGAGGTAAATATAGAGAAGGGTTGGAGATGCTCTACAAAAGTAGAAAACTGAAAATTAGTACATTGCCAATTCAATTGGACGTCACAACGTTTTTAATCTGGTAAGTATTCTATTATATCATATGTAGAATCTTTAATTTATCAAATACAAGTATACAACAATTGCTGTTTCTCTTTTTTTTTTTTAATTTTCTATGGGTATATATTGTAAATGAAGAAACTATGCAATAAGGTATGCCTAAAGCTCTAATCAAACATGTTTAAAACTCTCTGAAGTGTGGAGCTTTTCTGATTTCTATACAACTGAACTGGTTCAGTTATTCATCTCTTCTCTTCTGTATGTGTTTTGTTGACCCAAGAATGCAATATCTTCCGAGGAAAGATCCATTGACAGATAATGTCGAGATTCTCTTGACCTGAATCGAGGAAACATGGTATAGGTTAGGAGAGAAATCATGTCATACTTTTGAAACAGTGGTGAACTAATTGGTACTGACCTTCGCCGTCTGCTATTCTCCATGGCTCCAGATAAATTAGAGGGATTAGCTCTTGAAATCTTCCCTATGTATGAAGCATATTCATGGAAAGCTCCTCCCCTCAATGATCTCAGAGGGACTACTGACTCTAATATGCTGGAAAGCTGTACCATTTGCTCACTGCAATTCGAAAAAAAAAAACAGCATCTCCCATAAGGGAAGAGTGATATACATACAAGTCATTAATAGCTCATAAGTGTTGGGAGGAGGACGACATTATTTTACCATTTTAATACGTCTATATGTGTTTCTGGTTTCATATCCAAGCAGCTTCCACTGCTCCATGTATAATCCTGTTTTCTCTCGTCTACTACCAATCCTCCACCTGGTACGATGGTGGCTGATGGAGTGGGGAAGGATCCTGTTGAAGCGATTTGGTTCGTGTAAAATCTAAACCCTTGCTGTGCCACAGTGGAAGTCATCTGTTCAAGCACATAACCAGACGTGTCAAGATCTCCAGAAACTGTCATCATTGGCTCCATAGCAACCTAAAGAAGTGAATTCCCCAAGTTAAAAAAAAATATGGAAAGAGATGAAGCTGAATAGTAATGTTAAATACTCACAAGGTTCAGGAATCTAGAACGCGTCAGGTCAGCTTCTGAAATTAAATTGGTTATCTGATGAGTGAGATCAAGAACTTGTGGAACTTCTACAGGTTCTGAATCCAAGTATGGCTTCAGATCAGCATGTCTCGAACAGAGTTTGTTCCATGATTCTTGCACCGTTTCAAGCTTCGGTTGTTTAGTAGCAGTCTTGAGTTTCATACCGAAATCTATACGGCTGCATTCATCTGTTACTTGTTGCATCTTTTGGGAACTCCCTACATATTCCTTAAAACAATCTTCCATCATTGTCCCATCAGAAGATTCTGCAATGGTCTCACACGTATTCTTAAAGCTGTCTATGTATATCTCTCTTGATGGGGAGTTCTGTACAACGTCCTCACTCATGGACACTTCTGCTCTTCCATCAAAGTGACCACAAGATACTGCTCTTGGCGACAGATCAGCTTCACTATCCATTAAAGTTTCTGGAACATATGATGATTCTGGTACGCATGATATATCAACTGACTGGGACACCTCATCAACGCAAGAGAGTTTTGATGTCTCGTACTGATAAGGAACTGAAGGATCAGCTGCTAGTGGGGCTGTTTCCCTCACCGGTTCATCTTCTGAATCAGAGGACATCACAACATTGAGCTTCCTCCTTCTGTTTGGCCGAGAGGAAGACGGTGCTTGGTAGGAAGCATTGCTAAGTTCAAACGGACCACTCAAGACGTCTTCTAATTCATCATCATCGTTCTGCCTCCTTAACATGGCTGCTTTCTTGGCTTCTATGCTGTTCTTTTCTGCACCTTGCCACCAGTATCTGTTGAGCATTTTTTCGTTCTCAACCTCTTCAACAAATATTTCAACTGTGTTGTAACTTTCTTCCGCCATGGATAATGATTTAGCGATCTCACTCTCCACATACTGAGATAACTGAGAAGGAAAATCCCGGGTAATCATCTTGGGAAGCAGCACGTGGCCAGCTTCATGGTCAAAGCTATATGGATCAGCGGTGTTCTTCGCCTTTCTGGCTGAGTATGGGAAATTAAAATGCAGAGAGATCAAATGTTAAAACAAATCACGTAGTCTTTAGCTGATGAAAACTACGAAGACATTTCTTTTTGTATTTACCTCTTTTGGATTTACTCTGAAACCAAAACTGTAATTGCATCATAGCTTTCCGTATATCACCACCACAAAAGATGGTCAATTGCTCTAGTGAACCAGGACTAACTTTGACTTCCTCTACAGCACAAACCTGTGAAACAACAAATGTTAGAAGAATCCAATTCACAATCGAAGGTTATGCAGCATAATATTTACCGAAGAAAGGTGGCTAAACAGCTCTTCTGTTGATGGCAAAGAAAAGCAAACTTCTATCCTCTCCAAGTTGTCTGGTAAACCATGATTCTTGTCTGTATATAGCCATGTAATGCCATCAGTAAATTAGATTCATTAAGATTCACTACAAGTGAAGGACAAAATTAAAAAGTTATATCAAACATGAACGAATACTACCATTGGCAGTCAATACCACAGGCCCTTTTGCTTTCTCAGCAATCTGCTGGATAGCAGAAACGAGACCACGATCTTCAGCAAAGGAAATATCTACGTCCTCAAAAAGAATTAAAGGTTTCAAGTTAGATTTGTCATTCTGGATATGCAATACAGGTGCCACTTCAATCACATCCTCTACCCCATTGAAAAGAGGCTCCAGTGACCTGATATAACAAATTAATGTAAGCAGATTATTCTTGAGTTTGCATGTACCGCCAGAAATGCAAAAAGTTGCAAATCCTAAAATTTATAACTGTTGCAATTCTTTGTACCTTGACAGGCTATATGACTTGAGAGCCTCCCCAAATTTCTGCCTAACAACTGCTCCACTTCGGCATTCTGATGCATTAGACTATAGACAAAAGTCATTAGAGACATTCTATGCCAGATAGACAACACTTCTGATACATTTAGCAAAAACACATTGATACCTCAAGGATTTTAAACCCTTGCTCCTTAGCACATGCATGAACAGCTGCAGATTTCCCACTCTGTAACACATGCAAAATCACTAACATAAGAGTCCCTCACATGAAACGCAGAAACCAATGTAGAAGTAAAAAAAACTGAAAGTTCGAGGCAGAATAACTTATCACACACCCCAACTGGACCAACGATTAGCAGAACATTTTTCAGGCGGTCTTCGGCACCAATATTTTCCGAGTCAGAATCACTTTCAGAACAGTTGTAATCAGCATCTTGCGATTTCTCCTCATCACTGCTCAAAAAATCTTTGCTTGGCTGAAAGCCTCTCTCATGCCATTGGCCCAGCCATTCATTCATTAGCTTCACAGATTCAGCATTACCACATACCTGCAAGAACTCAGGGTAAGAAACTATGAGAAACATGTGCTTGCTGCTTTTCTATAATCATATCACCCTAGAAGCTGTAGACATGCATATTTCAATATGAAGACGGTATGTTAAAACTTTCTAACCTCAGAGGCACTTCTTGGCTGGTACTTATCTGCCCATAAGCTATTACGAGGCTGGCCACTGAAATAATCATTGCATACATTAGAAACTGAAGATCAAACCTGTGTTCTGCTACTGATAACAAACCACAAAAAAAAATTCTACCTTTCTCGACATGATATGCTTTGCAGCTCATGAGAAACTTCTGCTGCATCACCAACACGATTAGACAAGTTAACAGCTTCATGAGCTTCACAATCCTAGAAAGAGTACAGGAAATGACCCTTGTGTCATGAATGGTTAAAGAAACGAAACACAAAGACCAAAAGGAAAAAAACAAAATAGCTCACCGCCACTTCTTCTCTGTCTGATGAGCCAAGGTACCCGTGTTTCTCCTCCTGATATGATATTAAGACCACCGGAGATACCTCTGTGATACTATCAGCTTGACTAGCACATTTTCCGGGCTCCTCATCATCGATGATGCACACGTCAGGATGTGAAAGAGCCGGCGGTTCATTTAGATCAAATTCCTTGAGCCGGTGTGTAAGAGAGCCGGATTTCATTGGTTGATGAGGACTCCGAGTGGTGGAAGGTTGGTCAATGAAAGTCCAGTTCTTCCAATCAATGGTCCGATTTACATCCTACAAAGAAAATTTACTTCTTCAGATTCCTTACTTAGTTAACATGATCGAGGAAGTCACACTATAACGTATACAAACATACCTCAAACCTCTCAAATACATGGACAGGGCCCATGGTGACAATTTTATCTTTTACTTGCTCCTGACAACCACCATTCTCTGCTGCTGCTGCCGCAGCTGCTTCTTGATTCTTTTTACCTCCTTTCCAAGACGAGAAAAAGGGATGTAGTTGCTTCCCAGCAGACATCCGCGAATCTTCCTGAAATCCAATAAAATACACAGACTTTAGACCTAATTCTACATATGAGACCAAAAGGTCACACCAAAATCACGTCTCAAACAGGACTTGAAACTTGAGACCACTTAGACTCCCTCATAGGTATAAACTTGTGACCTCGTTCGAATGCTGCTACCTCACATTAATGCATTAAATTCTAAAAAAAAAAAATGATTTGAACTTACCTCAGCTCTTAGTTTTGCTTCGAGACGCAAATTGGGAACTACTAAAGGTGCGACATTAGTGTGATCATCATCACCAGCTACATTCCCGTTATTCTTAGCTGCATTCTTCTTAGGCGTTGATTTACGGGGCGACTTTCCTTTAGCCATCTTCATCCCAAAATAATAACAAAAAAAAAAAAAGAGAAACATCGTTTAAATTACATAATCTTCTCCCAAAAGCAATCAAACATTGCTGCATGATAATTCGTTCTTCTTATCAGAAAAAAAAAATAAAAATAATAAACGAACCTTGTTGGAAGCTCCGTTCTTCTTCGGAGTCCTCTGCTTCCTCGTCTTCTTCCCTTGGCTGCTACAGAAACCACCATCTCCTTCCTCTTTCTCCCCGGCGTCGTCGTCGCATGTTCGATCTCCAGTTGACTCAATTGCGTCCTTCTTGGAAGCTCCGTTCGTCTTCGGAGTCCTCTGCTTTCTCGTCTTCTTACCTTCACTACTACAGAAACCACCTTCGCCTCCTTCCTCTCTCTCTCCGACGTCGTCGCACGTCCGATCTCCGTTAGAACCGATCAAATCCTCCGATCTATGCGGGAGCAGCGTCGACTGAACCAGCTTCCGACGGACGTTCCTCCGTGGAGTCTGGATCACCGCCGCAGCAACCCCGTCTGATTCGTCCATTCGTCAGTTTAGGAATTCGAATTTGGAGAGATCAGACCTAGAGTAGAGAATCTAGGGTTTCTAGTGTGGATTTGGGGATCTTGGTTAAAAAAAAAAGTATAACGTTCAAAGGGTTAAAACAAAACTGTAAATATCCGAAGTCGTAGATGAATTTGGGAGGGAAGAAGATTCTGTTTTCGATTTTCCCGCTAGACTTAAGACCACGTGTTTGGATCATCAATATCTCTCTCTCTTTTTTTTTTTTTTTTTTTTTTTTTGATCAAAATCAATATCTCTCTCTCTCTCTCTGCAGCTAGACTTAAAAGTTTCTAAACATATAATAGTGTGATAATTTCTGGAGTCAATTAGCTTAAAATCCATAAAGAAATGGGAAATTAGGAATATACCCAACACAGTTGACAAAAAAAAAAAAAAAAAAAAGGAATATACCCAACACAATAAAGTATGGGGTTAAATTGTATACAAAATTACAATCAAAGCCCTCTGGCATATTATCATGTATATAGATTATATTCCATTTTCTAAAATTATGTATTTCTAAATTCTAGATAATTCCCTATAATATATTCAGAACAGGAAAATAACATTTTATATTTCCAAAAAATAAATTCAATATCTTATGTACTGCCTGTTTATATTACATTTATTAGAATTTAATATTTCTACAATGTATTCTTTTAATTTTATAAAATACATAATGTTGGAAAATAAAATTTCAAACTCTAAGTTTTTTAAAAAATGCTTATCTCACCCCGCGGAGGGCGCGGATCTCACCCTAGTAGGTTATGATTAGATAAGAGATAGGGGTAATTTGGTCACAGAATTGTCGACAAAATCGAAGTAACTCTGAAAAGTGTATTTACCTAATTATAGGATTTTGCTTGTGTGTAGAGTGCAAATACTCTAATTTCTTTAGCTCCGCATTATACCTCTCACTCGGGAAAAATGCCTATTTCCACCCGAATAATTTCTATCGTGCCAAATACAACCCGAATAAATGATCAGTGTCAAATACGACTTGAACTTAATTAAAATTCAAAAAATCTACCCGAACTTCTTAAAATGTGCCTAAATCTATATTGACTCTAACAGAAGTTAGTCAACCGTTAACAAAATAAAACGACGTGCCTATTTCGACCCAAACAATTTTGATGGTGCCAAATACGATCCGAACACATGGTCATTGCCAGATACGACATGAACTCAATTATAATTAAAAAAATTACCTGAACTTTTTAAAATATGCATAAATCTATATTGACTCTAACATAAATTAGTCAAATGTTAACAAAATAAAACGACGTTGTTTTGATATATATATTATACATGAACCTTTTACCTTTCTTTCACTAAGATATCTTGTTCAAAATATTAGACATATTACACAATAACTAAAATATATATAAGCAATCACCAAAGTTTTAAATTGGATAAGATGAAAAAAAATATTAGTTTATATAATTTCAAATGTCTAAAAATATTTCAAAAAGTTATTTTAGTCTAGTCGTTAATGTACCATTTTAAAAGGGTATCACGACACGGACTTGAGTCCTGTAATAAACATATATTATATATATATATATATATATCAAAACGACGTCGTTTTATTTTATTAACAATTGACTAATTTCTGTTAGAGTCAATGTAGATTTAGACACATTTTAAAAAATTCAGGTAATTCTTTTCTTATTATAATTGAGTCCAGGTCGTGTTTGGCACCGACCAAGTGTTCGGGTCGTATTTGGCACCACCGAAATTGTTTGGATCGAAATAGGCATTTTTTCTTGTATATCAAAACGGCATTGTTTTATCTTGTTAACAGTTGACTAACTTCTGTTAGAGTCAATGTAGATTTAGGCACGTTTTAAGAAGTTCGGGTAGTTTTTTTGAATTTTAATTAAGTTTAGATCGTATTTGGCACTGACCATTTGTTCGGGTCGTATTTGGCACGATCGAAATTGTTCGGGTTGGAATAGGCATTTTTCTCCCTCTCACTCTCGTGAAGTAAAAGAGGCAAGTGGGCTTTTACTAAGTGGGCCTCTCAATTTGTCTTCAAGAACAATGGTTTTGTTCACAGGAGGATAATGAAACCTGCCGGCGACAGAGCGTCGAGGGACAAAGACTGAAAGGCAGAGGATACGCACGGCACCGTTTCGATGTGAGATGAATTGAGCCATGTGTTAAAAGCCCATCAGGAACAAAAAAGAAAGCCCATTAATCTAAAATAGGCGAATACATCGGGCCAACTAAAACGAAAAGAAAGACCATTATACTCGGCTTTCAAGTTTCTACTGATTTGTTGCTTTCTTCTCAATTATAAAGTCATCTTTCATGATGATAAGAATCTGTTAATCTACTTTCATTACCTTAAGAGTCTTGCAGACGTCATAGATGAGTGTATATGTAGCTACTAGACGTGGTAAGCAATACAAACTTGTGCTCTTTCCCACAATTCTAATAAGTTTGATTCCATGGTGGTCGTTTGACGTTTGGTTTGACCTTTATGTGACAAATGTCATCACCATGCCTCTGTAGAACAAAGTTGGAATCTTTTGCAGACAAGACGGAAGTTAAAGTAGTTATTGATCATTTCAAATTTTGAAATTTTACTACCCAACAAGTTTCTTTTTGGTTTGATTTCATTTTACCCTTTCACGTCTAAATCGTGAAGGACCGCGTGCTGTAACTATTGAAAAGCACTTGAATATATGAGAATCTTTGTAGCCTATGAATATCATACATATATGTATATATCAGAGTCTTGTGTTATATACCAAAAACTAAATAAAATAAACAGTTTTAAGATGTGTTTAGCTAAATTTCTTTTTTTCTGTTAAGACTCTTCATAATAGCCTCAGGTCTCCATGGTTTATACTAAAAGATGCAATTTTTCAAGATAGATACTAAAAATTTGAATATTATATATGGTGGGGACACAACTGAAACAAGTCAAATTTCATAGATGAACTTCTCTAAATCTTTCCCGCCACCAACCTCAATCTTCCTCTAATCTCGCTTCTCATCTCTCTCCTATCCTGTCTCATGTTTTGTCCTAATATAAACTCATTCCTATTGTTAAACTTCTAAAAATTTAAGGGAAAAATGTTTTTTTTGGTCCAAAAAAGCAACAACCATGTTCTCTTAGTCTAATCTCTCTCATTTATGTTTTATTAGGCTAATTTTTTTCTAAATGGCAATACTACTCTTAAATTTCAATTAAAAATTCGAAATTATAATTAAAAACTAATTTTGAATATTAAAATATTTTTTTTTACTAAAAAGTAAAAAAAATCAATTAACTTTTTAGCCCAAAAAACTAATTTCTTTTTTTAAGATTTTTTTAAGTTGTTTTTACTAAAGATTTTTTTTAAAAAAAAATTTGCTTTTTTTTAAAATTCAATTTTTATTAATAAATAAGAAAACAAAATATTCTCAAATATTTTCTTCTAATATTATCCTTATTCGTAGAACATGTATTCTAAAATAGGTAGAATACAGTAAACATGTTAGAAATCGATTCTATTAGTTTTAGATTTATAGTAATACTAGGTGATTTTTCCGTGCTCATGCACGGATATAAAATTTTAATAATTAATTTTATCTATTTTTAATTTAAAATTAGTTTATAATGTGTATGCATAATTTATGTTAATAAAATTATATTAGTTTAATTAGACATATGATTTAGATATGTTATATCTAGTCAGTTTTGTTGTTTTACTTTTTATTTTAATATATTAAAATTATAATTAATTTTCTTATTTTCATTTACGTTGGTTGGTGTCCTAGATATATAAATACATTTGAGGAAGATTATGAATAACTTAAAATATATTGTGCTTAGAATGAAATAAAAAAACTAAAGTGTATGATTAAAAATTACATAAATTAATATAATGATAATACTCTACAGTATCATGCATATATAAATTTACAAAATAACTAAATTGTAACAGTTCATTAATATTTTATTTTCATCTGTAAATATGTTTTGAGTCATCATGTAATCTACATTTATCAAAATTAAATTATTATTATAAAATTATATGTTCTTACTGTAGTTAAATATATGATTTGCATATATTTTCAAATTCAAATTGAACTATAATTATTTTTATTATAATTAAGTAAAATCAAATTAATTTTAATTATCTTAAATGTGCATGTATTTCATAATATTTGTTTTTCATTTTTAAAAAAAATTAGAAAATGAAACAAAGAGCAATAACATACATAAGTATCTGATACATTTATGAAAGCTCAAGAACACATATGAAAAATGTTTATTGTTATTTTTATTTTTTTATTTTTTAATATCTACTAAAAATAACCAGTTTACAAAAATTGTATGATTGTATTAGAAATCATATTATATAAATAAAATATTTTTTTAAAAAAAATTTTGCTGTAATTAAAATATATTATAGTCAAATAAATATGTGAAAATAAATAAAACATTTCAATAATACTAATTAATTATAAACTATTCTTAGTCAATCAAACATATATCAGCTTGTGTTACTTAATTATTATATGTAATCATCTAAGAAAATAGTTAGATATATAAAAAATATTTCTATTACTTTGAAAAATATTTTTTTATTGTTTAAAATTATGAAATCACATTATATACAAATCTATATTTATCATCTAAAAAATTTAGATATAAATAAATATTTTATTACCTCGAAGTATATTTTATGTTACTTAAAATATTTTTTAAATGGAATATCACTATTTTGTGAACTTTCATTTTTAATGAAATCATATGATATATATACATAAATTTTCGTTTTTAAAGTTGTTTCTTAAATTTTATAAATGTCTCCTTTTTATTGTATATGTTATTGAAAATTTCTATAAAAAAAAACTAAATAAAAATTCAATAATAGTATTTAAATATAATATTTTAATTCATTAAGGGTATCAGTATAATCAACAATCATGAGAATTAACGTGAGTGCGACACAAAGGAAACTGACTTTTCAAATAATATTATAGAGATGTAGATTCTGATTTCTACAGGTTTTAGATTTATAGTAATGTGTAGATTTCGATTTTTACAGATTTTAAAATTATAGGTTAAGCGTAGAATGTGTTTTCCAAATATTTTTAGATTACTATTATTTACGTTAAATACGTATTCTAAACATAGTGAATTCAATGAGAAAAATATATTACATTTTCTACTATGTAGAATATCAATTCTACTTTTAGAACAAAATATGAAATTATGATTCAAACATTTTTTGAACTGAAAAAAATATATCAATAAGTTGATATAGATATTTCATCAGTATTTACTATTTTTTTAAAAAAAAATAGTTTGTAAAACTATTTATTTGATTTATTTTAAAAAATAGTAAAAGGTATTTGAAGAAAAAATGGTACAAAAGAGAAATTAGACTAATATGACATAATTGTTGTTTTTTGTCCAAAACACACAATTTTCCCAAATTTTAAAACATGATTTAACTTTTGATTGTTTTATAATATTTTAGAAAACTATTATTATTATTTTTTTGTCAAAAAGTAGTTTTCAAGATTTTTAAACATTTAAGATTTTTTTATTTCCCCCTATTTTTAGGAACAAGCTACTATTCCCTTCTCGTCTTTGGCGATGGCCCACACTCCACTCCATGGTTCCTTTAAGATTATGTGTTGATATATTTTACATCCTTTTCTTATGTTTTTACTTTGTAGAAAACTATTTTTTCAGCTTATTTCCACTTTACTAAAAGACAACTAATCCCACAAGATTTTGTATGACACTGCTGAGATGCGTACTGACGGCTGTCAACTGACAACACTCTATAATTATAAAGTTCACACCACATCTTCTAAAATCAATGAAGTACGTGTTTCAAACTTTCAGTCATTCAAGTTCCTTTATAGCTTAAAGTGGTATCGTGATTCACGTGTTTATCGTGGACCAGCTAGTACGTGAATAATTAGAAAACTATTGTATGATCACGATTCACCACCCATTTTACATACAGTCTTGTGTGTCGTCATCATTTTTTCGTTTCTTTAAATGATTAGAAAATATTAAAAGTTTCAAATGGGACTAAATATATATAGTCATTCAATTCTATTCTCCATTATTAGCCCTCCGGTTGGAATTTGGAGATCATCTTTGGTTGAATTCTATAATGTATATAAATTACGTAACTTTAAAAGTAATTAAAAATAAAAATAAAAATGGATTTCTTTTCTGTAACAAAAAATGGATTAGTTCTCAAAATTTATAGAATTTTAAGATTTTAATTTTCTCTTAATTCCCTTCTCCTTTTTGGTGATGGTCGACACTCCACTCTATGGTTCCATTAACATCAAAGCTTGTCATTTCATTCTTAAACAAATGAGTATATATGTAGTGTTCTAAAAACAACAAAAGCCAAATGAGTATGCAACTATGTATAGATGTTATCGTCTCGAGAATCTCCAACAAAAAATAAATAAAATTATTGGGTCCTAGCCCATATCGAGAAACTATTGTAATTAGGTTACGCTTAATATTGTTGTAGTTTGTATATAACAGAGGCAGCGATATCATTAATAAACAAGAAACCTATTCACTACATCGAGAATTCTTAACATGGTATCAGAACTATGAGAATCTAACTACAAAAAGGATTTTCATACTCGAAACGATCTTGAAATCTTACGTTTCCGCTACAAAGAATCTCTTACCTCTTTGACGACTCCAAAAACACGATGGGTGAAAATACTTCTGATCTTGTGGTATCGCAGAAAGAGAATGAGGTTCGTCGTCGTACAATCTCACCGTATGATCTCACGTCCGGAGATAATTAACTTTTGATTGTTTTATAATATTTTAGAAAACTATTATTATTATTTTTTATAAAAAAAATAGTTTTCATGATTTTTAAACATTTAAGATTTTTTTATTTCCCCCTAGTTTTAGGAACTAGCTACTATTCCCTTCTCGTCTTTGGTGATGGCCCACACTCCACTCCATGGTTCCTTTAAGATTATGCGTTGATATATTGGCCATACCTCGTATAGAGTCGGGTGGAGCCAGTTGGTCATCCAATCAAAACTCGAATTGGCTTTGGCCTTTGTTTGTTCCCCTATAAAATGGCAGTAAGCATGAACGTTAATTACAACCACATTCTCAAACAAACTCTTCTATCAATCTTATAACCACCAAAAAATAATGTCAAACCATCTTCAAGAGCCCTCCTTACACACTTACCCTAAACCGGTTTTAACCAAAGAAGAGCAAAAAGTCGATGAGAAAATGGTGAGCTTGCAAGCGGAGTGTATTGTCAACACCGTGGCTTTCCCTATGGTTCTCAAAGCCGCCTTGGAGCTTGGTGTCATCGACACAGTCGCTGCAGCAGGCGAAGGCGCGTGGCTCTCACCGTATGAGATATCCCGTGGTCTCCCAACAAAACCCACCAACCCGGAGGCGCCAGTGTTGCTTGACCGGATGCTGCGGTTACTCGTCAGCCACTCTATTTTGAAGTGCCGTATGGTTGAAGGTAAAGAAAACGGTATGGAGAGGGTATATGCAACCGAACCGGTTTGCAAGTATTTTTTGAAAGATAGTGACGGTTCTGGTTCTTTTGTTTCTCTGTTTATGTTGCTCCAGAGTGAGGTGATTTTCAAGACTTGGTACGCACTTCTTTGTTCTGTAAATGAGTATTAGACCAGTTAATAACCTAATTAAACCGAAACAACGAATATTCTATACAAATCAATTATAAATGGTTTTTTTTTTCACAGGACAAATCTTAAAGATATGATACTAGAAGGAAGAGGTGCATTCAGCTCTGCCCACGGCATGCCAATTTTTGAATACATGAAGTCGGGTGGACAATTTGCTGAAGTGTTTGATCGTACCATGACAGAACATTCCACCATGTTTTTGAAGAAGGTTCTAGAAGTTTACAAAGGATTTGAAGATGTTAACACTTTGGTAGATGTTGGAGGATCAAGTGGAACTACATTAGGTCTAGTCACTTCCAAGTATCCTCATATCAAGGGTATTAATTTTGACTTACCTCAGGTTTTAACCAATGCTCCATCTTATCCAGGTACAGAACGACTTAATATTTTTGATAGGGTTATATGATGAGCCTCTCAAAACTTTTTATGTATTTTTGTTTAATTTTGCTAATTATAGGAGTGGAGCATGTCTCTGGAGACATGTTTATAGAAGTTCCCAAAGGAGATGCAATTTTTATGAAGGCAAGTATACATATATACTAGTGGTATTCCGGCGCTACGCGCCGGGTTCATATGTTGTATTTTTACATAAATTTATAATTTATATATGATCTTAGTAAATAAAATATTCTAAAAATATGAAATGAAATATGTATAAAAATGATATTTTCTGATCTTTTTGATAGTGGTTAGTGGAGCTGAGAATTTAATTCAAATCCCGGAGGCTCTGCCTCGTCTGACCCGCCGTGGAGCGGGTGCGGGTCGATCGGTTTAAAATTTTCGAACTGCGAGTGCGGGTGTGGGTTAAGATTAGTTTAAGCGGGGCGGGTGCGGGTCAGCCAAATATGAGTCGCGGGTACCCGCCGATCCGTATTATTTTAATATTATTTTTAATAATTAATATATAATTAAAATAATTAATATATAATTAAAATATTAATATATAATTAAAATATTAATATATAATTAAAATAGTTAGTTTTTAATATAATTATTATTACCCGCGAGTAAGACGGTTTTGGCGGGATGGATGCGGGTTTAAGATTTTTGGTCATACGGATCATGTGGGTCGAATTTATGAAAGTGATACAGATCGTTGACTATGGAGAATCATAGAGGCTCTATTCTCTATAGTCAAATCAAATATAAAGAAAACCTATAAACCGTGATTTTGAAACCCAACCTAGACACTGAATCTGACGATTGACCAGGTCGCTGAATTGACCGGATCAATGAGTTATTGGACCAACCGTTGATGAACCGCATGTTAACAATGAATTAATTTTATTATATAATAATATATTAGCTATGAAAATTTTATATAATAGTTAATATTTTGAAATGTTTTCTAAACATAAAATAATAGTTTGGATATTTATCTATTTTATGCTTAAAACATTTAGAAAATACTTAACCTTGGTTTCTATATTTTTAACTTCATTTGACATACAAAATATTAAGAAATAGTCTAGACTATTTAAAAAGTTTGTAATATAAGAGTTATGACATCTAAAAAAATCAAGACATACAATTCACAAATATTTATGTCGAATGTGAATAATAAATTAAACTTCCAATGCAAAATAAACCAAAATTAAAACATCATATTAGTAAATTGTCAATAACAAAAATAAATTAACACTAAATCACATCAACTAATTTTTATTTTCTTTAAATTTTAAAACTTACCAACAGCTCGCCATGTTCTTGTTCTTCAACAATTCAAAACATGTTTTGTAATCGACATGATCATATGATCTTATTCTTTTTGATCTGTAAATTAAAAATGTAATGACTTGTTATAAACTAAGTTAAATAAAAAATAACTTACTCATTTTCTTGCAAACGTAAATTGTAATGTAGAGGAATAATAAGTTTGATCGTCTTTGAGTTTGTTTTACGGATGTGCGGGTCGAGCACGATCACGCTTACTCACCTTCCTTGTAAACGTAAATTGTAGTGTAGAAAAATAGGAAGACGGTAATAAAACTGGAAAAAAATCTAACTTTATAATTGGAAATTTATAATATAAAACATAATTTAAAACATAACTAAAAACTAAAAAAATAAAAATTATCTATTGATTCAACCAGTGGTGTAACCGGTATTGAATTTTGGGTTTTAGTGAGTTTTTGAGGTTTTAAATTGGGATTTTAAATTTTGGGTTTTTTTCACAAAACTCAAACAAGATTTATATTGGATCGTGGAGTTTACCGGTTCAATAGTGGTTCCGGTTCGGGTTCAAAACACTGTTATAAACGCTTGGGCTTTTATGAGGAAAAGTTTAAAAACCCAATGTCTTTCATAATTAACATTAAAACCTATTAAATATAATTTAAGAAAATATTTTAATTATTAAAAAGTGTTTCAAATGACATTGGGTTTTCTCCTAGGGAGGAAAAAAACTCAACTTTATTATAAAGATAATTGGAAATTTAGAATATAAAACAGAATTTAAAATATAACTAAAACTAAAAAAAAAATTATATATTGGTTCAACGAGTGGTGCAACCGGTATCGGGTTTTAGGTTTCTGTGAGTTTTTGGAGGTTTTATTTTGGGTTTTAAATTTTAGCTTTTTCACAAAACTTAAATCCGATTTTTATTGGGTCGGAGAATTTACCGATTCAACAGTAGCTCTGGTTCAGATTCAAAACACTGTTATAAATGCTTGGGTTCTTATGAGGAAAATTTTAAAAATCCAATGTGTCTTTCATAATTAACATTAAGAATATAAAACAGAATTTAAAATATAACTAAAACTAAAAAAAAATTATATATTGGTTCAACCAGTGGTGCAACCGGTATCGGGTTTTAGGTTTCTGTGAGTTTTTGGAGGTTTTATTTTGGTTTTAAATTTTAGCTTTTTCACAAAACTTAAATCCGATTTATATTGGGTCGGAGAATTTACCGATTCAACAGTAGCTCTGGTTCGGATTCAAAACACTGTTATAAATGCTTGGGTTCTTATGAGGAAAATTTTAAAAATCCAATGTGTCTTTCATAATTAACATTAAAACCTATTAAATATAAATTAAAAAAAATTATTAAAAAGAGTGTGCCACATGGCATTTAAACCCCGAGGAGAAAAAAAAGCCAACTTTATTATATATAAGAAGATATACATGAACGAACATTAAATTTGATATTTTGGGGGTTTTGTTGAAGTCCATTATTTCTAAAATAATGTGGTTAATTTGTTGATAGTGGATACTACATGATTGGACGGACGAACATTGTTTAAAGCTTCTTAAAAATTGTTGGAAGAGTCTACCCAAAAATGGAAAAATGATCATTGTAGATTTGATTACACCAGAAGAACCAAAGAGTGGTGACTTTTCCTCTAACTATATGTTTGGTATGGACATGCTGGTGCTAGCACTATACGATGGTGCTAAAGAAAGATCATTTTCACAGTTGGAGAATTTAGCATTTGGTTCAGGTTTTCGTCGATGTGAAGTTGTTTGTGGTGTCCATTCATATTCTGTTATCGAATTTCACAAATAGATTTGGAATCTACGAAAACAAGTGACGGGCGAACTGAATAAATGATGCGGATATGTGCTTACTTTAATGATTTTATTGCATGTAATATATAGTTTTATGGTGTTGGCTTGCTCAGTATTTTATTTTCAGTTTCTGGTGTATGCTAAGTATTTACGGAGTGTAACGACTCTGATTGGTTTGAAAGTGTGTTTGTAATAATGAACTTGCCAATATTGGCTTGGACTTCTTTTCACTCTGCGCAGCTCTCTGTTTGTTAGTCACACACCAAGGGCAAGTTTGTTTTTCATTTCGAAGCATCCAATGCTGCCTATCGATGGCTGGAAATACAGTGATGATTCTTGTGACTATTGAACTAATGTAATTAATTGGTCGAACTCTGACGTTTGTTTTATATAAGCTAGCATGATCGTAGCAAATTAAGCATTCATAATAACTAATAGACAAAAAGTCACGCATTCATAATAGTTAAATTAATAGACAAAAGTCACTAGATACGAATTCAGTTTTTCCTCATCATATATGAAAACACAAAGAAAGCCAGCCAAAGATATCGAGCTTAAGCATGCTGCTTCTTGCCGCAGCTCGGAGACTCATAATGTCTGATCAACTCAGCGGCTAAGAGGACGTTTTCACCCAGACTGCGGCCACCTGATATCCCCAGGCATATTTGTTGAAGTCCAGTGATTGTTTACCATTCCAGATCTTTACACTCCGCGATCCACCAACTCTCCTCTCTAGATGTGCTCCTGAATTCTGTGTTCCCAAGAGAAACGACTTCAGAAAATAATGAACTCAAGATGTTCTTTTGATACTTGCTAAAGATACTCCTGAGAAGTACTCTGTTTGGAGCAAAGTTCTTAAGAAAAGACTGGGACTCACCGGTAATCATATTACCATTATGTAAGTAATGCGATGTTATTTGTGCCATTAATCAGTGACATATTTTTCTCCAGCAAAAATCTCTGCGCGCTTTGAAAGCTCCGTGCTTAGAACCTAAAACGAACTCAAATATAGAAGCATTTCAATAAAATGGCAATGATGATTGCTATTACAGTAACCTTTACCCCTGAGTTGGAGTCTGAGATACAAAGCATACCTATGAACTTCCCATTGACAAATGCGTGTAGAACATGTCCAATGTGGTTGACTTTAAGAATTGATTCAGCTCGTTCAGGTTGTTGAAACCTGTATTGCAAACGATAAGATAACATAACTATGAGTAACTTTTTACAATTATCTTGTTTAATATTTTAGAAAAAGGAAAGTTAGTATTAAATAATTATTTTTATTATCTTATTATATTTATTTTATTAATTATTAATATATTTAATACATGCCACATTTAATTGTCAAGCTTTATGTAACAAAATACTAAATAAGAAATGGTGTATCTAATACTAAGTTTTCCTTTCTAAAATAATAAAAAAATATAATCATTTGATATTAACTATCTTTTTGAAACATTTTAAACAAAAGAAAAAATTTAAAGACTTTTTAACTATATATTTCCTTTTTCAAATCATAAACAAAAAAATGTAAAATCATATCATAATTTAAAAATCATAAGCAAAATATTTTTTTTTAAAGAGTATTTAACAGTAGCTTTCTTTTTTTCAAATCCTAAACAAAAAAAAGTTTAAAATAATTAGTTTAAATGTTCTTTATAAATAATAAACTTTCCTATTCAA
Source organism: Raphanus sativus (assembly GCF_000801105.2). Taxonomy (NCBI): domain Eukaryota; kingdom Viridiplantae; phylum Streptophyta; class Magnoliopsida; order Brassicales; family Brassicaceae; genus Raphanus; species Raphanus sativus. The sequence goes on along the minus strand of NC_079512.1, from coordinate 1,276,152 downwards.
ATAGTAATTTTTTATTTGAAAAAAGCATACACCAAAAACGATTACAATTATTCACATCCATATATAGAATTAAACTCTCATAGAATTATTCACATGCATGAACAGCTGCAGATTTCCCACTCTGCAAATCAAAATCACTAACATAAGAGTCCCACGCATGAAACGCAGAAAGCAATGTAGATTGAAAACAAAAACTGAAAGTTCGTGGCAGAATAACTTATCACACACCCCAACTGGACCAACGATCAACAGAACGTTTTTCAGGCGGTCTTCAGCACCAATGTTTTCCGAGTTAGAATCACTTTTAGAACAGTTGTAATCAGCATCTTGCGATTTCTCCTCATCACTCTATTCAAAAAATATTTGCTTGGCTGAAAGCCTCTCTCATGCCATTGCCCCAGCCATTCATTCATTAGTTTTACAGATTCAGTATTACCACATACCTGCAAGAACTCAAGGTAAGAAACTATGCATGTTATCTCAGGAGATGTAGACATGCATATTTCAGTATGAAGGCGGTATTTTCAAAATTTCTAACCTCCGAGGCACTTCTTGGCTGGTACTTATCGACCCATAAGCTATTACGAGGCTGGCCACTGAAAATCATTATTGCATACATTAAAACTGGAGATCAAACATGTGTTTTGCTAGTGAGAACAGACAACGAAAAAAAATCCTACCTTTCTTGAGATGATATGCTTTGCAGCTCATGAGAAATGTCTGTTGCACCACCAACACGATTAGACAAGTTAACAGCTTCGTGAGCTTCACAATCCTAATAAAGAGTGCAGGAAATGACCCTTGTGTCATGAATGCTTCCAAGAAACAAAAAAAAACAGATACCAAAGGAAAAAAGTTTTTAGCTCACCACCACTTGTGCTTTGTCTGCTGCCTCCTGATATGATATTAAGACTACCGGAGATGCTGCTGCTATACCACCTGACTGGCTAGCGCATTGTTCAGGCTCCTCATCATCGATGATGCACACGTCAGGATGTGAAAGAGCCGGCAGTTCATTTAGATCAAATTCCTTGAGCCGGTGTGTATGAGAGTCGGATTTCATTGGTTGGTACCAGGACTCCCAGACTCCCAGTGGTGGATGGTTTCTCAATGAATGTCCAGTTCTTCCAATCAATGATCCGATTAACATCCTACAAAGAAAATTTACCTCTTCAGTAGGTTCTCTCTTACTACTATTTTGTTTTTTTTGAAACACCTCTCTTACTACTACTTTAAAGTTTAAAGTTAAACAGTGTGATAATTTCTTTAGCTTTTTACCTCTGGCTCGTGAAATAAAAGAGGCAAGTGGGCTTATGCCAAAAAAAGAGAGGCAAGTGGGCTTTATTAAGTGGGCCTCAGTTGAGAATTTAATTTACCAGATTATCCTTAATTCATTAACTGATAGTCATAACCGGTGAAGGGTTTACATACACAATTCAAATTATCTATCCATAAAGTTTTAAATCTTCTTCTACAAACTATTAAAATGATTGAATAATGCCGCAGAGTTGTATGAAATAGAATTTTTTTCACATGAAAAGTTGATTAAGAAGTTGTTAAAAAGTTGATTAAGAAAATATTCAACGATGTGAGAGCATTTCCAACTAACTTTATTTCACCTCAAAATAAAGTTCCAGAGTCAAATCTCCTATAATCTTATCGGTTTACTCCATAATAGAATAGAGTAGAACTAATATTATTTCAAAAATATAATAACTAATATATATTTTTTATTCATTTTATTTTAAGATAATACAGAAATGGAGTAAACTTAATTTTGTTGTAAAATTTTAAAATTTAAATATATTACTTACTAAATTTAAGTTTATAACTATAAAAGAAACAAAAAAATATAATTTAGGATTTTACACTTTTAAAATTATTGTATTACATTGCTTAGCTAAATATAACGTTTATATTTTTTGAACATGGTCATATATAATTTGAGACATCGCTGAATTTATCCTTGTTGACTGTTGTACACACTTATTAAACCGGTGGGGTCAAACCGAGACACACAAAGAGGGGCAAATCCGTCATAGCAAAAAAAATGTCACCTGCAAAATCACAAAGCTGCCGTTGTCTTTTGTCTGCTCCACTCTCTCACTCTCTCTCTCACTTCTCTCAGCTATTTCAAAAAAAAAAGCTTAAACCTTTACACACACTCTCTCAAAGAGGAAGTAGAAAGTTTAAACCAATGGCGAATCAAATCATGAAGAACCGACTCCTCTTCCTAATCCTATCTTCAACCTTAGCAACATTCACCACATCAAAATCAACAATCGAGCCCTGCTCCACGAGCTCCACGTGCAACTCCTTCCTCGGCTACACACTCTACACCGACCTCAAAGTCACGGAACTCGCCTCCCTCTTCCAAGCCGACCCAGTCTCCATCCTCCTCTCCAACTCCATCTCCACCTCCTCCCCGGAAGTCGAGAACCACGTCCTCCCTTCCCACCTCTTCCTCAAAATCCCAATCACCTGCTCCTGCGTCGACGGCATACGCAAATCCACCTCCACTCGTTACAAGACCCGCACCTCCGACACGCTCGACTCTATCGCCGGCTCTGTTTACGGCGGTCTCGTCTCCCCCGAGCAGATTCAGGTGGCTAGTCTTTTTTTTTCTGTAATAAGTAACAACTTTTTTTTTTTTTTGAACACTATAATAAGTAACAACTAGACCAAGTTTTTATCAGATAAGAAATCATCTCATATGAAAATGTTTTTTTTTTATCCTATATATATATATTATATATATATATATATATATTATTAATCTTCCTAAATTGGGTTACAAACATATTAGAATTTAAGCAAAATCGACATAACCACCAGATTATTGATAATTTTGAGTCATCTCATATGAAAATGTTTTTTTTTTGGACAACTAGACCAAGTTTTGATCAGACAAGAAATCATCTCATATGAAAATGTTTTTTTGGACAACTAGACCAAGTTTTGATCAGACAATAAGTCATCTCATATGAAAATGTTTTTTTTAGTCAAAATTATCAATCATGGTTGTATCATTTTGCTTAAATTCTAATTTGTTTATAGGAAGATTAATAAATATATATGTGACTGTGTCTGATTTATATGGAAAAATAATATGTGGTTGATCCTGTCTTTTTTTTAGGTGGCGAATCCTGAGATTAAGTCTTCTAATGCTCCTGATGTTGGTACTAGTCTTGTGATTCCTTTGCCGTGTGCTTGCTTCAATGGGACGGATGAGTCTCTCCCGGCGGTTTATCTGTCTTATGTTGTGAGAGGAGTGGATACTATGGGTGGGATTGCGAGGAGGTTCTCGACTACCGTTGCGGATTTGACGAATGTGAATGCCATGGGGGCTCCTGATATCAATCCTGGTGATATCCTCGCTGTCCCATTGCTAGGTAAAGAGGCGTTAAAGTCTCAAATCTTTTTTTGTAGGAGTTTGCATTCAGACATAAGTAGTAAACTAGTTTAACAGTGTTGTTTTGTAATAAAGTGTCTATCACTCTCCCTTTGTTTGATTAGAACGTTATCTTTGGTGGCATGAGAGGTATAAAGTCTTATATTTCTATAGGAGTTCAGACATAACTAACTAGTTAGATAGAGTGTTGAATGTTTTCTTGTTTTGTCTTAAAGTATCACAGCTTGTGGTTCTACTTAAAAGAGTGTTGAAATGTTTTGTTGTTTTGTATCCTCGCTGTCCCCATTGCTAGATAAGATCCACACACACTCTTTCTCTCTAAGTCATCTTCAGTGGCATATGATGTGTAAAATCTCAATCTTTATGCAGGAGTTTGCATTGAGACATATAAGTAACTACTTCGACTGTTGAATGTTTTCTTGTTTTGTACTAAAATGCTGTGATTAAAACGCTCTGAAGTCACGACTTCAGTGGCATAAGAGGTGGAAAGTATAAATTTTTCCTACAGGAGTTTGCATTCAGACATAAGGATTTACTTAATGTGTTGAATGTTGTGCTGTCTTGTATTAAAGTGTCAATCTTTATATAGAAGTTTGCAGTTCAGTGATATGTAAACTACTTAAGAGTGTTGATTAATATTTTGTTGTTGTGTATTAAAATCCTCACAGCTTGTGGTTCAAACTCCCCAAATACGCAACGGATTACGGACTGATCATCCCAAACGGAAGCTACGCTCTCACCGCAGACCACTGTGTACAATGCAGCTGTGCACTCGGAAGCCGCAGGTACTCTAATACCGATTGAGTTCCTTTTGTTTTAAGGTCAGAGTTTTAGCTAAAACTAAGCTCTGATGTTTTGCAGTATGTACTGTGAGCCAGCTTCTTTGTCAGTCTCTTGCTCTAGCATGCAATGTAGAAACAGCAAGTTCATGCTAGGGAACATCACTTCCCAGGAGAGTAGCGCCGGTTGTAAACTCACTTCTTGTACTTACAACGGTTTCGCCAATGGCACTATCTTGACCACGTTGTCCAGGTCTCTCCAACCTCGATGTCCTGGTTAGTACACTGACTCATCATGGTTACAAAAATGAACCCACTTAATGAAAAATCTTGTCGTCTTTGCAGGACCTCCACAATTAGCGCCTCTTATAGCTCCACCTGATACTGTTCCAAAGGAGCTGATGTATGCACCTTCACCTTCGCCTACACCTTCCCCAGCACCGGAGTCTGATGGTGTTGTTAGTGGAGGACCCTCTGTAGCTGCAGCTGCACCAAGAGGGGCTACGGTTGCTTCAAGCAGTTCTATTCCAGGCGATCCAGCTAATGGTCCAGCTGGGAGTATCTCCATAGCTTCTTGCCTGTCTAGCTATCACTCACTCGTTGTGTTCTTGATCTCTGTTGCTTCATACTCTTTTGTAATCTTGGTTTAGTGTAAGATGATGATATATTTACCATTAGTCTTTGTTCTTTGTTAATTTATATGTTTGTACTAGTTGTGATTGAATGAGCTCTGTATTGATGATGGTTCATCCCGGTTTAAAAAGTTTCCGGTTAACTGTCTTGCAAGTAGATAATTTTAAGTGCTTTCGTATTTTTCTTTTTGATTTATGGTTTTGTTTCACTAGTTTTTGGATCCTATGCTTTTTGTGCTGTTTAAGGTTTGATGTTATGCTTTTTGTCTAAGACGTTCATTTGTTCTATTGATGGAAACAACTTCTTGCAAACAGCCATTCAAGAAGAAATTCATTATATGAGTCTTTTGATGTTCCGAATATATTTTGAAACGATGATAAAAGAGCAAATAATCACATTAAGTGAAGGATGTGTTCAAAAAAAAATCACGCTAAGTGAAGGTAAGAATAAAACAAAATATCCTAATGATGAAGACGAAGTATATGATGACTTCATGAATTAGGGAAATCTAGAAGAAAAAATTGGTTCCTTTTGTTGTGTCTAAGAAGAAACGTGAAGTGAAAGCAACTTAGCCTAATGGTTAAGGTCTAAAGGCTTCTACACCCAAACCGGTCAGACGTGGATCTTCATAGGACGGCTCAGATAATGCAGTTAGGCGTAGATCTTCATAAGACATGTAGTATTGTCGGTTGTCGAATCGTCTATGTAATGTTCCTAATAATTGTAATATCATAATAAATCAGCGTTAAAAAAAAAAAACGTGAATATGCTTCTTAAAATCATTTGGTTTAGTAAAAAACTAAAAATGCATTAGATTGGTTTGGTTTAAATTTCTCGGTTATAGTATGTCCAATCATGAATAAGATATGTAATTTCTACACCTAAAAGTTATTTATTTGCAAGTAATTATTCAAGTACTACTTTTCAAATTATCACTTTATAAGTATTCACACCATCAATTTTCTCTAAGATGAAAAAGATTATTAATCACATTTAACTAACTAGCCAATTTTGTTCAAAAAAAAAAAAAAACTAACTAGCCAATGTGTAAGTAGCAACACCAAAAAAACGTAAACAAAGCAATTTTAAGAGAAACAACAAGAAAATATCAAATACATCAAGGGAGTACCGATTATAAGTTCAAATCAAAAATAGAAACATAACAATTAGGGAGATAACTGATATTCAATCTAGTGAAAATATAGACTTTGATGCTTCTAATAGTTTACTTCTCTGAAAGGATATTCATCATCCATTGTTTATATAGAACTACCCGTGCGTTGCACGGGTTTTATTTGATGTTTTAATTCACGAATACTTAAAAAGATTGGAAATATTTTTCTCATGTTAGTTCTTGGATTTTCAGTATATATGGTGACATTTTAATAACAATAATCTGTTTTATTACATAATTTTTATTGATATTCTATTTTAATAATAATGGTGTTTTAAATAGTACATTGATATTTATATTTTTTAATAAATACTTCACTTTTTATAATTTTTCAAAATAGTATTAGCTATAGTTAATTGAAATATATAGAACTGTGAACTCTCTATATTGTTTATATTGTGTAAGAAAACTAAAAACGACACAATTAAAAATATTAATATTACATAACACCAGTCAATATTTTTTATCGATAGTCAGCTAAATATCGAATATATCTTATTATATAAAGCTTGGTTCTTCAAAGTTACTAATTAACATGATCGCGACACATGTCATTAAAATTTTTAAGATTGCGACATGTGTTAATCTATATTATAATTAAAAATGTATATTAAGATAATAACAAAACAAATTTTGTTAAAAAAGTAATTGTAAGTATATCTAATAGTAATTTTCCATTTTAAAATCCTAAACAAAACAAAGTTGCAAATAATTATTTGATAGTAATTTTCCTTTTAATATTTTTAAAGAGGTTAAAATTCATAATGATATAAAATATATACTAAGATAACAAAAAAACTAATTTTGAAATAAAGTAGTTTTAAAATTGATTTAATAGTAAAAAGGAATTTTTTTAAAAATACTTAATAATATTCTAAAATTACTTAATAGAAAAATTGGTTCTTCAAAGTTGTTAATTAACATGATTGTGACACATGACAATTATACATTTAAAATTGTGATATGTGTTAAACTACTTCATAATTTAAATATATATATAAGATAATAAAAACAATTTTTGGTGAAATTAGTTATATAGTAAATTTCCATTTTAAAAATCTTAAACAAAATATTATTTAATAGTAATTTCCTTTTTAAATAATGCGACATGTTTTAGAATATATCATGAATAAAACAATATATACTAAGAAAATAAAAACAAAAACGAATTTTGAAATTATTTAAGAGTAAAAAGAAAATTTAAAAATTACTTAATAATATTATTTTAGAAATATTATTTGATAGTAATTTTTCTCTTAATATTTTGAAGTTGTGTTAGAATATCTCATGATTAAAAAATATATACTAATAAAATTAAAAGAAATTAAAGAAATAATTTTCGTTAATTTAATAGTAAAATTTACTTTTAAAAAATATTTAATTGTAAAATTTAATTTTAAAAATATTTAGAAAATTTCCTTTTTACAAATCTTAAAGAAGAGAAGTTTGTAAAATAACTTATTTAATACTAATTTCCTTTTTCCAAAATCCAAAAAAAGATAATTGTAAAAGATTATTTGATATTAATTTCCTTATAAAATTTTGACATTTGTTAAATATCTTATGATTAATAAAATATATAGGAATATAATAAAAACAATTTGTGTTTTAAAAAGTAATTTTTTGCAGGATTGAGCAATAAAAATATCTGGTGAGTTTTCCTGCATGTTCTTTCACATCTTCGCTTATTATCTTTTTTTTGGTGTCACATGAGAAAATAATTAGATATCTCGATCTTCACATTAAACTGATGTTGAACTTTTTCTAAAAAGAATATAATTGTCATGCTGTTATACATTAGTTATTGTTACAATTATACTTAGCCGTTTGAACATATAGATGTAGTGGTGAACATGAATCGGATATCCGGATTTTTGGAGATATTCTAATCCGATCCATTTTGTTATAATAATCAATTATTTGATCCAATTCGATCTGTAGCCACACGAATATTCGGTGCTTCGGATATTCAGATTTTAGATTTTCGACCGGATATCCGATTTGATCCGCAAAAATAAATTAAAATTAGTAAATAAATCATAAATTCCAAATATAAGATAAAATAATAATAACATTTTATTACAAAAATAAAAATTTATTACTTTTAAAATTCTAATAAATAACTTAATAAATTTATTAAAAAGTACTAGAAAACTTATATACAATATAATATTAATATAAATTATTTATATACATATACGTCTTTACATACATGTATATGTATTCATATAACGGATCAGATCAGATATTCATTCTTAATAATATTAGTATTTTTTGATTTGCTTCGTTTCTTACAGATTTTGCATATAAGTATTTTCTTTGCTTTGTAGAGTTACATATATTTGAAATTTCGGTTCAAATCGAAACAGATAAAATCAAAATTTACGGATATTTTGTCCAACTGTTATGGTATTGTGACTAAGTTAATGTGACTATTATGCTTATATGTGATTATGATTATGTGTGTTTATTTTTATCAACATATAAAAATTGGTTATGTTGTTGTAGATCATGCTACTATGAAATTTAAATCAAAGAGAACGATTTTCCAATGAATTGTTGTAGGTCATGCTATTAAGGAATTTAAATAAAAAATGAAGACTTTCCAATAGAATAGTGTTATGGATAATTCGCCTATACAATATGAATATTGATGCCGAAATCCTAACCGGAAGTTATGTGGAAAAACAGATTTGTATTCTTAGAATAAGTCTCATACCTACATATGCAAGGACCTTTCAAAATGAAAAGACTTCAATTTTCTATAAGAGTGTTCTATGAAATGACTATCAACCAGAACTAAGGTCAAAGCTTAAAAAGTTGGTCTATTTGTCAAGTTCAGTCTTACAATTATATGTCGCACTATCAAGAGTCACTACAGCTGGAGAACTTCAAATTTGTAAAACATACCGACAATGGTATGACATAAGAAAACTAAAAACGACACAATTAAAAATATTAATATTACATAACACCAGTCAATATTTTTTATCGATAGTCAGCTAAATATCGAATATATTTCTAGATAAAACATCAAATTTATTTACTTTAACATTCATGGTGTGACTTTAACATCTTTTTCTATATACAATATTTTGTAAAACACCATTGTCGGTATGTTTTACAAATTTGAAGTTCTCCAGCTGTAGTGACTCTTGATAGTGCGACATATAATTGTAAGACTGAACTTGACAAATAGACCAACTTTTTAAGCTTTGACCTTAGTTCTGGTTGATAGTCATTTCATAGAACACTCTTATAGAAAATTGAAGTCTTTTCATTTTGAAAGGTCCTTGCATATGTAGGTATGAGACTTATTCTAAGAATACAAATCTGTTTTTCCACATAACTTCCGGTTAGGATTTCGGCATCAATATTCATATTGTATAGGCGAATTATCCATAACACTATTCTATTGGAAAGTCTTCATTTTTTATTTAAATTCCTTAATAGCATGACCTACAACAATTCATTGGAAAATCGTTCTCTTTGATTTAAATTTCATAGTAGCATGATCTACAACAACATAACCAATTTTTATATGTTGATAAAAATAAACACACATAATCATAATCACATATAAGCATAATAGTCACATTAACTTAGTCACAATACCATAACAGTTGGACAAAATATCCGTAAATTTTGATTTTATCTGTTTCGATTTGAACCGAAATTTCAAATATATGTAACTCTACAAAGCAAAGAAAATACTTATATGCAAAATCTGTAAGAAACGAAGCAAATCAAAAAATACTAATATTATTAAGAATGAATATCTGATCTGATCCGTTATATGAATACATATACATGTATGTAAAGACGTATATGTATGTAAATAATTTATATTAATATTATATTGTATATAAGTTTTCTAGTACTTTTTAATAAATTTATTAAGTTATTTATTAGAATTTTAAAAGTAATAAATTTTTATTTTTGTAATAAAATGTTATTATTATTTTATCTTATATTTGGAATTTATGATTTATTTACTAATTTTAATTTATTTTTGCGGATCAAATCGGATATCCGGTCGAAAATCTAAAATTATCTGAATATCCGAAGCACCGAATATTCGTGTGGCTACAGATCGAATTGGATCAAATAATTGATTATTATAACAAAATGGATCGGATTAGAATATCTCCAAAAATCCGGATATCCGATTCATGTTCACCACTACATCTATATGTTCAAACGGCTAAGTATAATTGTAACAATAACTAATGTATAACAGCATGACAATTATATTCTTTTTAGAAAAAGTTCAACATCAGTTTAATGTGAAGATCGAGATATCTAATTATTTTCTCATGTGACACCAAAAAAAAGATAATAAGCGAAGATGTGAAAGAACATGCAGGAAAACTCACCAGATATTTTTATTGCTCAATCCTGCAAAAAATTACTTTTTAAAACACAAATTGTATTTATTATCTTCCTATATATTTTATTAATCATAAGATATTTTAACAAATGTCAAAATTTTATAAGGAAATTAATATCAAATAATCTTTTACAATTATCTTTTTTTGGATTTTGGAAAAAGGAAATTAGTATTAAATAAGTTATTTTACAAACTTCTCTTCTTTAAGATTTGTAAAAAGGAAATTTTCTAAATATTTTTAAAATTAAATTTTACAATTAAATATTTTTTAAAAGTAAATTTTACTATTAAATTAACGAAAATTATTTCTTTAATTTCTTTTAATTTTATTAGTATATATATTTTTAATCATGAGATATTCTAACACAACTTCAAAATATTAAGAGAAAAATTACTATCAAATAATATTTCTAAAATAATATTATTAAGTAATTTTTAAATTTTCTTTTTACTCTTAAATAATTTCAAAATTCGTTTTTGTTTTTATTTTCTTAGTATATATTGTTTTATTCATGATATATTCTAAAACATGTCGCATTATTTAAAAAGGAAATTACTATTAAATAATATTTTGTTTAAGATTTTTAAAATGGAAATTTACTATATAACTAATTTCACCAAAAATTGTTTTTATTATCTTATATATATATTTAAATTATGAAGTAGTTTAACACATATCACAATTTTAAATGTATAATTGTCATGTGTCACAATCATGTTAATTAACAACTTTGAAGAACCAATTTTTCTATTAAGTAATTTTAGAATATTATTAAGTATTTTTAAAAAATTTCCTTTTTACTATTAAATCAATTTTAAAACTACTTTATTTCAAAATTCGTTTTTTTGTTATCTTAGTATATATTTTATATCATTATGAATTTTAACCTCTTTAAAAATATTAAAAGGAAAATTACTATCAAATAATTATTTGCAACTTTGTTTTGTTTAGGATTTTAAAATGGAAAATTACTATTAGATATACTTACAATTACTTTTTTAACAAAATTTGTTTTGTTATTATCTTAATATACATTTTTAATTATAATATAGATTAACACATGTCGCAATCTTAAAAATTTTAATGACATGTGTCGCGATCATGTTAATTAGTAACTTTGAAGAACCAAGCTTTATATAATAAGATATGCAATTGTGGAAAAGAATTGCATATTGCCTAATTGCCTAATTGCATATGCAATTGTTTAACTGATTTGGGAGAAAATCAGTTAATTGCCCAATTGCATATTGTCTGATTACCTAATTGAATTGAATTGTTTAATTGAATTGCATATTGAATTGTTTAATTGCCTAATTGAATTGTTTAATTGAATTGTTTGATTTAATTGTTTAATTAAATTGCATATTGTCTGATTGCCTAATTGTTTAGTTGTTTAATTGAATTGAATTGTTTAATTTCATATTGAATTAAACAATTGAATTGAATTGTTTAGTTGAATTGAGTCAAATTGTTTAGTTTAATTGTTTAATTGAATTGAATTGTTTAATTTCATATTGAATTAGGCAATATTGAATTGAATTAGGCAATTCCATATTGAATTGTTTAATTGAATTGCATATGCAATTGTTTAACATATTGCCTAATTGTCTAATTCCCTAATTGCATATGCAAAGAAAACTTATCTTTAATACTATTAGGAATATAAGCAACAAAAAAGATTTAAAGATCAGAAAACACCAAATGTTTTTTGAAAATCTTACAAAATATAGAGTACCTCATCTAATGTGTGAGACAGAAATGGATGACTTATAAATCCTACAAGCAAACCACTGAAATTGAAAGAAATTTTGATGAAACTTTATAAAATCTTATGACAAAACTATGTCTTTGTTCATGCGATTAGAAGTATCCTAAAAATACACTGAACCAAAAAATATACTTTATTTGGCTGCTTACTGCTTATGTGTGTATCTTTTGTGTATAATAGCCGTATTTTGATAAAAGAAACATGACTTCTCTCTCTCTCTCTCTCTCTCTCTCTCTCTCTCTCTCTCTCTCTCTCTCTCTCTCTCTCTCTCTCTCTCTCTCTCTCTCTCTCTCTCTCTCTCTCTCTCTCTCTCTCTCTCTCTCTCTCTCTCTCTCTCTCTCTCTCTCTCTCTCATTTTGTCTTCAATCACAAGTTGTCTTTAAATAATTTAAGAATTGATTCATGTCGCACAATTTGTATCGAACAGTTTGTTGTGCTCCTCTCTAAGAAAAGCTTTATCTCTCGATTTATATTTTGACATCTTGTCATTAGCTGTTACAGTCATATTAATGTATTTTAGAATTGATTTTTCCATTTCGCATCTTCTTGATTTTTTAGAATCTGCCATTTTAAACTGTGTCTTTTTTTATTAAGGATGTCTGAGGGAGTAATTCACTATATTACTCTAGAACCTGTCTACGTTCAAGCTGCTGTGAACCTATATATTAGCTCTTTTAAAGCTAAGAGAATCCATGACTACAATGACAATAGTACTCTGCTGAGTATCTATGATTCTAATGTCATTGTTACCTCGGGAACTCCACCATCAAAGTGAGTATTTATATTTTGAACTTTTGAACTTTTTATAACTACTCATTACATAATGATTTGTGTTACAGGAACACAGTTTTGGAACTTCTTCTGGATCGTGACTCTCTTCAGGCCATAAAACAAGATCCAAGGTTTATAGAAAGCGAACTAGAAAGTGATCTAGAAAAAGAGAGATGCACAGTAAAGTTGTGGGGTCCTTTTGGTGTTTGTTGGCTTCTAACAGAGTATAAGAAGGATTACTCTGATCTCTATCCGCACATCGACTCTTGTGAAAAGGTAATTATGATTTAATTATTATTTGGTTTTCTTATTTAGTGATTTTAACATTTTAATTATTTGATTGTTTAGTGCAACCTCGACCGCCATCTCCCTGCTATATGTAACGAAATGAAAGATTGGACTTATATTCTTGACAATTCCAGTGGTTTATTACTTTCCTCAGACGCACAAAAAACTTTGACCAGCTACCGCACGCTACAAAAGATTAAAGCTTAATTACCTTTTTAGTTTTTTTAACCATTATAATGAAATTGGATCGTTTGATTACAGGAAATGTCGGAGATAAGAAATATTAGATTTGTGTACGAATCTGAAGACATTGTCAAATTTTGTGAGACTCCTCTGCGTGCCATTTTTGATGAGGTACTAGTACTAGTCTATAATTTTCTTTTGAAAGCATTATTCTTTGTTGTTATTCTGAGTGTTTTTTCACTTTTAATAGTTGGAAAGAGTTAACTCTTTCCGACAATCATTAGCGGTAACTCTGTTACTCAATCCAACAATGTGTGATCTTGAGAGCTTGGAAGAATGGATGACTAGTGTTGAGTTCTATGCCCCTCTTGTTCTTGAAGAGATAAAGATTGGTTCTACCGTTACTTCTGACCTCCTCGTACTTCGCAGTTCTCTGGCGGATTCGTTTCGCCAGCTGGTAAAGCGCATGCAAACTGGAAGAACCAGTGTACGTGATTTTAGGTGGTATCATCGAACACAATTCAAGTTTGGTTTCCTACATCTAAGAATTTTATGGGTTTCAGTCGCTTGAAACTTATGTTGGTTATATAAGAAAAGAAATTTTTTATGGTTATCTTTAATATGTCTCTGATTGTATTTCATTAAATTATAAATTAAAAAGGTATATAAATTTTATATAATCAGAAACAAAGCAATTTATTTTTTATTTTACTATAAAATGCTTTTCAATTTCTAATTTTATTTTACATTTTATATTTTGTGTTATTTTATTGAATTACATATAAAATTTTGTATTTTATCATATGGATTCAACACACACAAAGTATATCAAATATTCTTACTAAAAATTTCTAAAATTCAGCTTTATAAAATTTAAATAATTCTATTGAATTATTATGTTAAAATGAAATAGCAGCAATAAAAAGAAATAGAAATCATTACTTTTTCCTCAATTTTTCTTTGCTAATTTTGTATTCTCTATAAAATAGAAAATAGTGAATGTTACCTCACTTTTAAACTTAGACAGAAAATCTCTACTAAAAATAAATATGATCTACATTTGTTATTTGTTTATTTTATAGTCATTTAATTGTTAGAATATTTTTGAAATTATTTATAAAATTTAAATATTTTCAAATAAAATCATGCCCGTAAGGCAGGTCGCCCATAGTACTAGTAATAAAAGGTATTAGAACTACTAATATGATGCATTCAAAGATCACTCTTTGAATATATTCCATTTGTTTGACCAAAAATATTATTTTTATTTTTTATTGTTATAAAGAGAATATTAATTTTCAGTTTTAACTAAAATTATGTCTATTTTAACTTAATGTTAGTTACAAATTGTATTGACTTTTTTATATATAATTTTATTAATTGAAAATATTGTTAGTTAAACAGATGTAATTACAAAATAAAAATATGTTTTAGTCATTTTCTTATTTTGTGTCAAAAATATTAACTTGATATTATTTATAAAACAGAAAATATAATTAACTTTATAATAACTACAATGTGGTAGTCTAAGTACGTCAATTGGACGAGGAGTCATCATGTTTGTCTTGGATATGGATTATTCTCTTCTAATGTGGAATTATTAGTTTCACATATTACTACGTGAATATGAATCTATTATTTATAACTCATTTGAATATTGACTACCCAGAAAAGGATTCGTCTGTGAACTGCATGTTGAGTTAAAGATTAATCTTGACTGTCTGTTATATATATCTGGGATATCACAAGTTAAACAAGAAAAACTTCGTAATAAACACGGCCATTAGTATGCACGTCATGCGGAAGGATGGGATACTAAGGAAGTAAAAAGAATATAGATATCTTCCATAAATATTAGAAAGCATCCGTAAATCATATTTCTTCTGTTTCATATTAATTAAGTGTCAAGTGTCGTTTTTTTTTTTAACACTAAGAGATTATATTAGCTTAAACATTTTACAGAGGACCAGCTTGAAGATCAAACCAACAACTGATAACCAAAGCCGACGAGTTAAACAAACTCTCGGAATCCTAGGTCAGCGGATAAAGAACAATCCCTGGAAACATAATACATGTCGATTGAAAGCAAAAACCTAATATTGATAAAAGCTAGCAAACACAGATAAAGACAGTGAAGAAATCTCCTAAGCAACAAGACGTCCAAACTCCTATCGGCTCTTTGATGAAGAGAACTTGAAACTGATACCTCCCATAGTGAATAGCGCAAGCGGATTTGAGCAAGAAACCAAAGCTTCAAACGGGGAACAGAACAAAAGTTCTATAAAATTCACCCGAAATTGACTAAGTCAACATGCGACAAGGAACCGAAGAGGTCAAACATGCGACTAGGGACGTCAAGAAGAAGCAAGTTA
Organism: Raphanus sativus; assembly: GCF_000801105.2. Classification (NCBI taxonomy): domain Eukaryota; kingdom Viridiplantae; phylum Streptophyta; class Magnoliopsida; order Brassicales; family Brassicaceae; genus Raphanus; species Raphanus sativus. The sequence goes on along the minus strand of NC_079512.1, from coordinate 1,260,381 downwards.
AGGACAAGGCCTCGATCTGACCTTTAGGTTGTAGACAGGGAGCGAATCGCTTCACACCGGCCAAAGTCAGTCTTGAGAAGCAAGACGGAAGAAGGATCGAGACAGTATGAAGCCAAAGAGACCATCGATGAGGAGAAGGAAACATGCAGAGTTGGAGACTAAATACCACGCCATTGAAAACCCAGATCCCGTACCTTCATCACGAAGCAAGCTTAAACCCGATCCAATCTTGAAAAGAAATGGATCTACCGATTATTACTTTCGAAATCGACATGCAACAACACCGAGAAGAAAACTAGAGATTAGAACCCCGACTCCGGCGCTATGGAAGCCACCGGAGTCGGTAACCGGAGGAAGATGATCGGAGGAAACTTAGAGAGAGGAAGGAAGTTTTTAGAGAGGAAGGAGGAGATAAAGATATGTTCACAAGAGTAAGTGTCAAGTGTCGTTATAGCATAAATTTTTTGTTACAAACTAAACGTTGTTTTATGATTTTAATTCATTTTTACTAATGTTTTTTTGCCCCTAATTAAACATAGATAAACAATAAATGTTATGTAATTCTAATGGCCAAACAAAGATAAATTTAAATATTTAATTAGTTTTAAAATTGTGTGCAAAACTCCAAACAACTTAATTTAAAAAGGAGGAGTATTCTGGCTTCTCCTGCGTCCACGTCATCAAGGAGGTAAGGGGTTTTTGTGACACGTGTTGTCACACCATACAACAATTTCTGTGTAATCTGCTCTTTTCCGAACTGGGCTCTTATTAAATTTTGTTATTAAGCCCAATATTAGGTCAAGCCCACGTATCATTAAGCATCTTCTTCCTCTCAAGTTACGTCTCAGCCTTCCACTAATCCGTTCTTAACTCTGAGTTTTTGATCCACCCCTCTGACTGTAAGCATTCATTCGACCTCTTCCCATCCTACCATAACCGGCTGAATCTTCAAGTATAAATATCAGACCTTGATGGTGATCTGCTTTCAGCCGGTCGAGTTCATAGCAGCCGGTGGTCGCGCTTGCCCTTAGTTTCACGGAGGCACCTAATCTATGTTAAAAAGAAGGGAGCCAATGGGTTAACAGTCAATGATAAAAAAAGTTTATCCTCCTTATTATCCCTCACCTTCCTTTTCCAGTATAAACTGCCATCACCATAATATATTTAATTAGATTGAGTGGTTTTTATATTTCTTGGTTAATTATAGGGTTTGGAAATTTCACATAGATTCAGTCCCATGTATTATGTTTGATTCATGTCTATGAATTTGTTAATTTTTCTGTTTTTGTTAGGGAAAAGTGATACAAGTCAAGTCAGAGCGTGCTGCCAAATTGCTTTCATGTGTTGTGTAGGATGCGGATAAGATTGATGGACTAATTAACAGTTCCAGTTGATGCAAACTATCATGTCCAGACACTGCATGAACCGAAAGGTTGCTGGACAGATCATTCTCCTCCCCATTCTCCTCCAGAACGGCTGAACAAATTCCCCTCACTGCTTTTTACGGAAAGATTCTCCTTGAAGTAATCAATGTTTCTTGAAATTTATGATAGGCAGGTCTCCTCTTGGTGTTCTGAACATAGTTTCTGGATTTGGTCAAATCGCAAGGCTTTCCTCACGAGCCAAATGGATTGGGCTGTTACCAAATTCGCTAAGTACGTCTTCACTTTTTGTTCTGGCGGGTATGTGTCTTCTTTTTTTGTTTGTTTCTTTTTAAGAAAAGTAGGGTTTTGCTAAGCTCTAGCTCTTTGGTTGATTCAGAAAAATGATTGGCACACCCTGTTATTCATTGAATTATTTTTTTTCTTTTGCTTAATCACATCTTACCCTTTTCCTCTCTTTTACTTAACCGCACCATATTCAATTATGCTCTCGGTTGTTGTTGTCAGGTTAATATTATTGATACTCGACTTGTCACTGAAGTTGAGAGAAGCTCAGAAAGGTGAAAAAAGAGTCAGGTGAAGCGAAGACAGGAGTCCCTGCAATAGAAAGTCAATTGAGGCGGGAAGGGAAATGAGTGCCTGATGGAATCCATGGACCATAGTCACCTACAATGTGGTCATAGAAGCTATCAGGAGAGGAGACTTGAAACAAATGGAATAACTGATGTATTTTTTATGTTAATCTTGAACTTTACAAATGATTAATTAACATTTTGTAAATCATTTATAGATCTTTATAAGATGTTATGGACTCTTATACAAACTTTATAGGTTCAAATAATGTATCGATAAGGTAATATTTATGTTCTTAACAACAAAAAACTACATCAGTTATTTTCTGCCAAAACTATTTGTATATTGTCAAACAAAGAACATTTCCGAATACGCACAATACCACCAAAATACATTATAAGTGAACTAGAAAATTCTACACCTACTCACCAGTCGCCATAATATAACCTCTATAATTTTCATGATGCAATCATATCTCATTGTTTTAAAAGGGCAGCGGTCTCAACACAAATAGCAATTACAATTGTAAGTTAATCAAAATAGCTATTTACAAATATTCATAATTAAATTACATAAATAGCAGTTTGAAGTCAACAATGAAACCTATCTATATGCTCTCTTATTAAAGGCCATATTTTTCTTTCTGCAGCATTGTTCAATAGTTTCATACAAATATAAGCTGTCCTATATATAAGGAAACTCATCTATGGTTCAGCATGCATTATGACAATTTATAAAGGAGTTTTTATGTTCCAATTTTAGTTTCATTTACATACTGTTTTTTTCGTTTTAATTTTCAAACAAGATATATAATGTTTTTCCTCATTTCCTAATATATTCCATAGTCATAATGGGTTTCTTGCCAAAAATAAAATAATAAGTTTATATAAACAAAACTTTATTACATACGTCTAAATAAAATATCAACTTTACTTTATATTTAATTTCAATTAAGTTAACTTTATTACGACTATTATTTTTTATTTTACTTTTATTGAATCGATTAGTCACAACTATTTATACTATTACATTTTAAACTAAGAAACATAAAAATAATAATACACTACGACCATTAACCATTATCAAAGGGGGTCAGACAACTATCATTTTCTTTAAAATATTTTTCATTTTCATATTTCTGAATATTTTCTTTACTAAGTCTCATGTTGATTAGTTCAAAATGTAATAGTATAAAATAAATTTTAAATTTATGTAATAAAAAATATACGAATCCGGCGCGTAACGCCGGAATACCACTAGTAATCAATAATAATATGTAGTCGACCAATCAAATAATTAAATTACGTGTCGTAATGTGTAAAAAAATCTCAATAATTTCAATAATTTAGTTTCAGAAGGAAAAAATCTCAATAATTTCAATAAATGCTTTTGACTCATAGCTTATAGGTAATCTTTAATGCGAATTGATTTTTCATTTATAGAGGGCACAGTAAATTTTCTGTTTATAGAGATTGAAAATTGGACCAGCAGTTTTTTCTTATAGAGGAATTTTGCATGTTGAGTTGTTGGAGAGGAGACTTCCAAGGTTTGAATGTCCAAACATTCACAGTCAAACTGTCGATGTAAGCAAGATTACCATTACATATTTGCCTTCTCATACCGATCATTCGATTTACCATATAGTATCTAATAATATAGTTTTAAATATTCCGAGACATTTAATACAACATCCATTGCCAACGTATCAAATATGTTTATGTAAGCCTTTTTTTTTGTGTAAGCCTTTTTCAAAAAAAAGAAAAAAAAAAGGAGAGGGTATGTTTACGTATAAATGTATAAAAGCTTGAAAAATGTACATCCAAGTAAGAAGGGATAATAATGTATCTAAAAGAAAAACTAAGATCCTCTAACGATAGTTATGATGAGGACACATGCATGGCTTCTTCGACCATTTACTAACGAGGTATGCTTTTTTTTTTGGAACACTAACGAGGTATGCTTTGGACGTGTTTTTCCGCAATCAACATTTATTTATTTTCCAGTTTAAGCAAAAAGAAAAAAATTAATTATTTGAGTTTCAATGTTGATATCATGGCGACGAGCTGGTTATAAATACTAGATTTGAACTTTATTTTGTTTTTCATATGAAAATATCCAAAATAAGATTGGATAAAACTTTAAAGTATGAATGACTCGAGATGCTGAGCTATCAGTATATTTCGATTGTGCTTTAACTGAAAAATCAGTGGAGTACATAAGGTGACGCATTGAGATTGAATTGGCTCGTACACTCAAGAATGTTATTAATTTTTTTAGAAAGCTTATTTTCTATTTTTAATATCAAAAGCACTAACCTATTTATTCAATTAGACAACCAAAGAAGTATTCTATAATTCTACTATATAAATAACTAAATACATATGTATAAACAAGAAGCTTTAAAAAAAATTTCATTATAAATGTAGGTAATAAAATAGTGTAGTATTTGAAATAAGGTTTACACTGTACAATCGTTATGCAACTGAAACAGTAATCTGGTTAGTTGGACTGTGCAGTCATTAAGTGATGATAAAGGTACAGTTTGTACATGTTAATATAATAAATCTAGAAAATATAAATGCTATACTATAAAATATTTAATGCGTTCACCTAATACATGCATAATACAAAGGAAGTTTCCTGGAAGTTTTGAAATGTGGTAACTAATTTGGTCAGACCACTTACAGGTACTCAGGCCACAGAAATCCATTGCGTTGAGAGTTTTTTACTTGATATGGCTACAATCTAGCTTAGACAAGTCTGAGCTAGAAGAATCTTCCTCCTGTTTTAGTCATAGAAGTAATAATAATAATAATATATTGGTTTATTTTATTCATGTTTTTCTTAAGACAAAGGAGAGATCAAATCTCAAGTACGAAACCAAACATAGATTCGATTTTCAGATTGATTTCAAGCAAAACTAAACAAATCTATATGTCAGTGATTCAGATCAATCAACCACATAAGTTTTGTACAAAAAAAAAAGATGAACAGAACACGACTTCTTCTATATACATTTACATTCTTAGTTAAAAAGAAAACTTCTCATAGTTTCAAGATCACAAAGGGCTACAAATAAAAAAAAGACACCCTTTGTTAACGTCATCTTTAACTTTGTCCCTTTCATCGTTCACAAAGTTTTCCATCCATCTGATTTTGAACTGCTTTCACAGCTGCAACTCTCGCAGCCGTTGCAGCTTTGTTAGCCGCAGCTACAGCTCGCATCACCTGCTCATCCACCCGTCTCTGATCCACGCCTCTTCTCGCCATCTCTCGAGCACTCTGCAGTTAATTTTAAGTAGAATCAAATTTTAATGTTCCAAAAATCGATCTTGACGGTGTTTAGTTGCTAGACTAAGCAGTAAATCGGTCATTAACAAAATATTTTTTTCAAAAAATAAATATATACCTGAACAGCTTTATGAACCGGTCCGATCTCTAGAGGAAGCCGGTTAACGAGATGACCATCATCCCATTCACCACATTTTGCATCTCCGGTTCTAAACCCATACGTACCATACCCTTGTTTACGACCTTCATGCCAAGCTCCTTCGTAATAATGACCATTAGCGAAATGGTAAACACCAAACCCATGGATCTTGTCTCCATAATACTCTCCTGCGTACTTATCACCATTCCTACAAACAATTCATAAACTCAAAACTCAAAAAAAAAAAAAAACAGAGAGATTCGTACATGTAATAAAAAGACAAACTTTATTATTACCTGAAATGGTACGACCCAAGTCCATGTTTGACACCAAACTTAAACTCTCCGACATAAGAGCTCCCATCAGCGCATGTCTGAACACCGAACCCATGGCTCTGACCGTTGAACCACTCTCCCGAGTAAGAATCTCCAGTGTAGAACCAGTAAACACCGTAACCGTGTCTAGCTCCTTGCTTGTACTGTCCCTTGTACTTGCTCCCTTTGGACCAAGACTCGATCCCGTAACCGTCGTATCTCCCGTTGACCCAGTCTCCTTCGTAACGTCCGTTAACGTAATAGTAGTAAACTCCGCTTCCTTGGCTTCTTCCTCCGTTAAACTCACCCTCGTAGATATCTCCGTTAGTGAAGAACCGTACTCCGAAGGGTGGTCTGTTTACTTCCTCCGGTTTGGTCTGTTCCGGTTTAGAATCGCCGATGTACCATTGAACCGGTTTCGGTTTGGTTCGTAGAGTTAATTTTTTACCGGTTCGTTTGATCGCGAGGACGGTCCGGTTGATAACCGCCATATTTCGCGACGCGAAGAAGAGAGCGACGGCGAGGAAGATTAAACCGAGGAGTAGATTCTCCGACGTACCGGTCTGAGAGGAGGAGAAGAAGAAGACGGAGAAGAGTAAGAAAGATGCGAGTGTGAAGGTGGTTAGACCCGGTTTGATTCGGATTAAACTTAAACCGGTTCGGTTTATTGGTTTGCTCTGTTTTTTACTCCTCCTCTGTTTCTCCTCTTTCTCGCCGCCGGCTTCGAGATCGTCGCGAGAGGCTTCGTTGATCGAGGAGAGGCTGTGAATCGACGATCGAATCGTCGGAGACGATCTGAGCAGCGACGATTGAGTCCTCGTCAGTTTCGATTGGCTCATCTCTCCGGCGAGATATGATCACCGGCCAAACCACCGCCGCACAACCGTGCCGAGCATCGCGAAACGGAGAAGAAAGTGAGAGTTTTAATTTTCCGGTACCGGAGAGTATTTATTCGCGGCGAAGCCAAGCTCACTTTGCTTAGAGAGATCGAAAGAGAGAGAGAGGGAGAGAGGGAGAGAGAGAGGGAGAGTTTGGAGCTTTTCTTATTTTAATGGAGTTAGATTTAATAGTGACCGTTAGATGGAGATCTGACGGTTGATTAGGAAAAGCGAAGAAGCGTAGCCGTTGGATCGTGAGTTTAGGGGGGGGGGAGAAGAAAGTCCCGGTCTCGACGGGACGCTTTTTAGCTTTACTGTTGCAGGCCGGCACGTGCCGCCACACACACATATCTATTATTATCAGTAGTTTAATCTTTGTTTTTTTATGTAATGATAATTAAACCTTTTGTTTTTGAAATTTAAATTTTGCTGAAATATCTTCCCTTTTAGAGGGGGAATTTTCTATATTTATAAAAGAGTTGATTTGGACTCTAGGAAGGATATTTATAAAGGTTAGTATATAGTTATAGTAAAAGTATATTCATTTGTTTATTTAGATGTACATGAGATAATAATTAATGTTCGTTTAGTTTTAATAATTAATTAAAATGAGATAAATTATTAAGATATATTTTTTAAAAAATAGGATTTTTATAAAAGAAAAAGATCAGGTGTTTTTCCTCTATATTATGCTGAGAACTTGTGAAGATGCAGTTTTACTGGATCATGATGGTTTTTCTAATTTCTTCTGTTTTTAATAACTTACTTTTTCTGAAATATCTCTGCTTTTGGGAGAATTTTCTAGATTTATATAACAGCTGAATTGGACTTTGGAAAGAATAAATATAAATGTTAGTATATGTTCGTAGTAAGTCTTACTTTATTTTTATTTATATAAAAAGCGTAGGCTAAAATGAGCCGTGTGTAAAAGATCAACGATTCATATTGGGTATAGTTGGTGAAAACTGTAAAGTGTAGGTGATCTACCAAATCGGACGGTGTATATGAATTACTTGATACGGAAAGAAATATAGGAATAAAGTGAAGAAGCAGGAAAAAATGGGTTTGGATCAAAATTGTGAATGAAAGCAAACATTTTACCGAACATCTTCGCATGGTGCACTCCGCATTAGTAGGGCCTCTGGCTCTGATCTTTTCTTTTCTAATAAAATTCACATGGGAGAGTAGTTACATAGTGCAGATACATTCACATTTTATATGGGGATATCTACTGAAAAGTATATCATAGTTACTACACTAGTTTATCTCTGAAAATACTATAATATTAAAATATGAAAAATGAAGAAAACGAAAGAGGAAAATATAGATAGAAATAAATGGTCATTATTGACAAACTTACCAAAAAGAGTAAAACACTCTTACAAGTTATAACACTTGCTTTTTCCTAATTAGTTTACGTTTTTATCATATTCAATACTAATTAATTTACTATGATAAGCTTATTATTGTTGTATTTATGAGATACAACTCTGAGTATCTATTCCTTTATGATGCTCTAAACATGTTTGTTTAGTTTGATTACTTAAGGTACTATCGCTTTCATTAAGATCTAAAAGTCTAAGTCCTAAATGCATTCAATTACTTTTAACTTTCGGCATAAGAAAAGATAATCTGACCCAAACAATACAATAATCACATCAAACGCAGTCTTTCAAAGAATATTCAACCTTAATATATTACTCCCTCTGTTTCATAATAAGTGTCATTCTGAACTCATTTTCTTGTTACACAAAGAGTGTCACTTTACAATTCCAATGTAAATTATACTAACTTTCAGCTGAAAATTAATTGCAAACTGCATTGATTTTATAAATAATTTTATTTATCTAAAATACTATTGGTCAAAAAGGTATAATTAATTACAACTTACATATATTTTAACAATTTTCTTAAACTGTATGAAAAATGTCACAACGACACTCTTTAAAAAACGGAGGGAGTAATTAACTAAATCTAAGACCCGCAAAGACTAATTAAACTAAACAAATCAATGCATAAGATGAAAACAGCGCCTACTACTTTACTCATATAGTAATGTAAACTTATTTTATTAGCTTGCTTTACTGAATCAAAGTCTCTATTCAAATGGAACCGAAGAAGAAACTTGAGACTATTCTCTAACTATTTTTTTTTTTGAAAACAGACTATTCTATTAAACTTGAGACTAGTCTCTTCATCTTTAGAGAAAATGCAAAATCTATTGTGCGTATAAGAGATCAGTAACGTATGCCAGTCTTTACCCTAAGATCAACACTTCTCTATAGAACAAACAAGAAGATGCTTATTTGAGTCAACGAGCTGAAAAAGGCTTTAAAGGATGAAAACTTGGACTGATCGATGACATGGGCATTCGTGTAAGGTGTAAAAGGCTCTAATTCGTGGGACCGTACCGGCATGAACAAAAGTGGATGTCCAAATCGCACAAATCCAAATTGACAGAACAGCAGCTTCCAATGTTGCAAAAGCAGTGCCAAAACACAAATAGGAATTCAAATAGTAAAATTCCAAACACGAGAATCGAAGCATGCCCTTTTCATCATTTTGATTAACACAAGAACTAGAGAGATCACTAAGAAAACAAAGACCCTACGAAATGATCACGTAGACGCATGTGTGCTAAAGCCCATTAAACAAAAGCTTTAGGAGCCAAAAATTTACAAGGTTAAATGCATTAAACTTATAATTTTAGTATAATGCTTTAGGCTGCTAAAAGGCATGCTTGCATGGACGGGTCTCTGAGTCTGCTAATTAGTCGACTCGTTTTGGATCGAAGTTGTGGCCATGGTAGCTCCGGTTTGAGAAAACGAGAAGAGAGATCTGAAGCTCAAAACATGTTTTGGATGTTTGTACGTCAGTGGGAATTCACAACAAGACTCATGATTCGTGGGGCCAAGCCGCTTTGGAGATGACGCCACCAAGTTTTTTTAATTGGTTAGGTATCAAATCTTATGGTAAAAAAAGGAGAAAGCTGGCCTTCGACTCCACTTACTCTTTGTGGCTTCAAGTAGGCCTTTTCTGTCACCAAGTTGTTAAAGTAATGCATCTTTTCAAAATAGCCTCGTGAAAGTGACTAATGTTAGATTTTTTAAAATCAAGATCCCTCTTATAATATATAGCTTTTCAGTCTTGAACTCTCTAGCCTCAAGCCATGTCGTATAACATCATCACTTTGACCCTAATGCACTTCTAACTAAATTGAAACATAATACAATTAAGATTTTATGTCGTAAGTTCATTATCAGAGACTTGTTTACTCCCTCTTAACGGAACAATACAAGTACAAAGCTTGTGATGATTTCGCCCAACCCAAAACTAAAACATATTGGGCAAAAGCGAGATCCACCGAAACAAAAGAAAACGAAACACATTTTTAAAACACAACTTCGAACCAATGAGGAACTCAACCGAACCAAAAAAACAACGGCAAGTTCCCCCACCCTGGTCTCTATGTATCTTCAAACTACTAAACCGTATTCATGATTATTTTTTTTTTCTGTCAGCAACTGTAATGTGAAAAAATATATATAACAGCTGCTATGTAACCTGGCATCTTCAGATAGAGATCTTTGCTCCAATCATCTATAATATGAAGTCATGTAGAGTCTCGCTCCTATGTCAAGCGGACCATCATCTCCACCAACAGCGTGAAGAGCCACAGGGATGGTCGAGAACACTTGGACGGTCAGAGGAAAAACCGCAGGGACAACTTCTTCTCTCCGCTCGGTGGTGTCACTAATAGACATTGCACTGCATTTAGCAACGCACATGTCACTAGGACTCACCAAATAAGCAACCTCTTTCAAGGGCTTCAAGTAGCCTCTTCCACCTCTCTTGAACTCGATTTTATCGAGGATTAAGGTTGATGTCGCCTCGAGCCAGTCTGCACACAGGCCTTCGATACGGTCGTAGTATATCCTCCGTTCAATCTGTACATCACGTAAAATTGTAAAAATGGATTTTCGTTTAGTTTTATAGATAGTGAATGAATAAGAAGAGACTTACGCCAAGCTTGCTAATGTAAATAGTCATAAACGATGGTCCTAAGTTCATTACTCTAGCTTCGCATGGAAACACCTGCAGAGAAGGAAAACAAAATGAGATTAATTAATCAGCAAACATAAACATCAGAAGATTCCAATTGTACTTGCCTTTTTACTCTTTAGAACACACCAAGCGTAGAGCTTATCACAAGCATCTTTGACTCTTCGAGAGGCCAACTTCCTCTCATTGCAATAAGCAGCGATCTCAGAGACCCTTTCAGTGGAGGGAACACCGTGTTTCAAACCAGCGACCGTTAACGCTTCTTTCCCTTCCATAGATTCTACAGCATCTTTATCGAAACGAACACCAGTGAAGCAGCTTCTCGTTTCATCGACTGATGATATTTGCTTCTGCTTTAAGAAACACTCCTCAGCTTCGAGCGCAGCCGCTACGGCACGGTGGACGACTATGTCAGGGTACCGTCGAAGAGGAGATGTGAAGTGAGTGTAGAGAGGAACAGCTAGTGCGTAGTGTCCCCACTCAGCAACATTGTCTTTCAAGTTCCCGGTGCAGAAGTAAGACGCAGATTGCATTGGTTTCATTGCGTAGTTGTTGAGAATGTCTACAAAAACTGCATCGTCCTTGAGTGTTTCAGTGATTTTCTCCAAAGACTCATGGAACCGGCCAGAAGAAGAACCGTCCAACTCCATGCCATGCTTTGAACAAAAGCCTTCAAACTCTTTGAGCTTGCGGAGATTAGGTTCTGGGTGCCTCCGGAGCAGTGCACTGTCAGGGTAAGCTCGAGAGATCACCTCAGCCGCTGTCATGTTTGCTAAAAGCATAAACTCCTCAACGAGATGGATTGAGGCCTTTGTAGGGTACAACACAAAATCATACGGGACTCCATGTTCGTCAAAGAGGAAAGAAGGTTTCGAATTCTCAAGCTGCAAAGCTCCATTTCTAAACCTTTTTTCCCTTAAATGGGTGGAAAGCTCACTAAGCTGTTTGACGGATCGAACTACATCACTCCACTCGAAAGGTCCGTGCAAAGAAGGCCAGCCATTCGCTGCAACGTCATGCTTCCCATCTATAATGTCTTGAGCATGGTCATACGAAAGTTTGCAGCACGATCTTATAACAGTACGACCAATCCAGCGATCTGTCACAACCCCTTCTCTGTTCAAATCCAAGAAGATAGAGAAAGCAAGCCTATCAACTCCTGGATTAAGTGAACCTACGTTGTCCGACAACGATGGAGGCAACATTGGTATTTTCCTCCGCAGCATGTAAACACTTGTCGACCTAAACTGAGCTTCTGCGTCAAGGGCAGTGTCTGGTAAAACGAAATAGGAGACATCAGCAATGTGAACACCGACTCTTAAAAAACCGCCGGGTAAACATTGCACTGATAGAGCATCATCGAGGTCTGAGGCCGTTGAGGGGTCGATGGTAAACACACACAGGTCTCTCAGATCTTTTCTACGTCGAACCTCTTCTTCTGGTACTTCCCATGGAGCACGTGGAAGGCAAGCAAGCGAGTCATGAGAAAACTCAGAATCGCAAACCGAGTTCTGATACAATATGGCGTTGATCTGGGGCTCCAGTTCACTGCCGCGGCCAAACATATGTGTAATCTGAGCTAGGGGAAACTGACTCCCTTCGCTCCAGTCCACAATTTGTGCAGCTACCAGCTCTGCCTCGAGAGTTGGATCCATATTCTCAAGTCTTGCTCGAATGCTTCCAGGTAAGGCATGGAAAGGAACGATCAGTTTAGTAAACCTAGGGTCTGCAGGCATCAGTTGGACGTAACCATCATCAGAATAAGACAAAGGAGACTTGCCCGTTCTTGCATTACCTTCCTTGTAATGAATCCATCGCTTCACATCCAGCAAGCCAACAATAGAATCTCTCACAAGTGATTTTTCAACAACAGCAACTACTTGTCCGGTCGGCCGTTTGATGGGGAAGGAACTAAGGATGGCGCATAGCTTCTCAACCACATTGCCATTTCCTTTCTGCTCACTAGAAGAACATGAATCCAGTAATGGTATAGAGTTGCGAGAAACATAGTTCTCAGCTCCTTGACCTATAACTAAACATTTGTTCTGTTGAGCATCTATCTCGCCTCTTTCCAAATGGCTGATATGCTTATCTTTTTCTGGGGGACTGTTCGTTTCTTCAGGCTTGGCAACATTTTCCGTAACAAATCCTTTCATCTTTGGCCATAGTGAGAGTGGATCCAGTTTAACAGCAACAGTATCTCCCTCCACCTATATACAGAAACACAAGAATGCACTTGAAAACCTCTCAAACATGGGCCAAAAGGAAGGAGATCGTTGTAGCGTGCAAAATAAACATAAATCAACCCAAAACTTACTGCTCTATTTTGCCCAACATTTCCATTGATTAGAATATCTGTAGGGACTCCATCAATCTTACAGTAAGCCTTCAAAAGGAAAAAAAAATCAAAATGAGCAGAAGAAACCAACGGTTAGCAACAAGAGGTCTATTTGAAAATCAGATGTTACTTCTTACCTCACTGCGGTTATGAGCATTCACCCGAAACAGTGCCTTATAAACTTCACCCCTCTACAGAAATGAACACAACTAGCTATTAATCACTACTATTATCATGAAGAAAATATAACAAAGAGAACATCTCAGTCACACAAACCTCTAAAGCTTCATTCACAGCATCGAAAGACCAGTGAGAAGAGAAAATCTTCCTCTGCGAGACACACTCAACCTGCTGGTACAAGTCACCATCCATTCTACAAGACTGCTCACAGTCCCTAGGATCAGGACACGACTTGGACAACAACTGTTTACTAACTTCAGCAGAAGAAACCAACGGACTTCCAGGCATAGAGTTGAAAGCAACATTAGACGCTCTCGTCAACTCGTTGGGATTATCCAACTCCGATCTCGCACAATCATTTCCTTTACTCCCACTAGCTCCACCATCTGATGACTCTACATGGGTATCTTCTATCACACAACCTACTGTTTACAGACATTAAAGGTTTCGTAAGTTATAAGCAAACTAACATTCATCCAACTCAAGCTAAACATCTGAGATTAATATGTACGGTGTTTTATAATTAACACCTAGTGATTTATTGAACGGTTGATTATGTATATCAATCTCACTTCAGAATTGTGTTTACTTCTCAATCTTTTGACGGTTACATTGTGAGATCAAAAGCTACTAATATTCATCCAGCTCAAAGCTCAGAACGTCTTAGATTCTCAATCTTTGACAGTGAGATTACTAGTATTCATTGGACTCAAGATCCGAACATCTAATCACAGAAAGCTAATCAGCTAAATGAAGATCCTACTTCAAATCGTAGCAATTCACCTCAACCTAGTGAGATCTCATCATAGAAAAACCAAATCTAAGTGTCTTACTTCAAAATCGTTAACAGTTACATTGCGAGATCATCAAATGCTACTAATATTCATTCGATTCGACCTCAGAATCTCTATTAACATCAAATAACAGAAGCGAATCAGTTGAAGGAAGCTCCTACTTCGAATCCTAGCTATTCACATCATCATCAAACATAGTGAGATCTATGATGAAACTAATCCAGATCTATAGAGCTACCGAAAAATGAAATCGATATATATACCTGAGGAGGTGTTCTTAGATCGGCGACTACCTCTCCGCTTCTTCTTCTTATTATCCTTGTCGCCGTTCTCGATCCGCTCACAAGCTTTGGCTGATTGTTCCGCGGAAACACTCTTCATCGATCCCAAAAGTATATGTATATATATATAAACTCTAACGAAGCTAAAACCCTAGGTTTTCTTCCGATCAGATCAAAAATTAAGAAACGGAAGAAACACAAATTTGAGAAACGGTAGAAATCGCGAGTTCGCGACGATGAGAGAAGAAGAAGAAAGAAGGAGATGGAGGGATCTCTTAATTAATGAGATGAATTAAAGAAGAAGAAAGGTGATTGGTTGGTTGATTGAGCCGAAGAGAAGAGAATAGAGAAGATAACGACCTTAATGATGATGATGATTTTTTGGTCGGCGGATTTGCGCCGACTGTATTGCTTTTTTTTCCTCCTTTTCATTTACTTTATTTATATTTTTATCACTTTTTTATAGTCGGTTGCTTCATCATTGAACACGTGTAGTTAGAACTTCATCGGACGGCTACTGAGCTACGCTCTCTCTTTTTTAATTAAAGTAGGATTATTTACTAATTGAGGCTTTATTTTTTTTATCTCACTCCTTTTATTCTTATAGGTTTAGCGTATTTATCCCAAAAGTTCTTGAAATTAGTCTAGGATCCCCTCATCAGTGTGGACACATTTATTCACTAGGGGACGACCGATACCTAAACATTTTTACACTTCACCAATAACCGGGTGGGGGGGGACCGGACCGGCTAACTTAAATTCCGATCAAGAGTTTGGTATGTAGTATATTAATATTTTGGATTGAAGAATACCAGAAATCTATAGAAAACAAGCACACAAGGAAAAGATTAGGCATATTAAGTGTAGTATATGAACAATCATATTGTTTGTTTAATCAGAATCGAAACCAGCACAACATTGAAATCGAGCTGATTCAGTGAATACTAACCAGTGAACACGTCCATATGCACAAGAGTTATGCCTCTCTTGACGTCTTTTTATATATTGAGATCTTATAGTTTCACAATTAGATTTATAATTTGTAGCATGAATTGAAGTTGACGTGTTTAATATTGCACCAAAACTTATCTTTATGAATACCGGCTATGAGCTTAGGATGACTAGCTATTTATTTGCACAAACAAAATCTTAGTAAGCTCAAGAGTCTCCTCAATTTACTTTGCAACCTAGACCTATCATCTATCTAGTAGTACTATTAGCAAAATATTAAGTGAAAATTTTACCAATATATTATATTTTTTTTTCTGTGCAAAAAATCATGATACTTAAATAGATTACAAAATCCATGTACATTTACTAATTTAATTTTCATATATAAAAACAAACGAACTTTATGCATATTGTCGAACATTGTTTTCTCTTTGTTTCAATATACATGATGTTTTTGAGAAATTTTGTTATTTCATAAGTATATGATGTTTGTACAAATTTATATAACTTTAACATTATCAAAAACTGTATAGCCAATTACATTTTTGTTATTTATATCTATAAATATAATAATTAATTTAAAGTTATATTTTAGTGATACTTTTGATAAAATATTTTTTTAATATTTGTGCAATAAAGTAAAACATCATGTAATATGAAATATAGTGAGTATGTCGCAATCCACCTTTAGTATCCAGGACATTTAAGTCCTTAAGTGATCAAATTACTATTCATCATATGCTTACCATTTGAACGGACACAAAACATCCCATTGCTTTTAGAATTGATGCATACATTTCCGCAGACTTGATTGCATATTTCTAGAGTAATTTCTTCGATGTCTCATACAAAAGTTTGGGATACATTGCCTTACGCAGTTATCAGCTGCCTTTTTTTCAAATGAGAGGTGTGTACCAAAAACAACATCATGAACATAGTAACATACCAATCTTCATGGAGACGCTGCAATTTTCTTCGACATTTGAGGCATAGATGCGGTGTGAACTGATTGATAGAATATTTGTCTTAATGGGCTTTAGCTAGAAACTAAATGGTGTTATAATCATATGATATTCTGAAGCCCATTAGAAAAATTTAGGAATAGTTTTTGAAATGGAGTTATGGACCCAAATTGTCGTATGCATCACTTTAAGAGTGTGATTGGTTGTCACTTTTGGAATAAAAATTAGAGGAGAAAAAACATTTACTCCTAGTTGCTCCAGCAATTTTCCAGTCAGGTGAAAGTGTGTTTCTTTTTATTTCCTCCCATTACTATTCAAATAGAGGTAAGTGTAGACACATGTTTACTCTCATATCCACAAGAGTAAAAGTATTTACTTCATTTTTCTCTCTTTCCCATTTTCATTTTTCCTTTCTTTTTCACCTAATTAATTTTCTCTCATTTACTCGAACACTAACCAATCACACTCTAAATGAAACAACACCAACTATCAAATGGAATTTTCATTTAATTTTACACAAAATTATATATATAGTGTGTGTACTACATATAGTCTATATGCAATATGAGATCATTTAGTATTGAATTATTTGTGCATAGAAATTATGGTTTGTCCAAAAAAAAAAATAACATAAGTATCGTACCAAGGTTACGTTCTTAAGTTAAATTTTCGATATATAAATTAGAAATAAATTCCTTAAGTTCGTTTATTGGACAATCTATTTTAGGTAATTATAAAAAAACTAAACCGATGATAAGAATGTGAATCATGATAAAGATAGGCAACTAAAAGTTTGTCGCAGCATGTGGTATTATGGTTGATGAATATGGATCTTAATGACTATTCTAGACCAATGTGTAAAAAAAAGGCTTACAAAAGAAAGGGAACATATATAGTGTATAACATCAATACCTAAGTAAAATAATACATACTACATAGTTGCGAATATAATTCAAACACAAGCTTACAAGTAGTCATGCATATATATGAGAAACCCTCCAACGCATAAGCTTACAAACTGTCACGTAAATACCCATCTTCTGTCTCTTTTTTTCTGAAACCTACTTTGTTGTTTTCTTTTGTAACTGGGATATATTGATCGTATATTGTGAAGCTCAAACATATCCCTCAAGCATGTAAGAAACTATAAATTCTTGTTAATGAAAATACGAATAGTTAATCAATAGTATTGAAATTTGGTAACAGAAGCTAATGATGCCATTGAAAAGATAAAACGAAACAATTTGAAATGTTGCCTTCAAAAAAGAAACAATTTGAAATGTAGCTTTTACTCTGAAATCTAGGGTGTGAAAAAGGTTAAAAAGATGAAGATATCGAAGATGATTTTTTTTTCTTTCAGTGAGACCCCACGCACGTGCGAGTCTTATCCACACGCTTTTTGATATTCATTATCTTACTTTCTTTGTTCATTAGCAGAAAGTTCAGTTCACTCATAGATTTGCATTCTCTCTTTCGCAATCGTACGCGAAGGTTGAGCACAACGTCAGAACGTGTTCATCTTGATTTTTTGTGTCTTGTCGTATTCTTCGTAACTTTTCTAGAAATTGATCAAACACTCTTTCTTTGAATTTTTTTGTAAACTATATATCAGCTGTCTATTGATGATTTAAAGTTTGTTCTTGTCGGTTTTCATTATAAAATTACATAGTCTTGCTAAGTACTACTCTTTTATCTCGAGTCATTTGAATTCTTCTTTTTTTCTCTAGAACTGTTTAAAATATTGGGTTTGTAACTTTTTTATTCTCTTTTTATTAACTTAAAAAAAAAAT
The DNA here is from genome assembly GCF_000801105.2 of Raphanus sativus. Classification (NCBI taxonomy): domain Eukaryota; kingdom Viridiplantae; phylum Streptophyta; class Magnoliopsida; order Brassicales; family Brassicaceae; genus Raphanus; species Raphanus sativus. The sequence continues at coordinate 1,242,446 of NC_079512.1, read as the reverse complement.
ATATATATATATATATTTGACCCCATTTGAATTCTTGACTGTATTCGTAATCTTGATTTTGAGAATAGCATGTGCGAAAACATACCACACAATGTATGCTTAGTAAAATAATAACAATCGTTCAATAGACTTACACTCGGGAAAACGTATTTGTCAAGAAAACAGTATTATTTGATCATTGTATATATTTTTGTTGATTTATAATGATTAGATCTATACTGAATAGTGAGTATATGCATATAATATTTGTAAACTGTTTATAATAAAAAGAATACCCACCACCACCAACAAGAAAATAATAGAAAATGTTTTTTTCTTCTCTAAACATTGCCAACATTTGTCCTTTTCCTAGTTAGCTTCTTCTTTTGTAATATCTCACTGCCATACAAGAAAATTAGGTTCAATATATATTCAGTGGATAGGTTATGATAACAATATATTTTATCATATCGTATCCGGCCATATTGTTTTTGTATATTTTTATGTCTATATCTTTAGCAGGTAGAGAAAATGGCAGAATGTCGACCCGACTTGCCATGACATTGATTGGAGTATGTACGCTTGAAAGCTAGTCAAAAAGGCAGCATATTAGATTTGGAATCCATAAAAAGCGTTTATAGTGTTTGTTATTAAATAACTTTTGACGTTATTTTTTAAAAGAAATCGACATTCTGAGAGGAGTGTATTGAATCTGAAATTTGAAGTGATTTGATTTTTAATGAGTTTTTAGATGATTGCAGGAGAATTAGATAATTTGGTGTGATTTTTGTTAAAACACTATAGAATCTCACCTAAAACAGTGGGATTTGTATATTTATTTTTATAACTAAGGAATTCTCCTCAAACACTCTAGAAACACTTAAAGCATTATAAATTCTCTAACTTAAATTTTGTTTAATAACAGTGGATTTCAGAGTGTTATATAAAATGTCAAGTTCAATAACACTGGATTTTAAAGTGTTTTTTAAAATCCACGTTTGAATAACAGTAAATTTGTCATTTTAATAAAAATCACTTCAAATCTTTAGTTGAATACGCCCTGAGAGACATGAGTCTTTATTTTCCATTTCAATGAAATGTTAAAATCCCATAAAATTATTTGACAATTTTGTTAACAGTAAAAATTTTCTTTTAAAAAATGAAATTAACGAAATTTACTGTGAATCTTTTTTGATAGATTAGCTTGAAAATATGTGTTTTGATTGAACGAATTTCATAATTGGATAGTACCCACTAATAATAGTAAGTGGTTAGTCAGATGTCTCAATCTTGCAAAATCAACACAAATGTTAGGTTTCTGGTAAACCAGATTGTGAGCTTGTTCCTACTTAACTATTGCGTGCTGAAATGATAAATCGATCCCTTTATTTTATTGTTGTTGCTGTAATGCTGTTGTGTAACTTATACCTTAAACCCTAAAGAAAACTAGTTGACATCGTGAACCCTAACAAGAGCAATCTACTCAGTTTTATTTCTTCATGTCTTGACCCCGGTTGAGTCTAACCAACCACTGAATAAATTGAAATGGCCAACCAATAACCATAAAAAGGCTGCCTAAGTCCTAACTCGTAAGTTCCTAACACACTGACACTGCCTGCCATAGCCTTTTGCATCCTTTTCTTTTCTTTTCTTTTTGATTGCCGAAACTTTTTCTTTTATGTGATACTAATTGTGGCCACGATGGATTTATTTGGCAATCACTCGCATTCAGATATAAGTTATTAATTAAATCTTCTAGATCTATTCTTGATGGCCCCAAAGATGTTATATTGCATTGCATTCGTTAAAGAAGCTCTCCATATATCGCCCCACAAAACTACTATAAATTCATTTATGCACCATATCTTATAAAGTTTTTTTTCAATTAAATTATGCATTTACATAATCTAATTACAGATGTTAACAATTTTCATCAAACTCGTAGTGATCATCAACTGATCACGAACGAATGAGATTAGTCTCTTTATGTGAAAAAAATCTCAAGTGAGTAGATGAACTTCTTTTCATGCTGTGGAAAGATAAGGAGATCACACACAAACACACAGAAAATTACACGATATATTGAAGAGCACTAATTAATAATAGGGTTGGCCTTGTCAAGATAGCCATCACACCTTAACTAAAGGAAACAAAAACCCCAATTTACCAAAATATAACTCAACATAACAAATAAACAAACCAGACTTGAAACGATTATTGTCGTTAAACAATTACAAAGAGATGTGATTTTCAATAAATTATAATAACTTGTATATATTCCAGCTTGAAGCAGAAAACTCCCCGAGATGAAACCCTCGTCCTAGAAGGTCTTGAATGGCCAATACGTAAATATCAAGGCTAAGGCTTGCGAGGTGGGCATTGGTAACATTTGGTGAATAGACCAAAGGTGTCGATCTGGCGAACAAAATTGACCATACTTGCCCATCCTCCGAACCCGAACCCAACAACGAACACCCAAACCACCACAAATATGTTTATGCAATAAGTCCCCATCCATCCTCCCAGCACTCGTGGCGGTCTCTCCACAGCGTTCTGTTCACGATAATTAAATGAAAATATAAAATATGTAGATGATTTAACCCAAAAAGTCAATTATCAGATGTATTAAGACCATCTTCAACGGAGACTTTTGTAGAGTATTTCAGCATTAGTTTAATAAAAAGAAGAAAAGAATGTCAATGATTCTCTCCACTGATTTAACTTTAAGAGATTTGTTAGAAACCCTCATACATTAATGATAATTGGTTTAACTTAACTTTTTATTAATTATGTTAGAATTATTATTATTATTATTATATTTATAAGATACCAAAATACCATATTATATTTTCAAAAAATTAAATTGGTCTAACGCATCTTTTATTTTTCTATATTATATGTATTAAATAATAGTAGAATGTGAAACTATTTAACAAAATTTCTAAAGTTGATTCTCTAAACAATGTTTGTTAAGAATCTATAGTATCATAAATAAAATATAACCAATTAACAATGTTCCTTATGAAAAAAGAATAATATGTGAAAAAGGCAAAAGATCTAACCTCTCTGGAAGGGGCAGGAGCAAAAGTAAGCATGTGAGCCAAAGCGGGGATGATGTAGACAGTGAAGCTGACTAGGAGAGATCCGACCGCAGAATTGATTGGTCCGAAAAAGGGGAAGATGATGGCTAAGAACCATATGGGTAAAACCACTGGTAACCTAGCCATGGCTTTTTTGAACATGCTCTTCGTCTCATGCACACCTATCAGCTTCTCCCACACAAAATATAATGGTGTGGACGCAAATCCAAACGTTATAAACTGATGGATAAGCATAAGGATCACCGCCGTGTCTCTAAAACCGGACTTAGGTAGGAGAGAGAGTGCATTGGAATGAGTTAACAATTGATCGCCAAACGCCCAATAAACCGCAGACGCAGAAGGTAGCGTTAATGTTAGTACATATATAGTCGCTAGTAGATATATCGCCTTGAACTTTTGTGGTTTCCACATGGCATGCATTATCTCCCTATTTACATCATTTTCAATACATAATTTAATTAACAAAATATAGAGCAACCTTTTAATATAAGAAGAAAAAAATGCTTACACAGTGACGGCATGACCACCAAAGGTGTAGAGAATGTTGGTGGCTCCGGTGAAGTAGAGAACCATTGTGGTTGGACCCGAGTGTTTAACGTCCTCAGCCTTTTATACATTACAAAGGTTAAAAGTAAACAACAATGAGACCAGGACTAAATATTATACAAACTAATTAAACATGATATTTGTTTATTAATCAAATAACCTGGCCGTGAAGTAGAGAAGCAATGGTGAGGTACCAAGAAGTGTAAGTGGTCATAGCCAGTCCCAGGAATGACCAGATTCTATAGTTATGGAACGAAGGAATAAAAACAGTTGTTGCACAACACGCTCCAAATATGTATGTCCATGTCCTCTTGTCCAATTTATCATTGATATAATATATGTTGCTGCAAATTAATAAATAATATTATGTAAATATCAATTGTATCCCAAGTCAAAAAGAAAACAACTTTATATAATAATAAATTAAAAGAGCAATAATATATTAATTAATTTACCTTGCACAAGCAATGAGTTGAATAACGGATCCAAAGAGAAGAAAAGTGCAATTAAAGATTAGTCCAATGTTCCTCCAGTGTTTCCCCAGCAATCCATCCAACACCTCAAACCACTTTTCAAGGAAATTTAAACTAAAATTAGCAACAAAAAAAACAATATACAATTGTAATTTTATTTTGGATCAAAAACAATATAATTGTAATTTTTTGGATCAAAACAATATAATTGTAATTAATTATAACAAATTAGTGAAATAAACCTGAATAACGTGGTTACGGAAATCGAATTTTTCTCGTTCTTTACGAGTTCGATACTCAACGTAGAGAACACTAATGAGATAAGCAGTCCAGCTTCCCATTAATCCATAAAAGAGTTGAAACAAGATCCCCGACATCATCCCAAGTTGTGAGAACGAGTATGGTAATGTCAACAGTACTTGTGCAACCTGTGTGTGACAAGTTAGAGACGAATATACATACATATATTATACTATAATACTATAGTTACCTGGTTTGAAGCACAGCTAAACCAAGCATCATAGACAGAACCTCCATGCCAGAAGAAGTTGGAGAGTTTTGTTTTAGCTGAAGACTTGTTATCACTATTACTTATGTTTGATGCTTCTTCTCTCTCCATTTCTAAATAGTTCCCTGCGATCACTGTCTCTATCTTCTCTGCCGCCATGATCACTTCTTCTTCTTTACTCAGTTTCTTAGCCTCTCTCTTCCACTCTTTAAATAGAGAAGAAGGCTTAGGTATGATATGATTTGTTGGTGAGGGAGTTATGTCACCTAATTGTGACTGTTACTGTTTTGGTCGAGCGTGGATTGGTTATTTTAATGGGCTTGATTTGATACTTGGGCTTATGGGCCATGTCACTTGAGCATTACACGAGCGGGTAGGCCCACTTTAGAATTGTTAATTTTATTTTGACCCCGATAATATGCGAAAAAGAGGGTACACTAATTATAAAGTTTTGCAAAATAAAGAGCGGAGACTAATTATAAGTTGATAATATAGAAGCGACGACAATGATGATTTGTTTCTTCTTTTTAAAGAAAGGATGTATTAACAATTACTTTCAGTCATGATGATGGTAACAACTAGAACAATATGAATAAAACATATTGGTCCTTTGGGAGTAAGGAAGGAAGGTACCGACCTATATCTATAACAATAATCAATTATATTTCTAAGTTTTCATGTTTTGTCCGATTATATTGTGTAGCTGTTAATTGGAACTTGGAAAATACATAAAACCATGTCCTTGTCTAGCGTATACTGTACCACACATATACAAAAGCTTGATTTTTGACGTAGAAATTATAGTTAAAATGTAAGAAAACGTGATTTGTGAGGTTACTCGAGGATTGTGAATGGATCCAATGGAAAGAATGATTGCTAATCAGGTGGGATCATTAGTGCTAAACATAATTACCGCACGTGTCTAGCTGTCTTAGCCTTATTTAACTTTCTTTTTAGCCCTAACTTTTACGATGGATCGGACTATTAATGGTAGGAATCATCATTTTACATCTTTATTGCTTTTGTAACCGGGGCCAAGATGGGGGAAAATGGCTTATTCCCCTACGAACTAATTGTTCCCGGCTTTTTCACACACAAACTTTTAAACCATGCCAAAAACTACACGAACAACGGAAATATTGCTTATTCCCTTATGAACTAATTATTTCCAGCTTTTTCACATACAAATTTTTAAACTTTGCCAAAAACCACATACACTATGCTATTTTTTGAATTACATACACAAACTATCAATTTTAAGCTAATTCCTCTAAAATCGTAAATTGTTTTATTTAAACATTAACTTAGTTTATAACAGGTGGATAGCCCATTTAATTTGGGTTGATAAAAAGAATAATACATCGTTTTGTTTTTTTTTTGTCAACTGCTCTTCTTCTTCAAAAATCGTTTTACTCTTCATCATCAATTGGAAATTAAATTTATTATTTTGTAAAAGATTAAACGTTTTACATGATGCATAAAGAAAGAAGAACATCAACATAGCGGATTGGTAAACTAGTAGTTGCTGCTCTCTTTTTTATGCATCATGTAAAACATTTAATCTTTTACAAAATAATAAATTTTATTCTCAATTGATGATGAAAAGTAAAACGATGTTTGAAGAAGAAGAGCAGTTGACAAAAAGAAAACAAAAAAGAACAAAATGATATATTATCTTTTTATCAACCCAAATTGAACCGGCTATCTACCTATCATAAACTAAGTTAATGTTTAAATAACACAATTTATGATTTTAAGAGAATTAGCTTAAAATTGATAGTTTGTGTATGTAACTCAAAAAATAGCGTAGTTCATGTGGTTTTTGGCAAAGTTTAAAAATTTGTGTGTGAAAAAACTGGAAATAATTAGTTCATAAAGGAATAAGCAATATTTCAATTGTTCGTGTGGTTTTTGGCATGGCTTAAAAATTCGTGTGTGAAAAAGCCGGGGACAACTAATTTGTAGGGGAATAAGACATTTTCCCGCCAAGATGGATGGCAGCGGAAAGGAAACTGATCACTAAGCTACATAAATTGTACAATATTTTAATTTTTTTTGGTTAGTGATACATAATATATTTACAGTGATTGCAGTTAATCAGGAATTAATTTTCTACTGATTAGTTGGTACCAATGATTTTCATAACGACTAAGATTGTGAGATTAGTTTTGAATTGATCTTTGAATTAGATGGGAACAGCAAATTCGCGCTTTAATACTGTGTGGCATAAGATGGACACATTTTTCAGAAAACAGAATGTGAGAATAGGTTGGTGAGTTCGAACTCAATGGGCTAAATGGCACATTAACTAGGCCTATGTATAGTCTTGGATGAACTGACTATACCCAGGACATGCAAGGTTATAAGTTATATTATCAAAGTTAACATGCAGACTCCAGACGAGAAAACATTTTAAATTTGCAACAACTTTTAATGAAAAATAAGTAGTCAGATATGATCAATACATACATATATATTATATAATTTATATATATGTAAACATATACAGATTTATAGATGCGGATTTACATGTATAAGAATATCCCAACCATTTGGACTTCATTACCTTAGCTATTAATAAACCATCTCAAAGAAAACTTGCATGAAAGGCATCAGGAAAGGAACAACACTAACTTTCCCATACTCCAAAACAAGGAACCTTATTTGAAAACACATATAGTTAACTTGTTTATGGGTTTTACAGAACACTAAACTATTATTATAACCTGAGATATAGACTCTCCATGTTATTCTTAATCCCTCCCTTAAAAAAGCGCAATCTCATCTCAGTAACTCTCCGTAACCCAACCATACCCGGACCCAAAAAATACGATATTTTAATGGTTAATTTCCAGCAAAGATGCAATTTCGTTTCAGTTTGTCATCAAGGATCTTGTTACTAGTTCTCACATTATTATCAGGTAATTATCCAATCTCCATTGTATATTTTTTAATCGTAGCTTGTGTCTCTCCCATATATGTATCAGGAAAATATTATTAACAAAAGTTTCACCAATGAAGCTAAATGTCTTAAATTACAATTCAATTTTATCAGTTTGGAATTTTATCTAGCACATTCCGTCATTGTTCATCTCAGTTACTTAAATATGAAAGTTTGAATAATGATTAGATAAATTACTGTTGTGGTTTCTTACAAAACTACAGGGACAAAATAATCGGAATCAGCTCGAGTATTCACGATCGTAAACTCATGTGACCAAACAATCTGGCCAGCGATAACACCCGGAGAAAACTTCAACGGGGGAGGATTCGAGCTCAAACCGGGCCAATCCATAGTATTCAACGCACCAGTAGGCTGGTCAGGTAGAATATGGGGACGAACCGGTTGCAATTTCGACAAAACCGGAACCGGAACATGCGAAACCGGTTCGTGCGGCTCGACGCTAAAATGCTCAGCCTCGGGAAAACCACCAGCTTCACTCGCCGAGTTCACGTTAGCCGCGTTGGATTTCTACGACGTGAGCCTCGTGGACGGGTTTTAATCTCCCGATCTCGGTGACTCCGATGAACGGAAAAGGAAACTGTAGAGTCGCCGGCTGCGTCGCCGATTTAAGACAAAAGTGTCCGCCGGAGCTCGCGGTGAAATCTAAGGGGAAAGTGGTTTCGTGCAGGAGTGCTTGTGATGTGTTCGATAGAGATGAGTACTGTTGTAGAGGAGTTTATGGGAATCCTGTGACGTGTCGACCAACTAATTACTCGAAGTTGTTCAAGGAAGCTTGTCCTACTGCTTATAGCTATGCTTATGATGATCCGACCAGTATCTTTACTTGTTCCGGCACTGATTACGTCGTCTCTTTCTGTTCCTCCAAGTTTGTGTCTTATCCCACTAGCAATCTTTGTGTTTGTTTTGTATTTCTCTTTTGGTTTTGTATGTTTAATTTGATCGTTATTGTTTATGTGTATATATAGAAAGAAGCCGGTGTGTACGTACCATGATAACAAGCTGGCATGCAGCGATGGTTCTGGTTCAAGTGGATTCAGGACGGTGATTGGGAGATTGTGGCTTGTATTGATGTTGTCTCTTGTTGCTTTTAGATACTGTTAGCTACTTACCTTTTTTTTAACAACAAAGATTTTTTCTCTCGAGTAATAATCCTCGTTTACTTTATGTTATCTGGTAGTTTTCATAGGTTGGTAGGATAACTTTAAAGTAAATATAAGTTTGATTTGTATGTGAAAAGAAAGTGAAGAACAAATACAGTACTTACATAATGCAAATTGTATAAAACCACCAAAAACCTTGAAACAAGATAACAAAGCGAAACAGAACTTTCACTTAATTATTTCGACTATCAATTATGAAAAAGTATATTTATTTAGTTATTACTTTTATTAACTAAACCGTTTTGGATGTTAAAGAAAAAAGAATTTAACTAAGTGGTTGACTTTTCACGTACCTAAAATGATTTAAAAATAATAATTATATTAAAGTAGATAATTTTGACAATTGAGTGTTATATATTTCTTTTGTTTCAATATAAGTGTCACTTTGATATTTTTCACAGAAACTGAAAAATTTGTATAATTAAATAATATATTTTTATTTAATGTATGATTAAATAAAAATTGTTTAATAATTTTTTTATTTAAAAAGATAAATGTAAATTAAATGTACAAAATTACATTAAAATAGCAAAATAATATTTACTTTGAAAAAAAATAAAAATTTTAAAATGACATTTATTATGAAACAAATGGAATAATAGTTCAAATGAGCTTAGAGTTTTTAGGCTTTATTGTGTAAATTCAAAAATTTTAGTCGGTTTTCCGAATGCAATTGTGGGCTCTAAAAGTAAAATTCATAAAACCGCAAGTGGCACTCAAAGAAAAGAGTCATTTAGGTAGATAACCATAAAGAGAAAGTTATTTAGGCAACGAGTCACAAAAAAAATTATTTAGGTGGTTGGTTATATGAACCAAAGCAAATTTACATCCTTCTCCTTTTGCTCTGTCTGTCTAGAATAGATAGAATTCACTGCCCATATTATGCTACGCTAGATATTTTTAAGAGAACGTCAGAAAAAAAATTTAGTAAAAGAATTACTAACAATCAGCAAGTGAGGATGTGTTTTATGTCACTGTTAGGTTTAATCCAAATTAATTAACCATACATTTGTTAGAAAATTATAATGGCTCGTAATTATCATAATAACTACAATAATATATATGAATACTTATTATAATCAAATAGAAACTCTAAACTCAGATAGAAACTTTAAACCAAAACGCAAATAGAAACTCTAAACTATAAATCTAAATATAAATTCTAAATTCTAAATCCAAATAAAAATATTAAGTTTTAAATCCTAAACCGTAAATTCAAATAGAAATTCTAAACTTTAAATTCAAATATAAACTCTAAACTCTAAACCTTAAACCAAAATAGAAACTTTAAACTTTAAACCCAAATAGAAATTCTAAACCTTAAATCCAATTAAAACTCTAAACTCTGAATCCAAATAAAAACTCTAAATTCTAAACCCAAATATAAATTCTAATCCTGAATCCAAATAAAAATTTTAAATGCTAAAACCTAAACCGTAAATCCAAACAGAAACTAAAAATTCTAAACCCAAATAAAAATTTTGAACTTTAAACCTTAAATCTAAATATAAACTCTAAATTCTAAATCCAAATAGAAACTCTAAACCATGGACCCAAATAAAAACTCTAAACCATAATCTCTAAACTTTAAACCCAAATATAAATTTTAAACTCTAAACCCAAATAAAAACTCCAAACTCTATACTTTAAACCCAAATAGAAACTATAAACTCTAAACCCAAATATAAACTTTAAATTATAAACACTAAATCTAAATACTAAACCATAAACCGTAAACTCAAATAGAAATTCTAAATTTTAAATTCAAATATAAACTCTAAACCTTAAACCAAAATAGAAACTTTAAACTTTAAACTCTAAACTCGAATAGAAACTCTAAACCTTAAACCCAAATAAAAACTTTAAACCCTAAACTCTAAACTTTAAACCCAAATAAAAGTTCTAAACTCTAAACTCTAATTTTTATATGAATAATTATAATGCTTTGTACGGATACCTTTACTATTAATATGTAAAAAATAACAAATAAAAGGATACGGTACAAAGTATGAAACATGATTTGGGTTCAGTCTCTTGATCACATGTCGATTTATAAAAAATAGAACTCAAGAGAACAAGGAAAAAAAAAAAACCATATGTCGGATAATAATGTCATATAGAAAATGGATAATAATGTCATATAGAAAAACCGTACAGTGGATTTAGTGTAGGTTACCAAATATGCAAATAATCTTCTAATAAATGTGTCTATAGCGTGCAAATGCTCCAAAGAAAATGACAACAAATACTGAGAATAAAATGCAAAATAAACCAACTTAACATGAATTAAATAATGGGCTTAAACTAAGGCCCAACTCAATGGGTAGAATATTAACTGGGCCCACACACGATTCGAAAAGTCGAAACCCTCTTTCTTGTACGCGTCGTTGAAACGCGAGGAACAAAGCTTGATCTCCTCCCTCCTCCCTCCCATCGCCGGAAAATGGCAACTGGTGGAAAAGTCTCCTTCAAAGTCACTCTCACTTCGGATCCTAAGCTTCCTTTCAAAGTGTACGTTCAAATCGTCACTTCTTCTTCTTCTTCTTTTTTCCCGATCTGCTCGTGATTGAATTGTGATTTTTTTTGTTTTTTTTCTTCTTCTAATTCCGGATCGGTGTGAATTGCAGATTCAGCGTACCAGAGGGAGCTCCGTTCACGGCGGTTCTGAAATTCGCGGCGGAGGAGTTCAAGGTTCCTCCCCAAACCAGCGCCATCATCACCAATGGTACCCTTTTTATTCGAAATTGAAATCGACAAATTGGCCAAAATTGAATTTTCAAAACTCTTCTCCTAATCAAAATCCTTAACCGATTGTGTTCTTTAGACAAAACAAATGATTGTGTTCCTTTTCGAGTTTTGTCCGGTTTCATGTTCACATGTTTTTTTGTAGTAGTCACGAGAATTCTATTAGACATGAATCATATATTATATATCTCATTGCATGTAATTCTCTTTCTCAACGTTAGTAATCTTTAAATTTTGAGGGCCTGTGGTTTAATCACCGTTGGATTATTTCGGCCGATTAAAATCTATAATTGTCAACGATCACTCCAACGTTTCTGATGTATATGTGTTCATGTGTGCAGATGGGATCGGGATCAATCCCCAACAGAGCGCAGGTACTTCCCTAGTGTTCTCTTATTATTCGTGCGTATCTCATTGTTAGAGCTAAGTATAGTCAGTTTCTCAAGTGGCTTCATTGTCCATAGGAAAGTGTTAAATCTGTGTTGTTGACTTGTTGGTGTTACGTTTGATGTCAGGAAACGTGTTCTTGAAGCATGGGTCTGAATTAAGACTCATCCCGCGCGACAGAGTTGGAGCTGCGTTTTGTTAATTGATCCATGAATCTTTGTAACCAGTGAGTGAAACACAGTACCAAAACCATACTACTAAAAAAAACTTAAAACATATTGAAATGGTTATTGTACACAACTTTGTTATCTTTGAATAAATATGTGACGTTCACATCCTTTCAAGACGAGACTGGCTGTAAGAGAATTGGATTTGGTTAAAAGTTTTTGTATGCTTGGGCCTAGTTCATGTGTTACCTTTATATCGTCTATATGTACAGAACACAAAGCTAGCGCTCTCGATGAATGTATAACTTCGTTATGAATTGAGTCTTCTCATCATAAATTATTATAGTCAATCGTCTATAGGCCTACGTCCGTACTTTCCTCCCTATGGAGATGAACTCTCGAATTTTCGTATCAGTGTTGGCCCAATAGGCTTAAATGGGCCTAAATTGTAATCAACTAGCAGTCTAGCCCAAGAAAAAAAAGAGAGAGAAGCGGCAATAAGGAAGTTCGAATCACTTTTGTGTCTAGTCTGAAGAGAGATGTTTTAATATTACTAATAAAGGGTCTTTCTCTTTGTTTAACTAAAAATAGATTCGTCACACTTTGACCTAAATCCAAATTATCTTTCCATTTTTAAAACGTTTCGTGCGTTCCACGCAAACCTCGCATCTTCTCCAATTCTCCCTCTCCCTTCTCACAACCACCGGTTAAATACTTAACCTAATCTCTCCAACTCTCCCCTAACAATGTCTTCTCACTTCCCCGCAAAATCCATCCCAGCGACTCGATCCATTTCGTTAAACATCCCACACTCGAATCCTCCCAAGGATCTCCGGTACAGCCTCTCCGCTAACCCTCTCACGAGCAGCGAGGATCGTCCACAGTCTGGAAACGGCGTCGCGGGGATCCTCTACAAATGGATAAACTACGGCCGAGGATGGAAGCGGCGGTGGTTCGTCCTCCAGGACGGTGTGTTGTCGTATTACAGGATCCACGGTCCGGATAAGATCTCTCTCTCCGTGGAGATGGATCGGCGTTCGAAGCTGATCGGTGGCGAGTCCTTGCGGTTCATATGCCGACATAGCAAACGCGGTGATGTTCATAGTCCTGGCAATCCGCTAGGTCAGATTCACCTCAAGGTTTGTATTTTATTTGAGAATATCTTAGATAGTTTATAAGATTATGGAATGTATTGGAAAGGTTTAAAAATTCTAAATACGCACAAATTCAATTCGTGTAGTTTTTAATCTTTAAGTTCTTCACATATGTAGAGAAACTGTATAACCGTTTATAAAATAATCTAACATAGATTTTCTTATATTCCAAAGATTAATTTTGCTCCAATAAATACATAAATAAAAATAGCATTATATATATATATATATATATATATATATTTTTAATAGAAAATTCTATAATAAAATATATACTACTCCCTCCGTTTCAAATTATATGTCGTTTTGGAGCAAAATTTTTGTTTCAAAATAAGTGTCGTTTTATGATTTCAATGCAAAATTTATTGACTTTTTAATCTAATCTATTTTTCTATTGGTTGAAATCTAATTAGGTGTATTGGTAATGATGTTTTTATCTAGTAAATATACAAAATTAAATGTTTTATTAATCTGTGTACCGAAGTCTAGAACGACAAATAAATTGAAACGGAGGGAGTAGAAGAAAACTCACGTATATATATAATAGATTTTTTCTTTTATAAGATATGCTCTAACAAGTACATCCTAGATTGTATGTGATTTTCGTATTATAGAAAAATGTCTCCACCAAAATTATATCAAGGTTTCGATTTATTGGGAGTGCTCTAACATTTTTTGGTAAAATGTTAAATGGAGTGCCATAGTATTCTCAAAACATTTCAGATATACCCCAAGCTTTTATAATTTATCAAATGCACATACGGTATATATAATTTTAAGAATCCTAAGTTTTTTATAGGTCTCATCAATCGGACAAAGTATATCAGACAGCAAAAGATTCACTGTATTTACTGGTACAAAGAGTCTGCATTTACGAGCGGCATCAAGTGAAGATCGTACAGCTTGGATCGAAGCTTTGCATGCTGTTAAAGAAACCTTTCCAAGAATATCAAACGAAGAATTAATGGCAACGACTACTAGTGTATCGGTCTCGACCGATAAGCTAAGAGAAAGATTAATGAAAGAAGAAGTTGACGAGACAATCATCAAGATTGTGAAGATATAATGAAAAACAATTACATCGCATTGCATAATGAGGTCATGACGCTTAAACAGTACCAGTGTCATCTTGTGGATACTCTCAAGAATGTTAATCGTGTCCCAGAGCTCGAGTAATGAGTTATCTATCTCGTCATTCTGATTTATCATCAGTGATGTTTAAAGTTAGTATTTGCATATAGAATTTCCGTAAGATGATATCATTTATTTTATAATTTTATTAGATGTGAGTTTTTGTAATTCATGCTTTTCTAGTGTAGTTTATAGCCCATTTAGTTAAAAGTTCAGCTAAGTCATTATTTCAAAATTACTATTTTAGTATACAAAAACAATATTGCGAATTCAAAGTACTTCAATAAAAATATCGAATGGAATAACAACGCAATACCAAATATTAAGAATTCATCAATCCAATGAAAATTGCATAATTTGTAACCTATATATATAATATATATGTTTGTGGTGTATATGGAGATGAAAAAAACAAATCCTTGTATAATTCTTGTATAATTATATAAACTATTGATATACAGTTTACCTACGGCCAACCCGATAATCCAGTGACCAAAAAATAATCCGGTTCAATGTCTAAACAAAATTTAAAAACATTGATTTAAAAGTTTCAAAAAAAAAAGAAACAAATTTTTAATATCACATAATCTTAAAAAAAAAAGATTATATGATATTAAGAATTTGTTTCTTTCATCTCCATATACACCACAAACATTATCGTACAATATTGCAATTTTGTTTCTGGTTATATTTTAATAAAGTCAGTTCATGTACTAATTCAATTGGGCATTCAAAATTTCAATCTTATGAGCTTGTAAACTTTTTTTTTTTTTGAAACAGAAGCTGTAAGCATTTTCGATACAAAATTGTAATTATATAACGTAGTCGTTAGCTATATGCAACGTCAAGCAATTAATATAATAATGCATGATAACGCCAGGTAATGGACACGAACTCACAACAATAAACACAAAACTATTATAAAATCCTTAAATCCTCCAATGTACTCAGCAGACAAATTTTTAAAAGTTCGAATATAAAAAAGTACAATATAAAAACACAAGATAATAACAGAAGAAGCAGCAAACATCAGAATAAATAAATTTGGTTAAATCTCTCTGCCAACGATGAAGACGTATATATAAAAGCTTTTGTATGTCGAAAAATGAACGACGCAGAAAACTACGAAGAAAAATACTAAAACTAAGAGCATGGAGTTTCCCTTTCAGGCTTACACGATAAAGAGACGTATACTAGTTTCTAACAAATTTTAAATCCATAAATACGTAAGTCCAATAATATTTTTTTCGAATAACGCAATCTCTCCGTTTTAAAATAACTCTTAACAAACTTACAAAAATGGACAATGCTTTAAATACGGCTGTACTATCTTATATTCATTGAACACTACTACGTTACACCTTTCTTTACGATTCGTTGTTAAATACACCATGGAACGGAATAGAATACTAGAAAACAAAACATTCACGTACTTTGAGTCAAGAGTTGCTGCTGTTCTGACATCGTGTTAAAACTACCCACACGTTGAATCAGTTATGTAATTACAAAAACTTAAATAAAAAATTTCTGGAACTATGAAATAAACTGAGAATATTTAATGGTATAGAAGGATGAGTTTGGTAAAATCTGGAGTGACAAGACATTGGTGTAAGGCTTATTGAGGAATGGGCTTTGATTCTCCATCAGAAGAAACGAAACATCGTTACATCAATATCTGAGCTTGACCCTCTTCGTTTCAATCCATGCTTGTTAGTTGCATACCTCACCATCCCCTCATAAATATTTTTAATGTAAACAGATTTAAGATCAAATTCAAATCGTAATGTGATTGTAACTAAAAGGTAATAGTATGTTTCTAGTTTCTCACGCTGGACAATAACTAAGCTGAAGTTGCATGTAGAAAAAGCACACTACAGTTACAAGTTACAACTTCTGGTCACACAGAAATTAGACCAAAGTAGACCATAGTTGAAACTAACATGTCCGAATAGTTGGATTTGGGAAGAAAGGACTTGTGAGTTGAGTCTTTGTTTTGATGCGTACGTTCTAGGTCGGCGGACGGCTATCTAACTTATCTGGTCATCCATCTTCTTTGTCTTTTCCCTTCTAGTTCTTTTCACCTTACTATTTTATCATTTATATTATATTATCTGGTCAATAAAATTATAACTTTCACAAAGAAAATTCCCCTTTCGTTTTTCTTGTTTAAGATTATTAATTTTTGAAATGATTTGACACTTCTTTTTTTTGTCAAATTATTTGACACTTCTTTTATAAATGTGTATACTTGAACTTTAGTGGAGTAATGTCGTGGATTTAATTATATGATGTGTTAACTCATTCGATTTCTGTATATCCGCCGTTAGTTGTTTTATTCTGCTAACAAATAAATAAAAAAATTGTTTTAAAATAAAATAATCTCACAATTTCTCTATAATAATTTTTAGACACAAATAAACTTTAATCCACCTCTATTTTCTTAATTACTGATAGTCATTATGGAAACAATAAGAACATATTAAGAATTAATATGAATCAGGAGGAAAGGTTTTATTCTATAATTTTCTATAAGAAAGAATGAGAAAGAATCGAGCAAAAGAACTATGTTTATAAATGATATAGTTTATAAGAATTTAATGTTTTTTTTATTCTCTTGTTCGTCATTTAAAGGCTTAGGATTTTTAAATACATTGGAAATAATTAAAGGGGTCAGAAATGGTTTAAACGCAAAATTCTCCAAATATAACGAAGGTTCAAATAATAATGATCGTAGCACGTGTGGAACAAAGCTATTGCACGTGATTACTCAGAGAAACATAATCTCCGTAGAATCTTTGACGCCAGGCGGAGACAGATGGTTACTTTGCTATTAGATTTTGATGACGTGGTTCTAATCTTAACCGCTAAATCTTTCAACACGTGGCACCGTCTGTGTCGTTGGATTCTTCGTAGACGACGATAGTAGGTGGGCCGTGACAGCCCAGTATCAAATGTTAATGTGCCAGCTCAGCTCGATTCGTTCCAACTGTATGGCTTGGACCTTCGCCTCCCTACTCATTGAAGTTTATTTATATTATTATACTATAATAACAAAGATAATGACTCATAAATAAATTTAATTATTTATCATCCGCAATTAGAGTCATTTGTCTCTTGTTATACCTGTCTCTAATTTCTTTTCCCGAATCATGGCGAATCAAAATCTATACGCTAAAATATTTCTAAAATAAAATTATTACAACGTCGCTTAGTCATGCAATAATATTAGATTAGAATATAACGGGAGAAGAATTAGTAGTGTCCTGCATTATTAAGATGTGGTTTAGTATTATCTTACTACTATTTTAAATACTCATTTAATGCAGTTAACCAATAACAAGCTACTCAATAATTTAACATTATAGCTCTATCTGACAGCATGAGATCCCAATCTTATTTGATTGCTGGTGAGAAGGATGCATTGTATATTATAAGAATCTACAGAGTTCTTTCTTTATTACGCTTTTAGGGTTGAATAACCTTCCTATTTTACAAAAATAGGAGTGTGATTGGATGTACATATTGTAGATTTTTTTACTTCAAGTTCAGGTTTTACTCTCATTTCTTATCAATAAAGTGCAATAACAGTTCAAACATTTTATTCTAAAATGGAGGAAAACAAAAAAAAGAGAGTAAATCCTCCCTCCATGTTAAATAAATGAAAACATTTACTCCATTTTCTAATAAAATTGTTTTGCTTTCTAAAACAACATGTAAAAAACTAACTTAAAACAACATTTATAAAGTTCTATTGTTGAATAATCAATACTCCGAATATCATTTCGAGCTAAAGTCTTATTATGATAAATTAAGGATACAAAATCAAATATGCATTTTGAAGCTAGGAGTACTGAAACTTGAATGCTGATGACCGACCTATAAAAAAAACAACACGATAAAATCACACATGAGAAGAAAGTCTTTATAAACCTATGTAATTATCAAACAATATAACCCGTTTTGGCACACCATAGACGGAGTAATACATTCATAAAATATTTGTTAAATAAATAATATTTCCTTTTTAATAATAAGAAAGATATGTAAAATATATTTTCATGATTTGATAAACTAAAAATTTAAAATATTTAATTTTATCAATATGTATGGAAACACTAATAACCACAATGAACTAGTGAGTTGAATATATAAAAGGGGACCTATATTTTGATTTAAAAGTAGGGGGCCTGAGGCTGTTGCCTTTTTTATACCAAGGGAAGCACGGCTCTGTGTAAAATATATTTTCATGATTTGATAAACTAACAATTTAAAATATTTAATTTTATCAATTACGCAGGATACAAATTTTTAAATATTTCAAGTTCATATATTTTTATAAGTTATATAGTTTAATTTGAATGATACTAAATAAAAAATATATATTAATCTGAATATCTATTAAATGAGATTTTACACTTATTTGATTTTATACTCATATGATTTTATAATCATTTGTAACATTGTAACAAAACTTCTAAACCATTAATCCAAAGTTTCAAATATAAAATTTTCAACTGTTTTACTAAATTATAGTTGTCTTTAAATTTGAAAATATAACTAATACGAAAATTATATTTGTTTTAATAATATAATATTAAACAAAAATGATCGAAGATATATAAATTATTATCAAATCTTTGTTATTCTAAATCATTAGTTATCATATATATATATATATATATATATATATATATATATTAATCACATTAGATAATTCTATAGATCTACTTAAAGAACTAATGATTTTTTAGATTATTAATCCATTTTGTGCTTATTTAGTAAGATGTATAATACTCCCTCCGTTTCACAATGTAAGATGTTTTAGAGAAATTTTGTTGTTTCAAAATATAAGATGTTTTGATAGTTTTAGATATTTTAACTTTATTGAAAATTGGAAAACCAATAGCAATTTTCTATTTTATTTGTGATTGATTACTTTATATTAAATTTATATTATTTAATAATATTGTATTCTAAAAATTAAGTTTCTTAATTTTTGTGCATTCATGCAAAACATCTTACATTACGAAACGGAGGGAGTATATGATTAGATTGATCGATTTATTTTTTTTTAAATATTCTAAAAACATTTCAATGATAATACGTGTCATTTCTTAAGTTACAAAGTTTTTTCTATTAATTTATAGGAGATTTCAGTCTCTGATGACAATTATATTGATAATTGGTCACTGTTTTGGTAAAATAGTATTTAATTGTTGATTATTGTTTTTAAAATGAAGGAGATAAACCTAACTAATCATTTGGTCTATTACGTGGGTATCACATTACATCCATACAACGTAGGGCACGCCGACACTAGATTTTAAAGCTTATAATTAGTCTTTGCGTATTGTATTTTAGAAAGAAAAAGTCTATCAGTACGTAGCAATTTTTGATTAGGGGGACATGCGACTATATAATAAACCAACGAACATATTTTGGTTTCAAGATTGAACATTTTTAATGATTTTTTATTGTTCGTCGTCTGATGACAACCCGTAGACGACGGCAAGTAGCTACAGTTTAACTACGGTTTTAATACGATAATAATAACAGAAATAAAAAGAATTTTTCATATTTACACACGCACCCAGGAACGCATAATGTATACGGTACCATGATTACGTGTTGACGAGTGAACAGTTATTTCTTTTCTTTTTTTTGAACTGAATTTGAAACAGTTATTTCGGTGTGTTCAAATGTATACTTCTATATTTTTTTTTCTCTAAAATAAAGATATCTATTATAGAGTTATGCGTCTATAATAGAATTTCTTTATTTTAGAGAAAAATATAGAGGAATTCTATTTTTGCCTCTATATTTAGAGATGAAAATAGCATATCTCTATATTTTTCTCTATAAATAGAAGAACTCTATTATAGAGGTATATATTGGAGCAAATCCACCTTTATTATATAGTTTTTCTATTTTAGAAAAAAATATAGAGATTAAAATAGAGATTGATGGTCTTAGGTGAACAATTTTTGAATCTGTGAAGAAGTGTTATTTCACAAGTGAATTATAACGTTTGTTCCATTATTGGTTATGTTTAAACTGTAAAAAAAAGCAACACTAGGTGCCCAAAAAAAAAAGCAACACTAGACATTCGTATTTTAGCATAAAAAGAGTATTTATAACCAAGAACAACGTTTTCGGTTGTTTGGTAATGTTATGTTATAGTAATAAATACTAGAACCAAAAATACAACCAAACTTTGAACTTTCTTTTTTTAGGAAAAAAAAAAACCAAACCAATTGATAAACATCTATTTGGTAAAAAATTGAACTCGTTTCTTTTTATGCGAGTCAGTTTTTGTTATTTTTTGGTGTGGTTAATGTCGTTATTTTTTTTTTTTTTGCTTTCAGGACAAAACATGAAGACTTTCAATAGAATAATAAAGAACTAATATTCTTAAAAAACAAAAAAATAAGAACTAATATTACGTAGCAAACACATACTCCCTCTGTTTCAAAATAGTTGATGTTTTGGATGTGTGCACAAGAATTAAGACATGCACTATTTCCTAAAAAATAATATTAAAAATATAAATCAAAACTAATTCAACCAATTCTTAAAAATAAGTATAAAATATCATTGGTTATACAGTTTTCAATAAAACTAAAACTAATATAAAATATCAAAACTTCATCTATTTTGAAACATCCAAAATTCTCTAAAACATCATCTATTTTGGAACGGAGGGAGTATTTAAGTAGTGCCTCATCATACATAAAGAGAAAACATATTCATAAACTCTGTCAGGTGATTATCGTTTTTATTGGTCAATTATTTTTCCCAAATAAATTTATTAATATTCTAATTTTAAGATAAACAATACAGTTTCTAAGCGCTGTAGTTGCCTTTGCGGAATATTAGAACTTTAAATACTGTCATAGTATTATTCATCTAATCATCCATCATCATCTATGTTCTGAGATTATTATCTCTCACAAATCCCGTAATGACTCAAGTCAATAAATTGGTAATAACAACGTGACTTCTTTTGGCGGGCTGGTGGGCTTTTTGTGTCCACTTCCCAAAGCTTATTGCAACAAAACACCATCTCAACGAATTTACAAATCTACCCTTAAACTAATTCATTTTTAAAGGTTTTTTTGTTTCTCTCTCTATCTTTATCCTTTTTCTTTTGATGCTTCATTCTCCCTTTTCATTTTCCTCTCTGTAGCGTTTGTCTGTAGAAAACTCTCACCAAGCTTTCTTCTCAGATTTGAAAGAACAGAAAAAGAAACCAAACAATAACAATCCCTTCGATTTTTCCGGCAGAGATCTAAAACCTTATAATCATCGAATGCCGTTGCGAAGATATAGTAACGGTGGAAATCGAGGGTCTACCTGATGAAGAACAGATGACGCGTGAGCCGCTCGTGACCGAACCAGAAGAAGAAGCTACTCATACTCAAACCCCAAACGGCGTCGTAACTACGCAACTCCCAAACGTCGTCGTACAGGAAGCCACTCAAGTCGTACTAACAACCTCCAGAAACGCCGTCGTTTCGGAAAACGTTGTAGAAGAAGCGGAGAGACGAGACGATCTGTTACTACTCTCCTTAACCCCGATGGTGCGATCCAAATCCCAGGGAGCCACGCGGCGCGTGACCCCCACGCCGCCTCCCTCGTCAGTCGAGAAGCCGTTACCGAACGGAGATCTCTACACCGGGACGTTCTCCGGCGGTTTCCCGAACGGATCGGGGAAGTACCTGTGGAGCGACGGGTGCATGTACGAGGGGGAGTGGAGGCGCGGGAAGGCGAGCGGGAAAGGCAAGTTCTCGTGGCCTAGCGGCGCGACCTACGAGGGGGAGTTCAAATCCGGGAGGATGGAAGGCCACGGGAGCTTCGTCGGCGCCGACGGAGACGCCTACCGAGGCCACTGGATCGCCGATCGGAAACACGGCCACGGCGAGAAGCGCTACGCCAACGGCGACTTCTACGAGGGCGCGTGGCGTCGCAACGTACAGGACGGGAGGGGGCGTTACGTGTGGAGGAACGGGAACGAGTACGTCGGGGAGTGGCGTAACGGCGTGATCAACGGGAGGGGGGTGCTCGTTTTCGGTGACGGAAACCGTTACGAGGGACACTGGGAGAACGGGGTGTTGACAGGTGGCGATGTTGAGATGAGGAGCTTTTTCGATGGGATCGAGAAGAGGAAGAGGTCGAGTGTTGATGTTGGCGGTTGTGGAGGGGATAAGGTGTTTCCGAGGATATGTATATGGGAGTCGGATGGGGAGGCGGGGGATATCACGTGTGACATTGTGGATGACGTGGAGGCTTCGGTGATCTATAGAGATAGGTTGTCTGTTGATTTAGGGTTTAGGCAGTTTAGGAAGAAGAATCCTTGTTGTTTCAGCGGTGGTGGTGAGGCTAAGAAGCCTGGTGAGACTATCTCCAAAGGGCATAAGAAGTATGACTTGATGCTCAACTTGCAACATGGGATCAGGTAAAAAAAAATCTGATTTAAATCAGATTAAATTTGCTAAATTGGATAATAATGTTAGTACAAATAGACAAGTCTGTCTAATTTTTTTATTTATTTTGTATATCTAATTTTAATTTCTTAAAAACAATTTTATAAATAAATACATAGCTAAGTTTTTTTTTTGTCAACAAATACATAGCTAAGTTAAATAATAATGTTAGTACAAATAGACATATTTGTCTAGTTTCTTTTTATTTTGTGAATGTAATTTTAATTTCTTAAAAACAATTTTGTTATTAAATACAAAATAATATTTATATAAATGTCAAATGTATAGAAAATAAATTAATAATCTGCCTATTTCTTGAACATAGGTTAATCTCTTCAATGTTTGTGTTTTGTATCTGTGTTTGTAACCAAGTTTGATACTTTTAGGTATACTGTGGGCAAACATGCTTCAGTTGTTCGAGATCTGAAGCAGAGTGATTTCAACCCGAGTGAAAAGTTCTGGACGAGGTTCCCACCGGAGGGTTCTAAGACCACACCGCCGCATCAGTCTGTGGATTTCCGCTGGAAAGACTACTGCCCTTTGGTGTTTAGGTATATTCAATCTCTTAATGCCACTCTTAATGTGCTCTGCTATTCTCAATCTGTGTGTTGTGATCAAATTTTTGGCTAAATTTTTTTTTATTGTAGACGCTTGAGGGAGCTTTTCACGGTGGATCCTGCTGATTACATGATAGCTATCTGTGGGGACGATGCTCTTAGAGAACTGTCTTCACCTGGAAAAAGTGGAAGCTTTTTTTACTTGACTCAAGATGACAGGTTTATGATTAAGACTGTGAAGAAATCTGAAGTCAAGGTTAGTCGTTGGCTCTTGGTATTGACTTTACATACCTTAATCCTATACCTATGCTTGACCTCAAGTTTTTTTATTTTATTTAGGTGCTTCTACGTATGCTTCCAAATTACTACAAACATATCTGCAAATATGAAAACTCACTTGTGACTAAGTTCTACGGTGTGCATTGCATCAAACCTGTTGGTGGCCAGAAGGTAATTTGCTGTTCATATTAAAGACTATTTGCTTCCAATGGGCAATTTTTCTCATGTTTGTTAATCATCTTACCAGACTCGGTTTGTCGTCATGGGGAACTTGTTCTGCTCAGAATATAGAATCCAGAGACGGTTTGACCTCAAAGGGTCTTCCCATGGACGCTCCACCTCCAAACCTGAAGCGGAAATTGATGAAACCACTACTCTTAAGGACCTTGATCTTAACTTTTCTTTCCGTCTTCAGAGAAACTGGTATCAAGAACTAATGACGTAAGCTACTATCCAAATCACTTCCACCTCTTTTGCTTATGCTATTTTTTGGCTTTTACTAATCTGACTGCGTTTTAATAAGCAGGCAAATTAAACGGGACTGTGAGTTCTTGGAAGCTGAATGGATCATGGATTATAGCCTTTTGATCGGAGTTCACTTCCGTGAGGACAACACAGGAGACAAGATGGGTCTTTCTCCATTTGTTTTGAGATCTGGTTAGTTAAACACTTCTCATTCTTCCTCAAGTCTTATTCTACTAGACCGGTGACCCATTGTAATGATATTGTGCAGGTAAGATAGAGTCATATCAAAACGAGAAATACATCCGCGGTTGTCGGTTCCTAGAGGCTGAACTTCAAGACATGGACCGCATTTTAGCTGGCAGGTACGTCACCAATCATTGACCGAACACAACAGGTCTTTATGCATTTTCATAGTCTTTTGTAATAACTACCACAGAGAGTGGTTGAGAGGTTCAGTTTCCCCCATGATACCCATCTGAGAACTACGTTACATATCAACGCATTATTAGTATTAAAAGTTGCTCTGCAGTTTTGTGGGGGCATTGAATTAGAAAACACAATTAACTTTGTGGGGCATAAAACAGATAATTTGTGGGTCCTTTTTTAAATGTATTGAAAATTTGATTGTTTTTTCTTTTTTGGCAGGAAACCGTTGATAAGATTAGGTGCAAACATGCCTGCGAGAGCAGAACGAATGGCTAGAAGAAGCGACTTTGATCAATACTCCTCTGGTGGTACAAACTATTTGTCACACGGAGAGGTGTACGAGGTGGTTTTGTACTTTGGAATCATTGACATTTTGCAAGATTACGACATAAGCAAGAAGATAGAGCATGCTTATAAGTCTCTGCAAGCAGATCCTGCTTCAATCTCAGCGGTTGATCCCAAACTGTACTCCAAGAGGTTTAGAGATTTCATCAGCAGAATCTTCATTGAAGACGGCTAAAGATATTAAAAAGGTCTCTCTTCTTGTGTTTAACTCTCTCTGGAATTGAGAAAGCCAAAGATGCATTGCTGCTGCTTGAGGGGCAAAGGAGACTTCATAGCGTGATGAGGTGATTTGAATTCTTTCATTTTATAATTAATGATGATGAGAGTGATGAGGTGATCAAAAAACAAATTTTTGGGTTGGGGGATTTTATTTTTATTTTATTGTGGAAGTGAGAGGTGGGAAGATATATGTGAATATAGGTTTTGTGAAGGTGATCAAAAGTACATAAGCTGAGGAAAAAGATTGGGGAATAAGATAAATTTAAATGAAAAGGATGGGTGTTTTATATTAATCCCAATTGTCTTAATTCCCCCCATTTTTTTTAAATATTTTTGTATGGTGATTTTATTAGTTAAGACAAAAGAAAAAAGAAGGCTAAAGATTTATTAAAATGTTTCAGAAGAGGTCCCCTCCCATATGCTCATGGGATCCATCTTCTTCACCATCCTTTTCAATACTTTACCAACAAGTGTTGTTATTCAAACTATATTTCAAGTCACATGTATGCGGTTCACTTACTTACTTGTATAAGGATAATACTGGGGGCAAATGTGATGATATTTGTTCATATATGGAAAATGAATTGACTGATGTCTTAACCTATGCATGTTACAACAATATTTGGAGAAAACACAAATTCATAAAAAGAGAACATGTAGTGTATATATTATGGTCAAAAGTAGAGAGAGAGTTTGGAATAGAGGAGGTTGTGTTATGCCATAAAAAGAAGAGAAAGCGAAGAGAGAAGACCAGCACCACATGACTTCTTTTATAAACTCTCTGGATAAACATCTCTCACATTAGAGCAACTCCAATGGTGTTACTCACCATTGGAGTCCTTAGCAATAGAATATTACTTTTTAACTTTTTAGAATAGTTAAGGATTCTAGTATAAAATGTATCTCCAATGGTGTTATTCATATGAAGTTCTTAAGAATTAAAAATTATTCCAATCTACCAGCCAAGTTTGATTCCAAGAACTAACCGAGTATCAATTGCTAGTTAGACGGAGAGCCTTTGACAGAAGAGTTTCTTTACTCTTTTGTAGAAGTAGCTGTTCGTTTTGAGTCTAAGGGCACACAATATATAAATGAGTTAGCCAAGACTCTGCAACAAGCATTGACAATAATATAACTTGTCAAGAGAACCATGAGTGTGGTGATCTTGCAGGGAAAAAAAAAACAAATAATCTGACAAAACAGAGTCAACTATGTCTAAAGTATCACTCGACTTTATTCTAATTGCCTTGCTCACTAGGGTTTCCCCGCTCACCACTGCAACAGAAGAAATGTGGCAGCTTAACTCTCCCGCAACTCCTGCAAACACAAGAGTGTGTCACATGAAACCAAAGGTATGTATAAAATTCTAAACAGATCACAAACCTATAGCTAGATCAAGAAGCAAAAAGAGAAGGCAATCATCACAGAGTACCTGCAGCGGATGATGACAGGAACAAGCTTAAGAGCCTTAGGACCATTTCGTATCCCTCTCTTGTGTTTAGAAACCTGCAACAACAGCAACAGCTTCTTCCATTAACAACTATCTATCAATCTCCAAGCATTATTACAAAAATAATAATAATACAAACTTTCATTTGATTCACGGTAAGTGTAACTCCCTAGAGTATTACAAACTACAAGTGAACCTATAGGAACCTAAAGCAGCTCGTAGAGTTCTAACACAGAGAGAGAACTAAAACACATTACATAGCAAATCTTATACTAAAGTACAATCACTGAGCTAAAGGTCCTCCAAACTAACATACTCACTAGATTACCCAAAAAAACCAAGCCTTTGAGTGACTTTCATAGCAAATCTCAAGATTATCTATTACATATACATAAAATACAAAACCAGATCATAAAGATCAAACTACTATCCTGCACATTCATACCCAGAAGAAGGAAAAACAGAGAGAAGGAGAAGCCTTTTTAAAGAAGCTGGCCGTGGGGAAAGTGTTGCTAGTGTAGGAGATGAGCAGACAAGTCTTTCCAATAGCGCCGTCGCCGACTGTTACACACTTGATAAACCTTGAAGCACTCATCTCTCTCTCTCAGTCTTCAATCCCTAAAAGGCTAAAACTTTTCAAGATTTGGGGATTTTTGGTAACAGAGAGAAAGAGAGAGTGAGTGAGGTTCTTTAAAGAGGTACAAGACAAAAGCAATAGCCCAGAGGAAGTCGGTGATGAGGCCGAAGGCTAGAAGGCGAGGAACGAAACGAAACACAATGGTGTCGGAGGATGCAGGATCTTGTGATCTGAGAGAGAGGACGCGGAGGACAAAACGAGAGGACACGTGTACTAAGGATCAAGTCCTTCTATTCCTTATTTAAGGATTGATCCTTAGTTATTTTAGCCAAAGTATTATTATTATATTAAAATTAATTGTTAAGGATTCCGCACGGACCTCCGTTGCGGATGGTCTTACCATTTCTTTATCATAGTATTTAATTACTATATAGTATCTTTTAGAGTATGGTTTTCAATGTGTTTGTTGACTAGTTTTAATATATATATATTCTCCAGTCCGATCTATTCAGTTAGTACCAGTCCACGTTGCTTTGCAGTGTGAATTTTAATATGCAAAGCTTTTTTTTCTTGAAGAGATTGTCTTCACAGTATACAAGTATGTGTTGTCAAAAAGAAAACACGAGTATGATATTATTGAATAACTGACTTAAGTAGTGATGAGAATATATTTTCATGCATGCTTTACTACACACTCTCAGAAAATCTAAATTAAATTCTTGTATGTATAAGGATTTTTAAAGATAACCATTTAATGATGATAACTCAATCCAAATGAAAAGTCTCTATTTGGGACTTGGGGGCATATAGATTATAGTAAATCCGACCAGTAGAGAAAGGAGCGTAAAATGTCATAAATAAATTAATAGATTTTTCACTATTTACCTTCATATCATAGTCCAGATTCTCAAGAGGGACATTCATCTACATTTTTAAAAATATACTCATGAAAAATATATTTCTTCCGTTCTTCCGTTTTTCAATATATCATATTTTAAGATATTTTTTGGTGTTTCAAAATATAAAATATTTTAAAATTTTTATGTTAAGTTTAGTTTTATCGTCAACCAGTAATAATTTACAGTATTTTATGATTGATTAAACTACTATAAGTTTATATTTTAATGATGTTTTTAGAATAGTGTTTTTAATCTTTGTGTTTTTGGACAGACGAGGTGACAAGCAGGGGCGGATCTACAGTGTCACGTACGGGGCACGTGCCCCCAACTACTTTACAAACTTTACTTAGGTGTCCCTTATACTGTTAACTCTGATAGAGCAATTGGTATAGACGCTCTAGTTAACTCCAGCATGTAAGACGTTCGAAGCTCCTACTTGGCGTCTTTTTTTTTTTTTTTGCTGTATAATTATTAATTAATGTGTTGTTTCACTTTCACACTGTACTAGTGTATTGTATCTTTCTTTAGTTATTGTAGTAGCATTTCCCTACTTTTTGTTTTATTATTAATATTTTTTTTTTTGGACAAAGTTTTATTATTAATATTACTCTCTCTTTTTCCTTGTTAGCAATGTCTTTTCTTTATTTGTTTTTCATAGTTTCTTTCTATTATATTTTCATATTTAGAGTTAAATTTGCTTTGAAGCATATTTCCTTATTTTAAGAGTAACCATCCACAATGGATAATAAATGAATAATACTAATTAATATTAAAATAAGAAATCATTCGCAATTAAGTTAATAAATTTAGAATTTAATTTTTAAAGATATATATGATACTGACATATTGTTATCTATTGTAAAATTAATGTGTAATTAATAACATTTGTAAAAAATATAATAATATAAATTAATTATGAATTGAAACAAATTAGTGTTATTGCTGTTATAACAGTTTATTGTTATTTATCCTTTGTTATTAGCAATTAATAATTTTTATGAATAATTTTCTATATTAATTTAATATTATTAATTAATTTTGTGCCCCCATCAAATAGCCGGTCTGGATCCGCCACTGGTGACAAGGAATAGTAATATTCCGTAGTTTGATCTCTTCAGTAGTATAGTAACACTATTAAAGACATATACGAGCACTGAATGAAAAACGTTCAGCTTTCTTGCGAGTCAAGCTTTAAGTTACTTGGTTGTACCCGTAACATTACATAAATCAATGAGCACGAACACGCTCCCGCATGCAGGTGACAAGTCAAAGTTTCATTTGTCGTTCTTTCAAAGCAAAGAATATGCTCCAATAGTTGATAACCTTTTCTCAAAAAAATAGTTGATAACCTAATGTTTTTATTATGTAATTATACAAAAAGTTGAACATTGCAAATGCAAATAATAAAAAGGTACAAAATCTCTTAACAGAGACAAAAGAAGAAGATATAAGCGTACGTACTGTGTGAATAATTTAACTATAACGTAAATAAAATAAAATAAACAACTGTTCGCTAAACGAGAGAATAGGAAAAAGACAGAGCTCTGAACAGTAGCTAGGTCTGCCAAAAACTTGCATGCCTAAAAAGCTTTTTAATTTGTTTTCACAAATATCAACAATATTTCTTACTCGTAGGTTTACTATTTATTTCTCATGTTTCTTTTTTTTAAACTTAGATAGTAGATATTATGTACTGACTTGGGCAAATAAGCTTGCGAAGATATACAGTATGATCTTTTTTCATGTGAGGTCTGCCGATCTGTCTTGTTTTCTTCTGTCATGTTTGTCTTCTTGAACTCATTTTATTTATATATGATATATATTCTAATTTTTCTATTTATGTGTGTATATGCATACCCATATGGGTTGTATGCCAAACTAAAATTTAAAATATGACACCCAGTGGCTAAGTTATTAATGATCGTTAAGTGAGATAAACTAAATTTGTTTCGATGGTGGATCACTAGACTAGAAAATTATGTTTTAGCATATTAAGAGCATTTAATTGTTAACCGCTTAGGAATATTGTTGTGTTGTTTTAGTCACTCTTAAGAGATTTAACTTAATGATACTATTCTCTTTACTTTATAGAAAATTCATTCAGGACATTATATACTCGGCGATCTATGCAAGACATGTGTAGACAAGCGTTTTGTCAGATTGTCTTCGGCAAAGTAGTTAACACTAATTCATTAAGAAGTTTTAAAATACTGACTTGTTTGCAGAGGAATCATCCCAATGTAATGCAAACAAAATCCGAATCCAGGTGAATCTTCTTTACCACGCCTTTGCTACTTTGGTTATCCCAGTTTTTTTAATCTGTATAATAAATTTATTTATTAGGGTCTGTGACAAATTTGACCAAAAAAAAGGGCTATGTGAGAAATCGTAATACCATCCAAGTTGTTCAACGATGTAGACCAATGAATTCAACTACAGAGCGTATTAAAATACAATTAGCTATTGTTTAGAGCTTATTGTAAATGTTTATAACGACTTAATTTGATATTATTATTGTGTTGGTAGTAGATATAACAATAAATTTGAATTGTGAATTTTGGAATGAGGGACGAGGAAACTTTTGAAGGCCTATTATTGGAAAACGTATCAACGTGAAAGTCAAGCCTACTTACTGGCCTATTAACCACTTTTTTGTTGAATAATTTGAGCTATAAAACTATAGGCTTTTTCTCACTTATTTAGTATCTTTAAAAGGCGAAACATAGTTTTGTTTATAGCTAATCTGAATATCATAAACCAATGCCAAGACTAATACATAGCCAAGCATGAGATCAAAGATTTGACACATTCGAGGCAAAAATAAATAAAATGAAAACAGAGAGCGATGGGGAATTTAAATGGTCTCAAGTTGTCTGAAATTGAAAAGCCACCAAATATGGCCATTGGTATTTTTAATAGGCACATTAATTCACATTCCAACATAGGGTTCCACTATAAGGGGACACGGCCTCTCAGCCATCCTTTTCTTATCATTCTTGTACACTTACTATTTTTCGTTTCATGGAGAAAGCAGTTTAGTTTTCTTCTACTGTAATTTACACAAAGGAATATGATTATTTTAATTGACAATTAAATATAGTTTTATACCATGTTAATATTAAAAAATTTAAGTTTTATTTGTATCGTTATTTTAAAACACATATAAATTACTAATTTTATCTTTTTCATATGTCTTTAATAGAGATATTAAACCAGAAATGTTATTCTTTTGTTGTAAAATGCCATTCTAAAAATACTAATAAGGATTAAGATGTATTTGAGTGTTATAATAGT
The DNA here is from genome assembly GCF_000801105.2 of Raphanus sativus. Taxonomy (NCBI): domain Eukaryota; kingdom Viridiplantae; phylum Streptophyta; class Magnoliopsida; order Brassicales; family Brassicaceae; genus Raphanus; species Raphanus sativus. The sequence goes on along the minus strand of NC_079512.1, from coordinate 1,211,136 downwards.
TGTGTTAGAGAATCTCCAAAAGAAACTCTATTATTCTAAATATAGAATTTTTTGCTCTCTTAAGAAGAATTTCAAAACTTCAAATTTAGAACTTTAAGAAATGAAACTTTAAATTTGAAGTTTTGGATAACTCTATTATTCTAAATATATAATTTTTGCTCTCTTAAAAAGAATTTCAAAAATTCAAATTTAGAATTTTAAAAAATAAAACTTCAAATTTGAAGTTTCATATTTTTATTTGCATTTTGGTTCTTATAATTAATTACACATCACATTTCTGATTCTTAAGTATTTTATCATTTATCGTTTGTATCCTTAAAATTTTATATATCATAAATATTTCATTTTTTTTATAAATTCACTCTTTACACATAAAATTAAATAAATATATTTAAAATAATATCTATCTATACTATTATTTATGAAGTGATTTTGCTTATTTGTCATGTTCTTCATGATTTTAGCTAAATTTGCTTATTTGTCATGTTTTTATTAAGTTTAAGCTAAATTATCATTGATTTATTATTTGTTTTAGGATGAGTCACTGATTTATTAATTTAAAAAGAGCCTTGATGAATCTTGTATATAAATAAAAAAGAATTTTATTTTATTAATATTAAATTTATATGGTATATTAGGTTTTCTTATTTGTCATATTTTTATTAGGTTTTAGACTTTTAAATAGGTTATTGATTTATTATTTATGAAGTGATTTTGTTTATTTGTCATGTTCTCCATGATTTTAGCTAATTTTCCTTATTTGTCATGTTTTTATTAAGTTTAAGCTAAATTATCATTGATTTATTATTTGTTTTAGGATGAGCCACTGATTTATTAATTTTAAAAAGAGCCTTGATGAATCTTGTATATAAATAAAAAATAATTTTATTTTATTAATATTAAATTTATATGGTATATTAGGTTTTCTTATTTTTCATATTCTTATTAGGTTTTAGACTTTTAAATAGGTTATTGATTTATTATTAGTTTCTAACTATTCACTAATTTATTAATTTAAATAATACCCTTACTGAATTTATATATATATATATATAAACAAATTTTATTTTAATGATATAAAGTTTATATGTTATATCTATATTAAATAATTGATTACAAAATAATATTACAGAATTATCAAAAAAAAAATCATGTTCTCCATGATTTTAGCTAATTTTGCTTATTTGTCATGTTTTTATTAAGTTTAAGCTAAATGATCATTGATTTATTATTTGTTTTTACATGAGTCACTAATTTATTAATTTAAAAAAATAGCCTTGATGAATCTGGTATATAAATAAAAACAAATTTTATTTTATTAATATTAAATTTATATGTTATATTGGCTTTTCTTATTTTTCATATTTTTATTAGGTTTTAGACTTTTAGATAGGTTATTGATTTATTATTAGTTTCTAACTATTCACTAATTTATTAATTTAAATAATACCCTTACTGAATTTATATATAAATAAAAACGTTTTTTTTAATGATATAAAGTTTATCTGTTATATCTATATTAAATAATTGATTGCAAAGTATTATTATAGAATTATCAAAAAAGAAGATAATTTCTATATATATATATATTGTGTGCCTATCTGAAAACAATATTTTTATTATAAAAATTTAAAAATAATTAAGATATAAAACAATTTATAATTAAATATTAGTCAACCAAAAAAATATAAATATAATATCTCTAAGATTTGAATGTTTTAAAAAAACTTAACACAATAATAAGTATATATTTTGACAAAAAAATATTTGACATATAAATATTTTGATGTTTGATTTAACTATTTAAAAACATAAATAATAATTTATTATGTTGGTTTTAGATTAATAAGACATAAAATAATTAGTACTTATAAGAAATTTATGTCCGCAGGTGCGGGCAAAACATCTAGTTTATAATATTTTAGGACTATAATTAGAAAACAACGGTATTACAAAATAAACTTAATAAAAACGCTTAAATAATATACATGAAGACATAATTATTAGACAAATTTAAATATCACAACAACACTAATAGTCTGGTAAGTTACTCCAAAACCTCCGAAATTCCTAAAATGTTGTCCAATTTTTTTTGTATAGACGAAGATGGAGCATTACAGAAATAATTTTATACAATAATGTGATATTTTGATTGTAGTTTAATATTTAGTTATGTATTTCTATTTATAATTTTGTATATTTAATGTAAGATTTTGTTAATTAATATTAGTGTAATATTTTTATATATGTGCTAGTCATTTATAAAAGTTTTAAGGATTTATTTTAATTATAAAAAATATAAGGATCATAGTGTAAAACAAAAGTAATTTTGAAGTTAAGTTTGAAATTTTACTTTTAGATAAAAACACTTTAAAACTTTAAATTTAGAGTTTTCCAAAAATTAAATAAGAAAATCTTTTTGGAGATACTCTTAGTAAACTCATTTACACCTCTAGATTTTTTCGACTTGATATCTAAATTAAATAATAATATTATTTAAGTAAACTAGGTTCAATTTAAAATATTATAAGTCACTTATTCAAGACATATATCATAAGTTTTAACAAGATTTTGAGAATATTTTGTTTTTTTCTCTAGACTCTTAATTTTATTTTATTATTAGGATATTTATTCATTTAATTTCTACAAATAGAGATGCTTGAAAACATGGAAATATAATTCACGAAACATAATTATTTTCAACAAATGAATCGGCCAACGGGAACAGAAGTTAGACATGTAAACCTAACGCTAATGATGGTGTCTTCTCTTCGCGAAGAAAACTGAAAACCTCATGATACATGACGCGTATTGTTTTCTTTGTTTCCAACTACCAAATATAGAACTTAATGTTGTTTTCTGTGTATTATAAAATAAGACAGTCGCGTTTTTTTTTTTTAACTTCAGTAGGATCATGCATTTCACTCCCCGACTAATATTCTAATCTTTCAAATTTACCACGACGTGTTTATCATGACATGTAATGGCTCATTTTTCCGGGGTAATCCACTCGTTAACTTTCAATGCGTTCATTTCCGAGCTGACCGGATCAGCCAATATGATTTATCATAAAAAATCATTCATTTTATTTTTCATTAGAATAAACATATTCAATAACGCATTATTTGATTGATTGCGGATGGCGACACATATCAATACTTTTTTTATAACGTTTTGCATGATATAATAATATCAACAATACTAAAATAACTCACTCAAATAATACAAGTATAAGTATTTTTGGTGTGTGTATGAAAGTATTAATGACTTAGGTTGGATGTACCTTGTGTGTGCCATGATGTAACTTTAGTTCCACCATGCAAGTTCCACATTTAGTATGAGTTTGGTCATGTCCGGTTTCACTTTCATGTAATAATTTTTTTTTGGAATTTTTTTTTTCTATACAACCCTGAAGTTTTTAATAACCGAATATATTATGGATTAAAATCAACATCATTCTCAAAACAGTATAAAACCAATCACGTCTTTTATTACAATTTGAACAAAACACAGAAGACGAAAACTAATATCTAACACTGTAAAACCATTATGTTTTTATATATACTATCTATTGCTAACCCTTCTATTATATCTATTCAAATATTTTAATGTATACATCTCCAGATCTCCTAGTATTAGCAATACAATTTTTTTGTAGGGAGGGAACGAATTTCCTCTGGAAATAATTGTTGAGCTATGACCGATATCTATCAGCTTTATGCATATGAATGACATTAAGATAATTGTATGGCTGAAAAGAGGAAAACAAACGAAAGATAATCTTAAGTGGATATATAAGGATGATATCCATTTGAAGAGATTGTATTTGTGTTTGAGGCAACTTCTTGAATGGTGGTGGTTTGGTGGGGGCATCTTCCATGTTCTCTGATTCTCTCCCCCAAATGCTTTGAGATATCTCAAAGCCTGTTTTTATTTTAATACAACAATAACGCTCGTGATCGTGGGACACTAAAAATATTATTTGCGTATTCACAATAGACTTGATAAATAAATACAGACAAATATAAAAAAAGGATGACAATAGATTTTCATTTTAGTTTCTGTTTCTCTCTTTTTGTTCCATTATGTGGTAGTTATCCAAGCTTGTATTTGTGTCGTCCTATAATAGCTTTATACTTTTATATATTTTATATACATGTTAATAATTCAAAACAAAAGTTCAAAAAAAAAAAAAATTCAAAACAAATAGCTAAAAACTCTTGCCACATATTTTATCTATATTTGTCGATATATAGTTCCATGGATTGTTCTATAAAATATCTCTTGTTTTTTCTTTTTGCTTTTTACATGAAAGGTCTCTTAAGGGCATATATCTTGTCAAGTAGTAGAAAGTGGAGTATATAATCACGAGTGCAATTTACAAATTAGAAAAATAAAATGGAAGAAAAAGAAAAGAAAAGACTGATGATCACATGGCTGTGGGTCCAATTAAAATGGGCCCATAGAATAACAAAGGCCCACTTAAGTAATGGCTCAAAAGCAAAAAAAAAATGTAGAAAATGACTTGTTGGATGATTTAGACGAACTAAATAAATGGACAAGTAGAGATGACTATTAGTACATAAATGTGATCGGGTCAAGTAGGCATCGACTAGTCCATTTACCAAATTGGTCTCCTTGTTCTATCAGTTTCATAATCGTTTGGTCTCATTTCTTGGGATCCTAATTCGATTTCTTGTTCCCCATGATTCGTGTCCTATCTCATATCATTTGTTTTTTGTATCATATATAAACAAAATATCAAACGAATAAATAAAAAAATTATATGTAGAAAATATAAATTTTGTTTCTAGCGTTTATAGCATTGATGACCTTCTGATTCTTCTGATGGGCTCCAAGACATTTAATGGGCTTCAATGGACTAAGTTTTCTATATAATAATTATCTCGTTAATTCTACAAGATCAAGGGGCTTGGTGACAAAGAAAAAGTTGTTAATGGGCTAACTTTTTGATCCATGTTCTAAAGGATAACAAACAAAACCAAGAGACCAGAGGAGCTAGAGAGTATTACAGAACAAGTTCAAGAATCAAGATCATGCTTACTTGGAAGTTCTCTACTTCCTCAGCAAATCATGTCTGCTTATTTGACCAAATTTCATCCAAACAGAGTCGTAGACTGGTGCTACTACAGAGAGGTTTTTAAGGGTTCTACTTGCGAGGAGCTTTCTTCTTTCCAGCGATAGCAACTCTCTTTCCCTTTTTGGTGCGAGCATTAGTTTTGGTTCTTTGACCTCTGCAAGGCATCCCATGTCTATGTCTACTTCCTCTGTAACAGTCTACTTCCACCAGTCTCTGTATCTCCGATCCAACACGCCTCCTCTTCATATCAACAACAAACATGGAAACAAAACAAGTTTTTAAAAAGATGAAATTTTATATATATAAAAAAAAAAGTTAAAAAGTATGATTCTGAGAAAAGGGTTTTTAGTTTTTTTTTTTACCAGTTCATCACCATGTTGGTGCATGCCAACTTCTTCGCGGAGGTCAATGAGTTCTTTGCCAGTTAAGTCTCTGGCGAGCTTGTTGGTGATGCCGAGCCCACAGAGAACCTGGTGAGACTTGCGGCGTCCTATTCCGTAAACTTCTTGAAGACCGGTCTTGAGGGGCTTGTGGTTTGGAACCTCTGCGTTTCCCACACGGATTCCTTGCACACGCACTCCATGAAACTGCAGAGAAATGAGACCAAACAAAGAGTTCAAAATACTTCCAACAAAGTAAAATAGCTTTGGTTTGCAACAAGTCTAGCTTCAGCCAGTCCTTGAGATTTTGAAGGCTGTAGACAATTTATTTATTAAAATTTTGTTTTTAACAGTTTGAGAATAATAGCTTTAATAAGATATGATGATGATTCAAACAAGCCTAGTTAGAAGTCTAGCTTGAGCAGGTCCTGAGATTTTGAGGGTTATAGATAATTTATTTAGTAAAATTTACTAAGAATTTTTGATAAAAAATAATTCTTTAAACAATTCAGAAACTTTATGTATATATTAACTTTTAAAAATTCTTAGTAAATTTTTTATTAGTAAATAGTTTTTTTTTTAACAATTTGAGAGTAATAGCTTTGATAAGATATAATTCACACAAATTTACTAAGAATTTTTAATAAAAATATTTCTTTTAACAATTCAGAAATTCTTATGTCAGTTTATGTTTATGTATAACTTAACTTTTAAAATTTTAGGACACAAATTCCCTAACTATAAAATCAAAACCAGAGCAGAAACATTTGTGTGGGATTGCACTTAGACAAGCCAACATATTATTATTATCATCATCATCAATCTGAACTCAAAAATACTATTAACCGAACCTAACCGAACCGGAACATATATAAAAACCCGAATTGAACCCGAAAAATCCAATCCAATCCAATCCAATCCAATACAAGCAAATGCTCAAGGAGAAAACGCTTTTGGATCAGATGAATCGATTCGATCTAATGAAAGCCCTAATCTCTCTACTCTAAGAAGAGAGACTGATGGAAATGTCAGGAGGAGATGGAAGAACTCACGGATAGATTACGAAGCAGAGACTGACTGTGATCGAATAAGGTCGCCGCGGATCTGCGTAAACCACCCAGCATCGTAGTAGGAAAGAAACTGCGTTTTTTCCAGAGAGATTCACGGTGAAGGAGGAGGAGAGACGAAAGGAAGGGTTTAATTAACGATGATGAGCAGTTTCCAAACTATTATTGGGCTTTAGAGAAAAATATTTTTGGGCTTTTTAAACTATTATTGGGCTTTTTATTTGTTTTAAGCTGAAGCCCAATGTTGCAAAGCAACCATTCATGTTTTAGTCGGAAGGAACTTGCGTCATTCGTCAACATCTTCATACTTAAAATTTGAATAGCCTACTTTCTCTAGGCTCTTCACGTTTAGACTAGCATTATAGTTTTGATAATATAGGAAGAGCAATAATGCTAAGTTTGTACGGTTCGAAAACGTTAAATTGCTTCAAAGATTCAACAAATAAAGCACCAAGGCAGGCAAACCTACTTTTATATTAACCTTTGTGTTTAAGAGAGACTTGTTATTGTATTTTACTAGAAGATAACGTACGGATTGTAGAAAAGTGGTTGGCTTACCTACATAATTTGTTGTCCATATATGATTTTACTACATGTAACGTTTGTGATCGTAAACAACGCTAACTTTAAAGATAGTATCGTAATGCACGCGATATTCTATATATTAGGATTTTTTTTGTTTAAAAAAAAGGCAATCATGTTCAAGATTTCATTTGTAGCAGAATTGATTCACAAACTAGAAACCACAAGATCACCAACTCTAGGTATTTAGTTTATTGGGATAAAACCAGATTATGTGATTTGTATTATAAAAAAGCGTTGTGGAGATAGTAATTCAAGTTACTCAACTTAATTGCCAGGTTTTAGGATTATAGAGTATATTTTTAAGTAAATTCTAATGAGAATTGAGCTACAACTACCACAGTTTTATAGTTTTTCCCCCTTGGCCTTTCACTTCGATGCTGGGTCACTAAATCTGAATCAAAAGTTACGATCTTCCTTTTGTCAAAAAAATAATAAAAGATACCTGACTTAGCTGTAGTGAAAATTCAACCTAAGAATAAATAATTACTTCTGACACTAAAATAGTTACTTGTTTATTTTTATTTTTTAACGAATACTTGTTTTTTTTTTTTTTTGATCAAATAACGAATACTTGTTTATTTTCTATATTCTGATTAAAGGTAGATTTGGGAATATTATATGCATGCAACAATCACATGTGATTTTTTTTTTCAAGAAAACAATCACATGTAAACTTTAAATGGTTGCCAAAAGGGTATGTGATGTGCATCAGTATGATAAAATGTCTCAGACGTGTTAAGCAAGGGACATATTTATGTATTGTGGTCTCTATTTCATTCACTTTCTCACTCTACAATTTCAATAGATATTTTCAAATTCACGCACCAAACAGAAGATAGTCGGGTATAATAATGTATGAATAATTTTAAAGAAAATGTTTAAATTTAAAAGGTGAATAAAAGTCAAAAAGAATAGTTTAGAAAAATCAATTCTTTTTGGCAAGACTTGTATTGTGATCGGAATCAACTCTTGGGTCAGACGTATGTATTAGATGTTAACGTCTCACATTAAGACAAGATTACAACTTGGACAGTATTAATCAGACATAGGGTTTTAATAGGGTTGGGTATTTCTTACAACAATGTCAACATTGGTTAATGTAATATTGAGCAACTGGCAAAACATATAATTGACTTCAAACTACCACTTATTCCACTGTTATAAAATAGTGTACAAATATAATTTTACGAATGCTTACACACAATTGATAGTATTTTCTTTTGTAAATTAACAATTGATAGTAATTAATAGCTTGTTTTAGTATTAGAGTCAGAGCTATCTTGATAAGTTCTCTTATTAAATTGCCATGGTAGATTCCTGTACAAGAAACTATTTTTACTATAATTGTTTTCCAACTAGTAGGATTTAGAAATTCCTCTGATAATTATAATTGCTTCTCCCACTTGGAAAGAAAAATAACTCCAAGATGGTAGCAATTGATATTTGGTTAATATAATATTCCCAACTTAGTTGGAGCCGTTCCCAATGCTTTTGGAAGCCCACAAATCTTTGAATAATCCAAATAGTTCATCTTCGCCCCGTTGGCTGAGAGATATTTAATCAGTAAAATAGTAAGATCAGTACTTTATCGTAATTAACAAATTAATCTGACGAATTAGCAATTAGTGGAGCAATGGTTTGAATATAAGACGCCTTCATGAGTAATGACCCTTGTCATCCTTGCGTTTGACTCTTAATAGCCATAAGGGGCGTATTTGGTGAACTTAATCATTCTGTTATGTTGGTAATAAAGTAAAGTAGTTAATAATTTCATAAAACGACAAAATTAAGACAATTATAGTTAAACTCAACCAAAAAGTTATCAATAGTTCAGGTAAGTGCAGAATGACATTGTCTTATACAAGATTGCGTTAAAAACTCTATGTAACAATTCCCTTCTTTTGGGAGAATGTTAAAATGAATAAAATAATACTGACAAAAAAAACTCTCATTGTTTAGCACTGAGTAATGTTCAAGTAATAGCTAAGTTTGTTCTTGGAAGGACAACTATTAATTTCTTCATATTTCAAACGTCAATATTCTCACAAGACCTAGGTAACTCGAGACACAAACATTTATATTTGAGAGAGAGATTGGAGTATATACACTTGACCCCTGTGAGTACGAAACAACATTTTCTGGAAAAAAAACAAAGAGTGAAAATATTCAGTCAGCGTCTCCGCAGTGGTCGGGACGTCCCTTGTTACGAGGTCGCGGCCATACGTTTTCTTTTGTCTACCTTCGTCGTTTCTTTCTTTCCTTTCCTTTTATTTTATCTTTCTTTTTTTAGGAAGTTTCCTTCTCTTTTTTTTTTTTTTTTGATTTTTTTTTTTTGATTTTTTTGATTAACCAGGTGGTTGACCCCTTCGGGACCCACCCACCTAGGCCCGGCGCCAGCCTGTGTCTGTACCGTTTAAGGCCCTGGACACGCCTCCCCTCCCCGCGAGTCGAACTCGGGTTGCCCCTCAGTGACCGAAGCCTGGGGTGTACCACTGGACTACGAGGTCCGGGTTTTCCTTCTCTGTTATTAAAGATCTAAAAGGTAACTACTTTCCATATGCATTTGAAGAATTTTCTATTAAATAAATGGTAGGAGAATTTTATAGTTTAGAGGAACACTCATAATTTATGCGAGAGATCGAAGCGTTTAGAATATAGCGTATGAGATGGATGCGTTAGAATATTGTGTATGTAAATAATCAAAGACAAAAATGTAACGTACGTCTTCATTCTACATCTCTCATATATACATTGTTGAGGCGATTCGAGACCGAGATATATATTTTATCATAAACCACTTCTTCATGGATATTGATTCGATTTTTGAGATACTTATGTTTAAAACGGCAAGTTTATATATACAGAGAAATTGCATATATTAGTCTATATGAGATTTTAAATTATGAGTGCCCAATATGTCGTGAAGAAAAAGAAAACCATGCATGACTCTGGAGCTATATTATTAACAAGGACACGGATATGTACACTTGTAAATTAAATTAGCAGGGTGTCTCAGTCTGCCTCATTAACTTTTAATTACTTACCATATTTACTTGTAGCTCGATTTGATACCAAGAAAATTTCCAAAGTATTCAATTTCAAAATGACTAAAGATAACCACTGAAGTAGTGATTTTGAGTCTTTAATTAGTTACGTTTTATCACACGTATTCTCTTCTTAGCTAATAGTATAAAAATATTTCATTACTACTTTTTCTGTAAACTAACTATTTTATTACTCATTATTTATTAGCTGTTCTTCCTATTGATGTAAAAATAAATGCATACAGACCACGAATCTTGTCGGGCCAAACCAAAACTCCACTTTAGATCTTTTCACCTTTCTTGGATCGAAGAGGCACTGTACCATAATTGTGTATAGTTGCAAACGTGTTTTGTATGTTTTTTCTTTCTTTTGCGTCACTGACAATTGAAAGCAACTCAATCAATCACAAGTGGTAAGTGGTAACTAATTTTGGAACTCAGCATTAGACGACAAAACGTTTACCAGGCGTGGTTGAATAAATAGCACATGATATAATCTCTGAACTATATAACACCAGTAAGTCAGTAACTTAATTTAAAGACAAGACACGAAAAGTTTTGAGTTACGTGATGCTTTCATCATTTATCATTATCATAATCATCAACAACAACATAAACCATAACAATACAATACATTATACATTTGGAATACAAACTCAAACAAAAGCACCCAAATAACAATGTATTTACAAAAGCGATAATTGTTATTGCATATATATAAATTTTGAACCATTCTTCTTAATTAGAAGATCAGGAGATCTTCCTCCACGTTGTAACCCATCTTCTCAAGATTAGGCTGCAAAGCGAACTTAATCATAGGAGGTGGTCCACACGCCAGCGCAAGCGATTCACCTTCTAGACCTCCCGGGATATGTTCTCTAAGCACATCTTCGGTGATAAACCCGGTGCTATAATTCCAACCTTCTTTTGCGATTTCAACAACGTACCAAATCTTTAGCCTCTCCTTATGCTTATTAGCCCATCCTTCCAGCTCTTCTCTAACAAGTATGTCATCCTCGGTTCGGTTTGCATAAACCACATACATCTCGGTTTCATCCTCTGGATCACTTAGTATTGACTGAATGATTTGGTAGATCGGAGTGATGCCTGTTCCTCCGGCTAGCATGGCTAGTTTCTTGGCAAACTTGGGTTTACCGTTGACCATAAAGTTGCCTTTGCCTGTATATTCGATGTGTCCTAATGGACCTTTGATGTCTAAAACCGCACCGATTGATAACGAGTCTAGGTGTTGTGACATGAGTCCTCCGTTGGGGAATCTTGGATGAACATCTTTGAAGTAAACTTTGATGACTAAGTCGATATGTCCAACGGCGTCGACCGTGCTGGTCGGAGTATAGGCTCTAAGACACAGCTTATCGTTGATGTTGGCACAGAGGAAAATGTGTTTCCCCACGGGTAGACCAAGCTGCTGGTCTTCTGATGGCAATGCGAACCGGAACCTACGAACATCGTGAGAGATAGAAGTCTTCTCGATGAGTCTGACTGGGACTTTCTCACGTGGGTTGACCAATGCAATGTTCTTTGGAGGAGCAAGCTCTTTTATAGGAGCTAACAAAGGAGATACGTTGGAGCCATCGTGGACAGAGACATTAGGGGAAGAGTCGTAGCCAGTGGTGATTAGTTCACCGATACGGTGATCTTCAAGGAGCTTCTTGGCTTTGTCTGAGTGAATAGCTTCAAACTCTTCGGTGCAATCCGTGCCTGCGTTGATGAGGATCGAATCAGTGCCTCCTGGATGATCTTTCAAGAAACGTGTACAGTCGTATACGTGGCCGTGAACAATGATCCATGCAGATTCGAGTGAGGTGTGTTTTCTAACTTCGGAGATTGAGTACATCTTTGAGGCAGTGTTCATGAAAGGTGATGAAACTGATTTCTTTAAAGTAGGGTTTGACTCTGAGGATATCTCAAGCTGACGTTCCTTTGCCATCCACCCACCCGATTGGTTTCCGGGTCGGGTTGGATGTTCGAAAACAATCCCTATCTCTCCTCTGTGAGGCTTGCACACGTTGGTTCTGATCCTGAACCAGCAATTGTTCATCATTCCCTGATTAAACACCAGTCAACGTCAGTACGGCATTAGTCAAACATTATATAACAGTGTCTTGTTCTTGATCAGTTGGCATGGACTTAAGACCTCTCAAAGTTTAATATAGTATTCAATTTTGCACTCTTAATATAATTGCCCTCATGAAGGGAAATGATAATACTTAACCACTAAAATGAACTATACAACACTGAAAATTAAATAACTTTTCTTGGCTCCATGTTGATTAATTAGAGTTGTATCAAGATGGTAGGTAACACGTTAAAAAATCATCAACAATAGCACAGTTGTTCCAACTTTGTAGGACGAAGACAAATACAAAAAAAAATCGAATAGTTTATACTAAAAACGGGAGACTATTAACAATTCTAGTTATTTAACTCATATAAAAAGAATAAATTAAGAGAGAGGTTACCATAAGGTTCCAGATGAGTTTATCAGGCTGGGTGTTTAAAGACTCGTCCCAGGCTCGAACCGCTACCTCTTTAGCGCTAAGAAGATCAAGAACCTCAACGTCAAGTGACCAGAAACACCAGCACCAGAACTTGCCATACTTGTTCGGTTTCTCTTGGTGGTCAAGCTCACACAAACTCCACGTCTCTCCTCCGTCTAGAGTCACCTCCACTCTCGTTACCTTCTTTCCTCCTCCTGTTTTAAACATCACCAATAACATTAATTAATCGTGTACTTTAGTTCTTAGTTTAATTACCATGGTAAAAAATAATAATTACCAGAGTAAGCATAGCCTCTTAACGTGTACGGCTTCTGAGTGGTAAACGCATTAATAGGCAGAATCTCTTCATGACCAGGTGTTGTTATCACTGAGTTTATATTAAGCTCGTTGATTATATATTCCGGCTTGTACCACCAAGCTACAACACAAGAAGGTGATTAAAAATTTATTACCATGGTAAAAAGTGAGAAAAAGGTAAAAAAACAATTTACCTTCTGCATTTGCCAGCTCAGCATCGACAAGAGAAGGAAGAACTCTGTTGTCTTTGTAATGATAGTAACTGTCGGATTCTTGAGGCGTGACGATGATACGCTTCAACCACTTAACCATCCTCCCGCCGATGAAACCGGGTACTATGATCCGAACCGGGAACCCGTGATCCGGTGTGAGAAGCTCACCGTTCTGCATGTACGCTAATATAATGTCTCTCGCAGGATCCATAGCCATCTCTTTCTTGATGCTTGTTCCGTATTTTGACCCGCCGCCTCCTGGAAGATCCTCCGCTCCTTCGAAGCAGACGTTGAGCGCGCCGCCTCTCCTGCTGTAGACCCCGCAGCGGCGGAGGATCTCGCTGAGCGGGACGCCTTTCCAGAGAGAGGTGGAGACTCCAGCGGAGCCCCAGTTGAATCCTATCGTCTGCTTCACCATGTTCTGTTGAAACATTTCAATGTTATAGGGGCCCATTAAAATATATATATATATATATAGAGTGATCTATATACAAATATTAATTGTAAAATAAAAAAAAACTTATGTATGAAAATAATTAACATATCAGATGATTTCTATAAATTGTTATAGTTTAGATATAAGAAATTTTATACTATAAAAAATAGGATTGTAAATGAAAACTTTCATTTGAAAAAATTATAAACTATTTTATAAATATTTTATTTTGAATATTAAATAATAGGGCTACTAAAATTTTAGGACCTGCTCTTTCCGGCGGTTTCCGGCGCAGACTAGAGTGACCGGAAACTCACGGCTAGAAAACTCAGATATTAGCTGTTCCATGGTGAGTATCATCGGACGTTTGACGAGCCCGGTGATCTCAACCGTCCATTCGGACCATTCAGCTTTTGGGACAGGACCGTGGTTACGGACGTAGTGGAGAGGGACGGGAGTGATGAAGCCGTGGTGCATAAGGCGAGGGAGAGGAGCTTCGGCGTTAAAGGGGTGTTTTCCGGTGAGACGCACCATAGAGGAGTTACGGTGGATCCAGTTGTCAGCCGTGGATTCGTCTCGGGAGTCTAGAATCGACGGTTCTAAATCGCTGTTGGATTTGTGAACCATTGTCATGTAGTATGAGACGTTGCGGTTGTGGCTCTCGTCCTCGTCGTCGCTTGAGTCGCAACCGTCGGCGTTCTCGTTGGTTTGGACGTTTTGGTGAAGGTGGTGGCTGTCGAATGAGCGAGAAGGAACGGGAGGAGGTTTGAAGGAGCGGACGACACCGGCGTTCATGACGGAGGTGAGGCCGGGATAATGGCGGTTATCGACGGAGGTGGCCATGGAGAAGCTATTGAAGTATGATCTGTATTTTTTTCTGTTAGCTTTGTTTTCTTTTACTTGTTTTTTGTTTCGGTATAATGTGGCGTTAGGTTGTATTTATAGGCTGTTAAAGAGATCACGAATAAATAAAAATAATGAATAATATGAGTGATGCAAAATTGACAATGTGAGTATGTGTGGGAGACTGGGGGATCCACCTAGATCCTATGCTTTGGTTTTCTTTTGATCAAGTATCAATATTGTTTCTTTGAATATACAAGTTTCAATACATTGTATTTATCAGTACCAGTTTAATTTATATGGGAAAATCTAAACTATTAAAGGAGAAGTACAAATAGTATTTACCCCTTAAAGTTGCACAAAAATTACAATAGAATGCCACTATTGTGATACACTATTATTTTGTCTAACTATTAAACCGGCAACTTAATGTTGTCGGGCCTTATTTTCTTTTAACTCAAAACAAAAGCCTAATTACTAACTGTATTATGACTGAATATATATTACCATTTACACTCCCATTTGAAATATGACATATCGGTGCCGTCAAAAAAAAAAATATGACATATCGGTGAAATCCACTAATTATATAGTCCAACATTTATTCATTTGATACAAACACTATTTCTAATCTAACGATCACCTATAATTGTTTTGACCGGTTCATGATTGCAAACTGAATCTGCAAAAACAGCTGTAGACCGACGCATAAATAACTTCATAATTAAAAACAAATTATAAAGTGATATAAAATACACGGACTCTAAAGCAAATCATTGACTTTTTGTACTCATTTTAGGATTGATATAGTTTAGTATTTTAGATCCTACAAATTGATTGTGTTATAGATTTCGTTTTTATAAATATGTTTCTCAATCCTAAGTATATATTATTTAAACGTAGGATTATAAATATCATTTTACCTTTCTTAATCGAAACATTTTGATTATTTTGATCTTTGTGTGTTATATTTATCTTAGAATATATAGGCATACAATTTATTATCCGGAGTTCGATTCTGATCTATGATTCGCTCTGAAAATAGAATATTTAGGATGTTCGAATCCGGATAGTAAAATCTTGGATCCGTCAAAACTAAATTGGGATCTTGATATCCGGAATCAGATTCATGTTTTAAAAATACATGAAAAAAATAATTTATTAATAACTATATATGATATATTCATATTTTTATATAAGTATTCTTATAATATTAGATTTTAATTTTAATAATATTATATGCATAAATATATTTTATAAATTTTGTAAAAATATTTATTTTATGTAATATTTTTATCTTTTAAAAATATTGTTCTTTTTGGAAAAAAAATATTGTTCTTTTTAAAATTATTTATATCGATCTGGAACCAGATACTCGTGGATATCATAATGTCTAGACGGATATCTGAAATCTGGATATCCGAAAGACACATATTCGAATCCGGACACTAAATTATTGTTCAAATACTCTGAATTTTCTAGATATCTGGATCCGCCGTACACCTAAAAATATATATCGCTAATTATGTATTTATAAAAAGTTAGAACCAACACCCGCTCGGACGAGCGGGTCAAACTCTAGTGATGCATTATTTCTTAACCTCTTTCTCAAAGGAATCTGCAAAAACATTTTTGTTTCATGGGATATAGATAATACTCTTTCCGTTTCTAGAAAATTAATATTTTAAGATTTTCACAAATATTAAGAAAACACATTAAATTTGCATAATTTTTTGTGTTTATATTTTTTCCACAGTTTAAGCCAATAAAAATCTAATAATTGCAATTAAAATTTTTGAAATTTACATTTATTTAACAAAACATACATTGAAATTGCAAAAAAAAAAGATATTTTAGAAACAAAAATTTTCTCTAGAATATAGATTTTTTAGAAACGGTTGGAGTACTAAAATATTTACTAATTCGAAAGCAAATATTAGTATATCAACTCGGTTAACAATAATATTCATCAAATCCGAATTATTCATCTCAAACACTATTTTCTTAAGCAGAACATCACCCCTGTCAATCTCTCTATCTCAACATGTAAAGTCAAAAAAATTCTACCTCAACTTCGTAGTCCAAACAGTTCAACAGTGGTATGATTTATATGTCTCTAACTAAATCATGATTGGCAGATCGAGAGTTGGAGCTCTATGTGTTGGCCTAAAACGGTCCTTTGATCAACTAGTTCATCGTGTTCCTCCTTTTCTCTTATATTCCATTTCAATGAAAGCAAGTTGATAGTAAAAAACCAGTCTTCAAAAAAAAAAAAGTTGATAGTAAAACAATGGAAAAGTATCTTTTACGTCAAAACTTTTGGTATTTTTTCCTTCTACATACCAAATGAATGATCCAAGAAAAAAATATCAATTTATTTTTAATACTACGGCTTTGTCAAGCTTTTATCTTTAACTAAGGCGGAAATTTATCATGTAAGAGTTTTATTAATCTTTAAAAAAAAGTTCTATTATTCGTTTTACGTAGTTTTATTCCGTAATGCTATAATAGTATTAGGCCCGAATTGGGGACGGCTATCAGCCTATCAAGACTTTTGGCTTTTAAAAGTCTTTTAAATCTATACTATTATTTATGAAGTAATTTTACTTACTTGTCATGTTCTCCATGATTTTAGCTAATTTTGCTTATTTGTCATATTTTTATTAAGTTTAAACTAAATTATCATTGATGTATTATTTGTTTTGAGCTGAGTCAATAAATCATTAATTTAAAATAATAGTCTTGATGAATATTCTATATAAATAAAAACGAATTTTATTTTATTAATATTAAATTTATATGTTATATTAATTTTTCTTATTTGTCATATTTTTATTAGGTTTTAGACTTTTAGATAGGTTATTAATTTATTATTAGTTTCTAACTATTCACTAATTTATTTTAATGATATAAAGTTTATATGTTATATGCTATATTAAATAATTGATTACAAAATAATATTTTAGAATTATCAAAAAAGATAATTCTTCTATATATATTCTTTTTATGTCTTTCTGAAAACAATATTTTATTATAAAAGTTAAAAAAATCAAGATACAAAACAATTTATTATTAAATATTAGTCAACCAAAAAATATTAATATATTTTCTAAACTATCTCTAAGATATGAGTGTTTTAAAAAAACTTAACACAATAATAAGTATATATTTTGATAAAAAGTATTTGACATATATAAATATTTCATGTTTGATTTAACTATTTAAAAACATAAATAATAATTTATTATGTTGGTTTTAGATTAATAAGACATAAACTAATAAGTATTTATAAGAAATTTATGTCCGCATATGCGGGCAAAACACCTAGTAAATATTTAAGTAATCAAACTTTTGTGGTTTTATTACTTTTGAAGTCTTCACAATTTTTTTCTAATGCCATTTCGTTTATTAGGAGAAGTGTCGAAATGTTTACTGGTCTTTGATTATAAAGCCAGATGTATTATTATCGATCGTAAAAATAATAAATTAATCGGTTAACATCTACCTTACAAGAGAGTTGTGGTTAACGAAAAAGATCTGTGACATAAAGTCTGATGAATGAAAAAACAAAGTTATGATGAATGATTATAGTATTGTACCGTTTTACTTATACCGAAACTAAAAGACAAAAGGAAAACTAATACATCTAAATGGCTGAAAATCATTTAAATCCAAATAGTAATAATCAACATCAATATCCTTATCAATATGAACTAAGATTCATGGGGTCGGGATTGTTTGTGGCCATTTTGATTTTTGATGTCAGTATAAATGAACCGGCGAATGTCATATGATTAACCGGCAACTAATTACACATAGTGTACAAAACTATGTTCATGCATAAATAAATGTAAATTTTATATTACTTCTTTGATGTTAAGGCACTCCAGTTTTGAACTTGGGAAAGTCAAAGAAACTCTAGTTTGGGAAACTTAAGTAGTTCATGTGACAACAAAAACATTGCACCTATAGAAAACGTATATATACATCCATATAAGCTATTTCCACATTATAAATTTAACTGTACTGGTAAAGTATTCTACCCAAATGGTTGATGCGTCAGGTTCGAATCTCAAACAGTTGTGCAAACCGAATTTAACAATCGATTTTTGTTCCTGGTTCAAAAATATTATGGGTTTCGACCTATAACTTCTTGCAAAAAAAGTTTTAGCAGAAAAACTTCTTGCAAAAAAAAAAACATTCATAAATATAATACAAACAATAGTCGATACATATGGGCAAGATAAACCTTCCCCTTCTCCGAACCGAGATATACCTTTCTTTTTTCTTTTTTGAACTGAGATATACCTTCCCCGAAGTTACAAAACGTGGTCTTATTGTATTACAACGCTAAGCTTTGTTTTGCTTCCTCGGTGGCTACTTTCTTGGAATACAGTGTTCGATTTAACTTAGAGCACCTTTAATGGTGTCAACCCACATGGGTTTCTTAAAATTATAAAATATTAATTTATAATAAAACTAAATTATTTAGTTAAATTTGTTTTTGTTTTTAAAAGTCAAACTAATAGATAATTGACATTTGGAAATGAAGTTAATATGAAGTTCTAAAGCTTTTATTTTTAAGAACTTCTTCACATTCTCTCTTCTCTTTTTTTTTTTTAATAATTGCACTCATAATACAAACACAATCTACTGTTATTTAAATGATAATCCAAATTTTATTTAAAAATCTAGTATTATCGAATGAATGATTTAAATCTAATATTTAAAATTTAGTATTATTCAACTTTTAAGGATTCTAAAGTTTTTTTTGTATTTTAGATTGATTTCAAATACTTTCTTATGAATTCTCATGAACAAATTATTAAATTCAAATCCAAAATACGCTTCAGAGATTTTAGAATCCATCAATTTAAAAATTTAAAATTTGATAGATTACAAAATATTAATAACTAATTTTAAATCAATGATTGAATAACACCAGTAAGTAAAACATAGTCCTTACAAAAGTGTAAATTTAAGGTAATGAAGAAGAATTGATTAATCCCACTTATTTTGATCATCATGTAGAGCAATAAGAAAAATCATTAAGAAACTTAATTTATTTATCTTTATTGAAACAAGAAACTTCTGCCTATCTGGCATTTTATATACATACTGAATAATATTTTTATACAACGTCAATCGTGGTTCGTGGATACAACAAAAAAATCAACATTTCGAGACATTTGAATTAACAATCGAACTACGACAATGTTCTTTTCTTTAATCACGTATTCACGTGTTACCACAACATACTAGTTTATTTGCAATATGCACACAAATTGTATATAGAAAGAACAATATTACATAGGTAGCTAGTTATATTCCACGTATAAGTATATGACGACGAAGAACTTCTCGTTCATATTAGTTGATTTGATGCGACTACATTAAAAGACAAAAAACAACACGTAAACTCGCTAATATCTTGGGTCAAGATTTTGTGCGTTGATGAATGAAGAATATGGACGTATGACTCAAGATTAAATTGCATCATGTGTGGCTATATACTACATAAAGGGGTACTAATCTTGACTTCAATATTCTTAAATCAACGTCAAAACGTTAGTGTAATTATATAAGAATATGTTTATACCCACCGGATTCTCATTCTTCATTTTCTTATATAACTTTTTAGTTTAAAAAACTATATAAGAAAATGGAGGATGAGAATCCGGTGGGTAGCTATAAACATGTATCTATGAGCGTATTGTTGACTTGTATCAGAAGAAAAGGTATTAATTCAATCTAGAAAGTAAACATCTCAAAGATTGTTATATGGATTACATGACAATTTAGAAGATAAAGCGCAATTAAGTATAAACTAAACATAGATTATGTTTTAGAAAGGAGATCGCAGAGAAGACTTTGGAGGCTAAGTGGCGCATGGGATCACCAACGGCCAAACATGCAAATACACGAACGGGGCAACCATAATAAGGGACGGGTCGTGATATTTGTCAATTTTTAGATTTTTAACTATTACGTTTTTTTCCTAGTTTTTAACTATTACGTTATAATTGTGAATGTTACATGTGTAAACCTATGGACCCGTTTATTATTATTATTATTATTATTATTATTAGTATTGTTGTTATTATTATTATATTCGATCTTAGTTAAAATAATCAACTTTGCACAGCCTAATTAAGGTTCATGTATAAGTTTTTCTTTCGTGACAAAAACTGCATGGAAAATAAGCCAATCTACAAAGTTTCTAAAACATCACTAATTATTTGAAACATAAGCGTTAACTGGTATGGTAGACTGGTAGTCCAGTACACACTATCAGATACGTCTTATAGAGTTTTCCTACCATGAGCAATAGCTAAAATAAAATGATTCTGCATTTATGTGGTATCATTACTGTACATAAATATAAAATTTTGATAGATCGTAATATTCTATTTATGAGAATAAGCAAAGAAGAAACTATTAACTAGCATTAATAAGTAGCTACGTAAAATAAAACATTATAATAAAGTAGCTACAAAAGTATGATATATGTTTGTATTGTATTGTTTTGAATTAGAATATTCAATGTACTATCAATCATATGTTATGTTAACATTTGGATTCAATAGTTTTAAATGATATAATACGCAAAGTCTATTAATCAATTGTTTAGCTGTTACCACACTAATATTTTAAAACTATCATATTCACGTATATACGTATTAAATTGAAATTTCTTATTTTTTATTAATTGGAACTTACAATGCAGATATCTAAACTAGCTAGTAACCAATAACATGAAACACACAATTTTGTAAACTCTAAATTATGTTAACGTAAACGAAATATAGCCGCAATTGCGGCACACACACACAGTTAAACTTATCACGTAATAGCTTTCCCCCTTAATACATTGTACTCGGCAGAATTACAACCCTGACTAAACATATGATCCATAACTATGATGAACCACAAATCATTATACAATTTCATGACATCTTGTTTTTTTTTCCAAGGGATAACATCTTGATATTTTCACACAAAGTTCACAACACAACATAGCTTTTAAATTTATTTTTTAATTGACGTCGGCAACATAGTTTAGCGCCAACATACAAGAATTTAGTGTAATAACAACCACTAAAAAATATGGAGTTCCGCTCACTGCACATGTAACATCATACCGATGTTTTACGATATAAATGTGGTTACATTCCACTGGCAATATATTTATGTTTTATCATTTAGGATTATTTTTGAAATTAATTTAACTACTGACAAAACTAAGAAATGTGGCGTATATTAAAAAGATGAGGCAATTGGAGGAGCTTGATGCGGTTAGGGAGACATCGACCCTTTCGTGACCCTGTGAGCCACTTTCACTGCGTTCACATTTATTCATTTTTTTGGATATAAGAAAAAATCATATTAACGTGTACTATGCAATATATATCTGCAAACCATATCGTACTATGCAATATATATTAATTCGAAATGAAACTAATCCATTTATGTATGAATGGACTCATTCGAGTCGTCTTTCTCTTGTACACCCAATGGTACTCTCCACCATGCAGCAGTCTAATATATATGTATCCCAAATGTGTGTTAATTTGACTTACACTCGAACATAATTATATATATCCTGGCTATGATGATTATGAGTTCAATCAGCAAATATCATAATTTTAACTCATGATGTTTGGCTAAAAGAAGCACTTTTGATTTCATAGAACATATATAACCCGTGTAAGGAGACGATTATTATTCCACTATGTTTATTATATCCTAATTGTTACCACAGGATAATATAATACACCACTTGACACCAAACACATGGAGGCTATATATTTTGACTGATGATATTTGCCATATTGGTATAATTGGACACTTTTACTGTTTATAGTCAAATTCAGTTTTTTTTTTGTTTACAAACATGTCTCTTGTAAAGTTGGAGGTATGTATATTGAATTTACTTGAAACAAAATTTAAATTTATCTCGGAGCTAATTGAAAGTTTGCAAGAATATAAATTAGGTGTTGTATGATACAGTATATCGAATAAAACTGAAAATAATATTAATAAATTTAATTTTTATATTTAACGTTTGCACAAAAAAAGAAAAGAACTTCAATTCTAATAAATATATCAGAAAAAGTAATATTCTGGGATTGAAAAAAACCGGTTGAGTTTCTTTTTTAGTTATTTAAGTATTCATCATAGAATAGAAGATCCAAAATTCATAAAGTTCAATTTAGGAAAACACTATTCAAGAAGTAATCACAGATTTTCGTATACTAGTTAACCTTTCCAAACCATCATTTTATATAATAGCAAAAAAATAACACTTTTTTTTTAAATAACGACTGCTTTGGCGGTTGAAACAATGTTCCACATACATATTGTAGTAAATGTGTACTTAGCATTCACCACAAACAGTCGAAATGTTAGTGACAAATTAAGATTATAGGTTTAATTTTGTTAGTATAATATGCAGTGGTGCAGTCACAATACAATTTATTTTGAACACCCAAAGTTTTCGGTTAAATTCTACTGCCCTGAACGCACGTGGTTATATACATAATACATCTATAGTTCTGGTATGTTCAGAAAGGTTAAACACTAGCTAGATGCATCAAGAGAAAAAATGAATAATACTATTAAAATATTGTAAAAACAATAAAATTCTGCATGAAATCAGGGCAGATCTGAGAAAGCTTAGCTATATAACATTCACATTTCGCAATGGCAAGGGTCATATTAACGCATGTAGCCTCCCCTGGATATACCCTTTTCTGTCTGTTTTTTTTCTCTTGTTTTTTTAGGATCTTATGTGAAGACTGAAGACTGTGAAGTGGAAATATGCCACACTAATTATTATCGTTATTTAAAATAATCAACAACTAAAGCACTATCAAGTTAAAGTGTTTATCTTTAAGTAAAAGAATTGGAATTAACTCCTGATGGCTTTGAAAAGCATATCATAAAGCAGTAAAGCACTGGTCCAAAGGATTGCATTTTTTGGCTTATTTACTTAACCATAAAGATGCAGTTTTTATAATAATAATTAATCATACAGTTTTGCAACATTGTTGTTGCTAGAATTCTCATTAAAAAAACATTATTGTTGTTAGTCTAATTTTTTTTGTTATTTTTCCTCTTTATAGTGGTTAACTGTGAGATTCTTGTCAGCATTTAAATAACATTTTTATTCGTATGGTATCTACATCTTAAACTATGGCAAATCAAACAAAGTGCAGATTTCGTCATTAGGCAAAGATTAATGATCACGATAATTATTTGGTTTCATAGGTGAAAACTTATATTAATTGGCCCAATATAATGCAAAACGATATTTGTTTCTAAAAGCCCATTAAACTCATGTTAGTGGTCACCATTTCTAATACTAAGAATTAATAAATGAGTCAGCATTTTAGATCGTTGACCGTGGAGTGGTTAGACTTGAAATGAAAAAGCCCGTACGAGATGTTAACACGTGTGATTCCGATTAAGAAAGAGATCTGTCAGTGTGTCTTGCCTGATTTGTTGCTTCCTCCTAATAAACTGCAAAACCCCGTTTCAAGTTGAAGAAGCCAAACTTCAAAGAATTGCAAATGGGAGTAGATGAGAATCCAAGAGTTATGTACGGTGTGATCATCACCGTTTACATTGACCGTCAAACGACGAAGACAGTCCGATCGTTTCGAGCGAGACGGGAAAATGAAGGGACGTGGTGGAAGCGTGGGATCGGAAGGACGAAGGGGTATGATCGGAGAGCGAATCTTTTAGCTTATATTCGTCAGCTGAGGTCTGAAAGTCTCGCCGGAGAATCGAAACGCGACGGTGTGGAGAGTGAAAACGTACCTGACCGGCCGAACGTGAAGGTAACGTTTTACAGATTTTCATTTATTTTGTTACTCAATTTGACATAATGGGCCTTTACTATAAGGGGGAGATATGGGCCACGGTTATAAGAAGTAAGCTTGTGTTACTTGACTTGTGTGTTATATACTTTACGCAAAAATTAAAGAGGAAGTAAGCAGTTGCATAATAAGGTAGGGGTGGGCATTTCGGTTTAGTTTTGGATTTGGTTTGGGTTCGGATTGGTCTGGGTAATTTGGGTTTTATAAAACTCAAACCAATTAAAACCAAAGTAGCTTTGGTTTGGGTTCGGTTTGGGTTTAATTCAGTTCGGTTTAGTTCGGTTTGGTTTAGATTTAGTTTGGTTTACATTATTATGGTCTAGTTTGGTTCGATGTAGTTCGGGTTGATTATAAAATATGAAGGCATCAGTTTTATAATTTTATTAAAAAATAATCAACTCATAAACGATAGAGTGAGAATATAAAAACTTATGGTATATGATTTTATATATAATAGTATTATTTGAATCATATTTATAATTTTTTTAAAGATATGGAAGTTATGAAAAAATGAAAAACAAAACTTTAACTAAAATTTACAATATGTTAATACATATATATATCATATATATTTTTACTATATATATATTGGATTATCGGTTTGGTTCGGTTTAAACCCAAACCAATCCAAACCGTCCGGGTTGAGTAAAACATAAACTAATTGGGTTACATAAAGAGCACGGTTTGGTTTGGTTCAGTTTAACTTCGCTTTGGTTGGTTCGGTTTGGTTCGGTTTGGTTTTTTTGCCCACCCCTATAATAAGGTGAACTATCTATCTTATTAAAACAGAAACATTACAACTTCTTCTAGGTGGATTTTAAAGTTGAACCTTATGTAATTAATGTTATATTAATCTACTTATTATTAGACATATCTTTTTATAAATAATTAATATCAAACATTACCATAGTTTTTCACTTCTTACCTTATTATTATATCCACTACGCATGTTTCCTTATATTGCATATATTTTACTATAAGTTAGATACATCCACTAGCATATTATACTATAAGATAGATTATTAATAATACATCTACTAACATATCTTATTAAAACAGAAACATTACAACTTCTTCTAGGTGGATTTTAAAGTTGGACCTTATGTAATTAATGTTATATTAATCTACTTATTATTAGACATATCTTTTTATAAATAATTAATATCAAACATTACCATAGTTTTTCACTTCTTACCTTATTATTATATCCACTACGCATGTTTCCTTATATTGCATATATTTTACTATAAGTTAGATACATCCACTAGCATATTATACTATAAGATAGATTATTAATAATACATCTACTAACATATAATACTATACGACAAATTACTAATAATACAATATATTATTTGTATTCATTAACTTGCATCTATCAATATTAGCAATACTACGAAGACGACTAACTCTATAATTTTAACCTATAAACCATGATATACTAATTTATAACAAAAATAATATTACTGTTACAAATTAGTTTTTATAAAAAATATTTATAGTAGCAAATTGTTATATAAGATAAATTTAATCAAGACCCAAATCTTTTTTTTTTCTGTTCAGAAAAAAAAGAAACCTACGAATATATACCATTAAATTAGCCAAAAATCTTCTAAATAAATAGTAACTCTCACCAACCCAAAAAAATGAATTAAAAATATAACAAAAGATATTATGTTTGAAATTTAGCTCACTGAATCAGTATAAATGTGTTCATTTCAGGTATGGGTTTTTCGAGTTCTCAACATTTGGATCTAAGTAGGTATTTGTTTTTTTTGTTCGAGTCGATTTTTTTGATTCCGGATCATTCTAACTTTTTATATTATAAATCTTAAATAATATACAAATGTATATAAAATATGTGAATCAAAAGATAAACCCGCGCAGACGCGCGGGTCATGATCTAGTGTAAAGCTTAATCCTCTTGGTTCTTACAACCAAAACATTATTTCTTACTACTTCTTCAGTAAATAAGTTAACTGTAACTAACTAGGTGTTGACCTAATGGCAAAGAGTGTCTAGTATATAATCTTTACTAGAAGGATTTATTTATAATGTTTAGATTTCTGACAAATATGCGAAATCACTTTTTTTCTTCTATCAGCACCATTCTGATTCGATCTTTGCTAGTTAGGTCTTTTTATAATGTTTAGATTTTCCACAAATAGATGGAACCACATTTTTTTATCAAACATTGTTGGTCTAGTGGTAAAGGAGTATAGACACTCTGCCATTCAAATTCAATTTTGTTGGAATAGACTATCTACAATATTTGAACTCCCGGTAAAAAGTTAAACAAACTTTTTTTTTATAATATGATTATCAAAAGAAAAAGTAAAATGTATTTTAAACCAGCTAATTTTATTTTTATTTGCTAAATTAGGATGTTAAGTAATTTTACCTTTTTGTGATTAACAGAAGAAGAAACGACGGTGGATAAGAAAAATGATGAGTAAGTTCCGGTTACCGTTTCTCCGGCCATTTCGAAGGAAAAACAGGACGTGGAGATACCGCCACTTTGTTCCAGATGAAGAAGAAGGAGAAGCAAAGAGCAAAGCTCACAATTCAGATCTTTGGGTACTATTAATGTTCCATTTACGTTTTTTTTAGCAAAACGTTTGCTTTATACAACTGTTCTTAATTAATAAACCTTGTTCTTTTGTTACCTGAATGAAGAAAAAGCTTAAAAACGTGGTTGGAGGGTTATCACGCGGCTGTATACGACGTAGAAGAGACTCATGAAGACAAATCAAGAAACAGACTGTTGTCCGAAGTTAGAAGTGAGGAAGGATTACTACGTTTTCTTTTACACATAACCTTTTTTTATTTTTCTTCCAGAACTTAAGGAAGATGAAAATCAAATCAATACATAAAAACATGAAATACAAAGAAACTGGAAAAAGGCATAAGATCACATGCCTCACTAAGAGTACAACAATGCAGAAACAACAAGAAATACAATTACAGAAAATACATATTTACACGAAAATAAATTTTTAAAAAGGGACAAGAGCGAGTTTATTCAATTCCCTGTATGAATCATGTTAGCATTTTTATACTGCTCCTGCAATTTTGAAGTCGTAATGCTAGAGAAGAAACTGATTCAGTTAAGTTAACAGTTACCGACCTTTACTGCCACCTCTCTGGTTCCTATGGAAGAAGAGCAACCGTCAACGGCTTAAAGGAGCAGGAGACCGTGAAGATGATGCGAAGTCGCTTGAATCCGTATCGATAAACCTAATATGACGGTTCTGTCCTTGTCCTTGTCCTTGCCATGAATCTAAATCCAATACGCCGTTGTTGCTCAGAGAATCATCCGAGCTGTAATCTTCTTCATCATAAACAGCTCCACCACGACGCGGCTCTATGACATAATCTCCCAACACAACAGCACCTGGCGTCGACGACATTATCGTGCTGATCACGTCTCTTCTGTCTCTTTCCCTCTCGAGCCTCTTCCATTTCGTTTCCAGAGCTGGATCAACGGCTCTAGGGCAAGCATGCGGGTGCTTTTCCTTCATGTGTTTCTTCAGCTTCTTGAAGTTCCCCACGAATGAACATTTCTCCTGCATACAAGTCCTTCTCTTGGAGTTGAAATGCACTCGGGCGTCTTCGACGACAGTCCAGCCTTTCACTTGACCTCTGCACAACGGACACAAAAGAGCTAGCTGTTCGTTGCCGTGTGATTTTCTGTACTGGTCGAGGCAGTTGGAGAAACGTGTGCTCGTTGCGCACATGTAAGGACGGCATCCTTTGTGATAGGAGGAGCAGAGGAGAAGAACAGCGTTGTGTGGTGACTCCAAACATACGGGGCATGTTGAGCCAGACCATTCTTTCTTGCAACGAGACGGTGGTGATTGGTAAGGAGCAGTAACGTGAGCCTTACGTTTCACTTTCTTGATTTTCCCCATTCAGAACCTATTCAAACACAAGAGACCATTGTACACAACTCTAGTTAGTGTAAGTTGTGAAAGCCAATGAAACCAATCAAAAACCCAATATAGTAACATCCATATGATATGACTTTGTAAACAACAAAGCAAAACTCAACTAATCATCATCATCATCGCTAATAACACTCTAGATGACAAGTTGACCATGAAATTTGAAAATGTACAATGCTCATTAATAGCCAGTGATCCGGATCCAGATACAAGATGACTACACTTTACTTCTACGCAATAGAGTGAGTGTTAATTCGCAAATGGCAAATCACAAGCGAAGACACGATTAGATCCAAAGACATTGAGAAACTGCACATCTGAAATAGCAATTCTAGCTATTTTGAATAAACAATTCAACTAGCAAAAACTTAGTGTTTAGCTTTCAAGTTGTGAAAGCTAATGAAACAGTAACATCCATGTGAAAATGGTAACCAACGAACCATTATCACTGACAACGCTCTATACGATGCCATTGACCACGGATCCGGATCCGGATCCGAGTCAGAAAAGCTACAACACGACTACACTTAACGTGTACGCAATAGAGTAAAGCAAAATGTTCAATCTCAAGCAAAAAACAAAATCAGATCCAGAGACATTGAGAATCTCCAGATCCGAAGTAGCAATTATTCTACCAATTCACGCAAAGACCAAGCTCTAATCATCAATGCTGAACGCAGATTTTCGATCCACATGTTAAGATACAGTTCAATGTTAGACAGCAAGCAACGATTCGAGATCTCTCGCTCAATCCTAATCGAGAATCTAAGATATATGATCGTAGACCTCTCTGCCGAATCTTATCGGATAACAACAAGATGGCGAAATTAGCAACGGTATATGATAGATTGACGGATGTGGAGAAGGAGAGAGATAATAGTACCGGAGATAAGAGGAGGAGATCACCGGTGGTTGACGGAGGAGGAGAGAGCTCCGAGCTTTTTCAAGGAAAGGGAAAAGCGATTGCTTCTATAGATTGACGCACACAAACGAAGCCACAGAGACGCTTTTTGTTTCCTTCTTTTGTTTTTTACTAGGTAATTACCCGCGCTACGCTGCGGGATTTCTTCATAAATTTAATATATAAATAAATACACTTTTGATACTAATCCTAAGTTTTGTACTAAGATATTTATAATCTAAACAATTATCATATTTTCTTACATATTTGTTTTCTTGTCCTAATTTGTGATTAAATACTAAAAAGTTAGACAGTTATCTTCTTTTTTGAAAAACGGTTTTCGAAGTGAAAGTGATATTTTGGTTCACTTGCTCTACGTGTGGAAATTATTTTATGTGTTTGTCATGTATTATATATAGCAATTTAAATGTTCTTCTTCTTGCATTATCAATTTAAACAAACAAACTTCAAAAATATTACATATTCACAAAAGTCTCTGAGAAAATTTCTGCTGTTCTGTTCTCTTACATTTAAATATTTTGAGAAATTAATATTTATATACGTATATGGACAAACAGATACGCAAATTAAAAATCTACATAATAATAAAAAGTTTCTTCATATCCGCAAAACCGTGATGTACATTAATATTTGATCAGATCGATATAATCTCATCAACCTGATTCTAATTTTGGATTCTGAAATTGTGTAGGAGTTCATGAGTAGTAATATCATTAATAGTTTAATCACATCAAACTCGATTCGAACTGATCGAATCACAATAATCGATAAACCAAAATATTTCTGATTCGTTAGCCGGTCCGGTTTTAAAAGAGAAATTCTTGGGTTCACCCCTAGAGTGAACTTTTAGGTTCACCCGACCAATAGAAATTCGTTATTTTATATTCAGTATCTTTTAAAAAAGGAAACAAAATATTGCCAAGTTTTATTATGTTTTTAAAATAAAAAATAAATAGAAAATAATAGTAGTCGCAAAAAAATATATTTAAAATACCGTCAACAAAACACTAAACCTTAAACCTTAAATCCATGGTAAACCCTTGGATAAATACTAAATCTTTGGATTTAAAAGAAATATATTTTTAACACAGTCAGCAAAATATTAAATCCTAAATACTAAACCCTAAACATTTGGGTAAACCATAAACCCTTGGATAAATCCTAAATTCTAGGATTTAGAATTTATCCAAATGTTTTGAATTTACCAAGAGTTTATGATTTACCCAAAAGTTTAGGATTTATCCAAGGGTTTAGGGTTTAGTATTTAGGGTTTAGGATTTAGTGTTTGCTGATAGTATTAAAAATATATTTTTTTAAACGTGTTTTTGTTTGCGGTTAATATTATTTTTATTTATTTTTATTTTTCTAGTTTAAAAATATAATATAACTTGGCAATATTTTGTTTCCTTTCTTAAAAATACTGAATATAAAATAACGAAATTCTATTGGTGGGGTGAACCCAAGAATTTCCCCTTTTAAAAACACTGAAAAAAACTAAAACAAAATTTCCTTGGATAGAACGATTCCGAACGAGTACTCGAGAATCTGTTGAGAATCTCCTACATACTCATAATATATCGTTAATATGTATATATTCTTCTGTTTCTTTTGGTAAAATCCATAAGTAATAAGTAGAAAGGTTTGCTGTAAAAAGAGAGAATGAAATGTACTCAAGTAGATAGCAAAGATGAGATGGATAAACCGAATATTTCATATCTTACACAACATCTTATGCTACATATTTATATAAGAAAATCAGATTAGTAATCTTTGTTTTCTCCATACCTTGTCCATACTTTTAAGCCACAAAATAAGTACTTGACAATCTAAGATCTAGACTTAGATTAATATATCAAGCAAACTCAAAGATTTTTAACTAACCAAAATAACAGTAGCGTTCAATAACTTCCTTGAGTTGTTGCTTTTCTTCTTTCCCATGTTTTATGCTTTTCGTTTGAGAACAAATATGGATCATTCAAAAAGTTTCCAATGCAAGATTGAAGATTCAAACAAGTCTTGTTTCCGATTAGTTGCATCATTTCAAAAAGGTACTCTACTGCGTCTCTAAATTTAACCAAAAAAACTCTACTGCGTCTCTTTCTTTGGCTTTTTTTTCTTCACATGAGCCTCCTCTGTTTCACCTTCATCCTCTTCCTCATCATCTTCTAGGATCGCCATCTTCTTCTTTGTTTCAGCTTCAACCCATTGTGTTTACTACAACTACTCTACTTCGACCATAAACCAATCATATACTAACTTAGGAATACAGAAATATATGTGATATGTAAACAGCAAAAAGAAAATTAACCTTCTCCACTAAAGCCTGAGTCAAATACAAGACCTGTACGATGCTGATCCAAGAAAACCTGCAATAACAGTTATTACGAGTGAATAAAAATCTATTTCACAAATTAAAGAACATTAGTCTCCATGTAGAGGAGTGTACCACAGAGATAAGCTGCTGTGTCTTCACGTCACATTACCGTAATTATGGTCCAATCCTGAACAGTTTAATAAAATAACACACAAATGAGATTGTTGAAAGGCATGCATATGGTTTTAAAGTTTATGTGGACAATACGATGCATCTTCTTACCGCAAGGAGCTATCATTTGATGTTGTGGATGTCTAACCACAGTTTTCCTGCAACTGAGAGGATGGATTACTTGTTTGATACATCAACGTTGTTTGTGATACATCATACATAGGTAGAGAGAATCAGTGGTAGCTTAGATGTTCCCATAGTCCGTCTGCAGCAAATATGAGAAACTGATCTTGTGGTTAGAGCTCATGCTCTGTTATAGACGGTGCTTACTCAAGTGTCTGAAGCAAATATGAGAAACTGATCTTGTACTACACATATTTCCTCCCAAAGAAGACAAAGTTCTCTAGAATTGATCAATAAGTCCAAAGTTCAAATATTTTAATGATTTTCTAACTACTAAAGCTACTAAACAAGTAACCATTCCAGCAATCAAACAAGGTGATAACAACAAAAAGAAGTAAGGTATTTACCTCTTCGCGAACCCAAACCATATTGGCCAAGACTTCTTGTGACTCTCTGGTACTGCCGCCACCAGACTTTCTCCAGGGACAATATTCCGATAACACCAATATTAGGTTTGTCAACACCAAGCATTTAAACAATATTAGGTTTGTTGGTTTCTGGCATAGGCCGCCGGAAAAGGTTGTTATCGGAGAAGAGACTTGAAAAGCCGGAACTTTCGTCGGCCTCAGCCACATAACCGTAGAAGAGAGTGATGAAGATCCCTGATTGGGTCTAAAATTCTTCAGCCTTTGTCTCCTTCATTGTCTTCTTCCCTAAACGACGGTAACACAGAAACCCTAAACCTCAATTCTATAGAACTCTACTCATCACCACTTTTCACCTCCGTTTCTACACCCTCCCTGAAACCACTGTTCTCACCTCTCCTAATCCTGCAACCAAACCGAATCTCCAAAACTAACTTCATCGTCGATTCGTTCCTCTCCTCCGCCGATCTCTCCTCTGTCGCTTTCTTCCTCTCACACTTCCACTCCGACCACTAATCCAGCCTCTCCTTTTCTTGGTCCAGAGGAATCGTCTTCTGCTCTCACACAACCGCGGGCCTCGCCAAAAAAATCCTATAAGTCCCGTCGCAGTTCGTCTTCCCTTTGCCTATGAATCAAAAAGTTACGATCAATGGTTCCGAAGTTGTTCTCATCGATGCGAAAGAGGAAGAGAGAGAGAGAGCGAAGACCACATCTGATTTCTCGATCAGGTTGAAAGAGGAAGAGAGGGGGAGATCAAAGAAACCTTTCTGATTGTTGAGAGCTATTTTATCGAGAAAGGAAGAGAGCGTAGAAATGTGACGTGGAGAGACAAAATGTTGTGAGTGGTTCTTACAATTTTTTCATTTATTGACATGTCATTCTCATATTTATTTTAAAGTCTGATGTGTCAACACCAGGAGAGAAACTTGCTTCATTACTGTGTGGATTTTGAAACTTGCGGTTATATTTCTGTACGTCGTCGTTTTTAAAGGCAACTGTTTTGATATATAGGCCTTGGGCCATTTCTGTTCCTCTCTAAGAGGCCAACATTTGAACCTACATAACCCAAATAGTTCATTATTCTATAATTTGAAATAATTTATATTGATTTTTTTTTTGCGAAATGTAATTTGTATTGAAATGACAGTTTTATTAATATTCATAAATTTAAAAAGCAAATAAAATGAAGTATTATTATAATTTATTTTAAATCATGTATTTAAAAGATTTTTTTGTGCACAATGTATTTTAAAAGATTGATAGTTATTTTATGGTGTTTTGATGGAATTTTTAGTTATAATATTAAAAAAAAATTGACTGGTTTGATATCATTGTAAATTATACGTTTCATTTAAATTAATTTTAGTTAACCTCGTTAAAATCAAATCATTGTAAATTAGTTTATTGACTGAATACATCTTGAGAGTATTATCGAGTTCGTCGATTTGAATCCTTCAGGTATTATACTTTGCATGTGTTAGTGTTTGTCTTTGTAAATGTATGTTTTGTGTTTTATTTGGATGTGTCACTACTATGATCTATCTTTGGAATTGTTGAATTATGTAATGAAGTAAGAGCACCTCCAAAGGCTCCAAAGAGAGGATGCTAATGAAGTTCTTATCATTAAAATTAAAATAAATATTAAAAGAGAAGAGATGAAAAGATCAAAAGTTCTTAATTAATAGGTTTAAAGAAATCCATAAGAAACTTATAAACCAAAAGTTTGTTTTTCACTGGCTAAGATTTTAAAAGAATTAATATTTTTTCATTTTTAAGAACTCTAAAAGGAGTTCTAGTTAAAGTTGCTCTGGCATATAATCTTGTAGCTATTTATTGATATGAAGATGGGGACATTGCTAACCCTTTTTGCATTTTTGTATTGTGCACAACAGAAAATGCTTCCAGAAAAAACATAGTAAAATTACTGAGATCTTTTCTAAATATGGCTTTATATTTCAGGTTTTTATTTTCATTACCTTTTATTTTGTTTCAAAAAGAAAAAAACAATATTCTCATGCCTTTTCATTTGTAGTTACTCTTGAATAACTTGTATTATTTTCAGTATATCTTAGGATTGACCATCTTTATTTTCATATATAACCAAAAGAAAATCTAGTTACAAGAAGCAAATGCAGTAACAGATGATAGTACTTTGTCTAAGTAGTAACTATAAATTACTACCAACAAGCTAGTTTTTCAAAATCAAGCGGGACAAAAGAGAGGGTAGACTGGAGTCATATCAGGTGAAAACATCCCGAAGCTCTGCTCCACCGGCCCTTGCTTCTGATTCTCCCTAAACATCTCAAACAAAAACACATCCACCGCCGTCCCCGGCCGACGAGGCGTCCTCATCCGCGCACCCCCTCCACACGTCAAAAGCCCCGAATTATACGCCTTCGCGTTATCAACGCTCGTGTACGGTGGATTCCCTTCCGTAGGCCACCCAGATTCCGCCACCGTCACCACCACGCCACCAGCATTGATCTTCTCCAGCGCCGCGTTGAATCCATCAACCATCGCCACAAACATGTTGCTGTACTCAAAACCACCATCGATCACTACAGGAGCGTTCGATTTGAAAACCGCGTAATCGAGAGAGATATCTTTCGGATCCGACGCGTAGGCGAAGTACGGGTAGATATTCGCCATGAGAGGCGAGTTGGTCTCGGCGAGGATCGACGAGATCTCCGTCATGATCTCGGTCAGATCCGGGAGGAAACTCGCGGCGGAGGGAGGATACGTGTTCTGCAAAGCGCTCATAGCAACCACCGTCGTGACGGAGATTCCCGCGACGCCGGAGCTCGTCAGCGCGGCGTTCACGTTCCTGATCGCGGCGGCGACGAACGGGGCGATCTCTCCCGGGAAGACCTCGTTCCCGATCGTGATCCATCTGATTGCGACGTCGTTTTTGTAAGGGAGGATCCACGTGGCGACGAAGTTGGTTGCGGCGGCGGGGTCTTGTGCTAGGGATTGGATCTGCTCGTTTCGCGGACCGAAGGCGACGGAGAGGCCTGAGCCGCGGAGCGCTTCGAGCATATCGGCGAAGGGCTCGTACATGCGGATGGCGTCGATGTGGTTGCTCTTGTATAAGGCTATTGTATCTGCCGGAGATGGGAGGTTGTTGCCGTTGCGGCCGTAGCAAACTCCGGTGATGTCGCCTGTAACGCCTAGCAAAAAGAGCGGGAATAAAATTAAGTTTCGGTTTACTGGAGATAAACCAAACCGGTTTTTGAATTGAACCGAATTGAAATAAAGACACGAAGCAAAATAGGCGGATGACCAGACCGGAATGTATAACCAAAGAAAAATTTAATAACAAAAATAAGACGAATTTAGTCAGAGTATTTAGTATGATTAGGGGTATAGTTTGGTACGATTTATATAATCATTACCAGCTGGGCAAAGGATTTGGATGAACAAGAAGAACATCGAGATAACAGCAACTAAACCGGTCGGTTTGGAATCCATTGATGTATTTTTTTTCTTCTGGTGTGTAGGAGATTAGTAAGAATGTATGCGATGATCCTTTTAATATTTGTGTGTGGATATGAAGATGTTCATGTTAGTTGAATGCGGGATGTATTTAAGGGTAACTTTTAGGAAGCATGCATTAGTCCTTAATGACATTTGATAGTGGATATCTCTAGTCTAATTAAGGTTTTGGAGCATGAATTCGAGGCTTGCAGCATTGAAATAAATGAAGAGTAAGAACTAGTACAATGTACAAGAACATTTAAGACATGATAGGAAATAACCATTTTAATCTTGTTATGGTTGTACAATGTACAAGAACAGAGTTTACTAGTTAGTTTCTGAGAGAATTTGGCCAGTTAAAATCATTTTAATTCCATAAATATTGGAAATCATTATATAGTAGTAATCATCATCTCATAAAACTGTTTCAACAACATTATAAATAGCTGAAATTGCTGCAAAAACTAATTATATTTTATGATTAATTAAACCACCCAAATTTTATTCTATCTTTTTGGCTAACTAAATCAAAGCCAACGTATTCAAAACATAGCAGATTCTAGATTAGTTAGTAGGTTCTAAGAATCATTTTCATATATCAATGCTACAAACATCACATGCAATTTATATATATTTCTCCTTCTAAACCAATAAAAATCAAAGTTCTTTTTGTTTAGATTCTTTTCTGGCTTCTGAGACAGAGCAAATCCAACAAGAAGCAAAAACAGTGGTATCGTCAAATCAAACACTGCACCCAAAAGTTCAAAGAGAATCTAAAAGAAAATCTTATTTGGATATGAATGAACTTCTAGAAAAAGTTCTGACCAATATCTCCATTAAATACAAAAAGAGGGATTAAATAGTAATTAAAAGAAAGAAAAGGCTTTTCCGTACGCTCTCGTGACTCATCTAACGAGTCAAAATCCACCACGTGTCGACAAAGATGAGGTGCACGAGTGCTACCCTGCGCCTCACACCTCCCTATCATATACTCTCTGAATAAAAAAGCTGAAAAAACGGTTCCTCTGTTGCCTGCAAATTACGCGAAAATATCTCTGAACAAAAAAAATAAAAAAATAAAAAAAGAACCGAATCAGTCGTGGGGAAGGATCCGAAAGAACATGAACCCTAGAAATCCGAAGAAACCCTAATCTTAGCCAACGCTCATAATCGCTTCCCTAATCGTCTCGAATCTTAAATCGCCGCGGCGCAGGAGCTAACCTAGGGCTCGCGAAATTAGGGTTTCGTTTCTCCTGTTATCCGGGAAGGAGGAAAATCGACGGCGGAGTATCTAGGTTTACTGTTGATTTCACCGTTCCATGGGCGGCGCGAGCGGTGGTTTGCGTCGGTTATGAGCCTTGACCAATGCCAGTGGCCGGAGAAGAAGATGACGGGAATCGATTCGTTAGCTCAGGCGAGCAAACACCTCTCGGAGAGGTCTCCTTACGATGTTCCTGAAGATGGTTTAGCTCTGGGGTTGAGTGTGAGTACCTTACCCGTTGCGTTGGCTAATTGGTTGAACCAGAAGGATGATAATAAGAAGCGGCGTAAGAAGTCTCACTACGGGACTGAGACTAAGAATAAGAAGAAGAAGTCTTCTAGGGTAGGGGAGAAGCTGAGAGGTGGGAGTGTTTGGGTTGAGCATGAGGACTACTTTAGGCGATTAGAGGCTCCTGATTTAGAAACTTTGTCAGGTTTAGCTTCTCTACGTTCTTTATCTTGTGGAAACTGCTTTTCTGTTCCTTCTGTGGAGTACGAATCGGTTAGTACTCCACAGAGGGAAACTGACGCGGCTGCTAGTAACGAGGATGTTAAAGACATTATTAGTGAAGAAGTATCTGAAGATGTTGGGAAGAGTGTTGATGAGATCTCTTCTGGTGGTTTAGAATGGATTTTAGGTTGTAGAAATAGGATTTTGTTGACATCAGAAAGGCCGTCGAAGAAGCGGAGGCGTCTTGGTAGGGATGCAGGTTTGGAGAAATTAGTGGTTGCTGCTCCTTGCAGAGGGAATGCGTTGTTATGTGATTTTTGCTGCACTGGTGGTGATGCCAAGGGATATCGTCACCAGCTAATTGATTGTACTTCCTGCAAAGCTACAGTTCATAAAAAATGCTACGGTGTGGTTGAGGATACGGATAAGGCTTGGTTGTGCTCCTGGTGTGAGCTGGAGAATGGTTGTAGTGATAGTGAAAGACCGTGCTCGCTTTGTCCCAAGAAGGGTGGTGTTCTGAAACCGGTTCTCTCGAAAACTGAGAATGGCGGGCCACCGGAGTTTGCTCATCTGTATTGTTCTCTGTGGATGCCTGAGGTGTATATAGAAGACTTGAATAAAATGGAGCCTATCTTGAATTTGCCTGGAATAAAAGAAACTCGCAGGAAGTTATTGTGTAACTTGTGCAAGGTGAAATCTGGTGCTTGCGTTCGATGTTGTTATGGTATGTATTGTTTCTTTCTGTGCATCCGGTCTACTTCTGAGCATGGGTAATATTTGAGATTCTTAATGACATGCTCTGTTCTGTAGTTTCTGTCTTTTACTTAAGCTACTACTTCCTTTGGAACAACTTAACAATTGTGCTAAAAATTAGAGTACTAGAAAGAAATAGGACTACTGTTAGAAAAAGCCTACGTTTCACCTGAAATTGGGTTTTATCTGCCTTTACTTACTGCTATGCTCCCAGCTTAAGTCCAGATAACCCAAATATGTAGATCAGTTTTAAGCGGAATATGATTTGTGGACTGTTCACAGCAGTGGAGTTTTATAATTTTTATCTCGGATGAAGTAGATTTGTACATCTAGAATCTTGTCTTATATTTTCACACAGCTTGGACCTGACTAAAATGAATAGGCAGATGTGTATGCTCCTCATGTTTTTTCTTAATTTGGATGCATCCTACTTTTCACACTTTCCTTTGATTCAAGTATTTTGTCTTCTTTCTTTGGTGAGTATCAGATGAGTTATTAATGCTTTATTACATTCTCTTGATCACAGCAACATGCCGAGCATCTTTCCATCCTATATGTGCAAGGGAGGCAGGGAATAGGCTAGAAATCTGGGGAAAACATGGGTGTGATACTGTAAGTTTCATCACTTATAGAACGGAATCATAGACATTAGTGATGTTTTTATTTAACATTATAATAAAATTTTAGGTTGAACTGCGAGCTTTCTGCTCGAAGCATTCAGATATTCAAGAAAGTGGAAGGCCTATAAAGGACGGAGATATTAATGCAGCTGACCCTACTGTATGTCATCTTCCATCAGAATCTATAAGAGATCGCCCAAGTAATGATGAGACGGGAGTCGAAGTAGGAACACAAGGTACAGGCTCTGATATTTCGAGAAACAGTGCGTTGCAAGAACTGGAATCACCACGTTCAGAATTTGACAGGTCTGCAACACACATTGTTGAATCAGGGATGACTGAGAGGAGCACAGATAATGAAAAAACTCGATCCGAGTCTCTTAGTTTTGTATTGATTCTGAAAAAGGTGTGTATAAAGTTAGATTATCTGTACCTGTTGACTCTCTTACTCATGGATTAACTTTTTTTTTTCCAGTTGATCGACCTGGGTAAAGTGGATGTGAAGGATGTGGCTGCAGAGATTGGGGTCAATCCTGATGCTTTGAATGCCAAACTTGGGGTAACGCGTAAACTTCTCATATACCTGCTTAAAACGTCTGTGTTCTCTTTGTGGCTTTTTGTGTATTGATTTCAAAGTTTTGCGTTACAGGATGGAGACTTGTTACCTGATTTACTAGGCAAGATAGTTAAATGGCTTAGACAGCATGCACACATGGGTAATAGGGACAAATGCGGAAATTTTAAAAGTACGAACACAACTAAATCTGAGCGTTGGGCAGATATCTGTACTGAAGGCACTGTGATGTTAGGTTCTGACATTGTTTTTTCTCTGGAGCGAACCTCTGCTGAAAATTGTACTGGTAATGGTTTTGTGGTCGAAGAAGCTGAAGCTAAGCCAGTTTTGAAAAAAGAAATCAGTGGGAATTTGCCATCTGATCATTCTTCAGAAGAACAGGTAATCAATCTCCCATGGTTCTTATCACAAATAGTTGCTACTTATTAATTATCAAAGACTGGTTAGATATGATACCAAAGTTTAGACGTAGCTGCTTCGGTATTATTTTTTACGCACAAGTACCTCCTGATGAGATTTTTGACGTTGTGCCTTGTTTCTTATATACAGAAATCAGTAGTGCTTGATCAGGAATTTCATCTTGGGAAAAATTCAGTTCATCTTTCTGGTATGTTATTCTGACTTTTCCTTATTTCTTTCTTCCTGCATATCCCATGTATCCATCCCCCATGCTTGTATCCTCCGTGTAGCATTTTCTTCATTTGTTATACATAGTTGCTTGGAGTCTTTTCTATTGTGGACACCTCTTCACCGTTTAATGTTTATCTCGGTTAATAGATAATCTTAGTCGATGGTAGCTGCTGCTCATCTTATTTTTAATTTGCTGCGTAGATGATCACGGAGGAGAATTAAATCCCATTTCGTCTGGAGTGATGGTGGAGAATGCCTTTTCTGTGAGGCCAAATAGTTCTCATATGCCAAATAGTTCTCATAACCGTAGAATTTTGAACTGTCCAAGTCCTATTATCTTGGATCTCCTGTAAGCTCCAATCTCACATTTGGGCAACAGTCTGTTTTCTCTTGGCTACGTAAACATTCTACCTACTAAATCACTTTTTAATCTATGATGATTCAGTGATCGTGAAGCATATCCTGGTTTCAATCCTCATCCTTATATCCACAAGGAATTGTCAGAGATGGACAAGAGAAAGATCCTGAAAAGCAGCACGAATTCTTATGAGGATAGGATGACAAACGAACCTGATGGTAGACACTTTATGATTTATGCCACAGTTAGGACATTTGGTAACATTATAAACATTTGACAGGCACTGAAGAAGGAACAAAACATCTGCAGGACGCTGGCGATCACACTATCTGTTGTGATTACCAAAGTCAGAGTGCAGAGCGCGGAGATACATATTGTCAGTTAGCTAAAGCTGGGAAACTGGGCATACTGGATATGTCTCCTAAAGATGAAGTGGAAGGAGAACTTCTATATTATCAACTTCAGTTACTTGGCACCGGAGTTTCAAGAAAACAACTATCGGGTGATTTTTTTATCCCATTGTTTTATGTACTCTATATATTAATTATGTTATATTATTCTGAAGGTGATCTCTTTTCTCAGACGATCTAGCCTACGCAGTTACCAAAAAGCTGCCCCTGGAGATTGATGAAGAGCATGGACGAAGATGGGATGATGTTCTGGTCAACAAATATTTCCACGATGTCAGGGAAGCAAGAAAGCAAGGCAGGAAAGAGAAAAGACACAAAGAAGCCCAGGCTGTTCTAGCTGCTGCTACTGCAGCAGCAGCAACATCTTCTCGGAATACATCGCTCAGGAAAGATATGACAGAAGAACCTGCTCAACAAGAGGTTGTTGTTGCTACGTTTTTGAGTTTTTACTGGATGTATGTATGTATGCTATCTGTGCCGTGTTTCTCATCTTTATCTTCTTACTGGTTATAAATTGGACAGATGAGTACGTATAGACGTAAAGTTACTACCAGCGGTCACCTAGTGCCACAGACAAAGGAAACACTTTTAAAGGTGCCTGTTTCTGGTCCACCATCTGATAAGAGTTCTGACCAGCGTACACGAGAATTTTCATTACAGAATCCGCGAAGTTGTGACATCTGCAGACGCTCTGAAACTATATGGAACCTGATTGTGGTGTGCTCTAGTTGCAAGGTGATACGACACTTCCTGAATTTTTTTTCTTTTGTTTAACTAATCCATGATTTGTGTTTTCATGGGACATCTTTAATGACCAGCCTCCGTTTACAGGTTGCTGTTCACATGGACTGTTATAAATGTGCTAAAGAATCTAGTGGTCCTTGGTACTGTGAACTATGTGCGGAATCTACTGGTTCTTTCAATTTTTGGGAAAAACCGCATTCTACTACAGAATGTGCTTTATGTGGAGGCACAACTGGGGCTTTTAGGAAAGCCACAGATGGCCAGTGGGTACATGCATTTTGTGCTGAGGTGAAGTTTCCTTGTGCATCAGGATCTGAAGTACTATTTAAGTAATGAACATTGCAAATAATTTTGTATTTAATTTCATGCAGTGGTCTCTCGAATCAACCTTCAGAAGGGGGCAAATAAATCCTGTGCAGGGAGTGGTGGGTTTATATTACTATAATGCAGAATCATTGTCATGTTTAAGCTGTTTTAATATATATGATGCTTTGTTAGGAATCTCTGGCCAAGAACACCAGCACTTGTTGTGTATGCC
This sequence comes from Raphanus sativus, assembly GCF_000801105.2. Classification (NCBI taxonomy): domain Eukaryota; kingdom Viridiplantae; phylum Streptophyta; class Magnoliopsida; order Brassicales; family Brassicaceae; genus Raphanus; species Raphanus sativus. Next base: position 1,169,057 of record NC_079512.1, on the reverse strand, counting down.
AACGGATATATGGTGCATGCATTAAGGTATTGAGTACTGACCCTTCCTTAAGTTTTGGGACAGAGATTGATCAATAGCTTATTTGTCATTTTACAGTGTAGTTATGGTAACTGCCAGACGACATTTCACCCAACCTGTGCCAGAAGTGCTGGCTTTCATATGATTGGTGGTGGAAAACTTCCGCATAAGGCTTACTGTGAGAAGCACAGCTTGGAACAGAAGGCAAAGGTCTTATTCGTCATCGCTTTACTCATTTTCATGATGGCCTGTTTGCTTCACATGGTTGCTTATATCTGTCTTAACTGTTGGCAGGCTAAATCTCAGAAACATGGGACAGAGGAACAGAAAAGTCTCAAGCATTATAGGGTATGAGTTCTTAGCCAAGGAAAAAATATTTATTTTTCCCACTTACAAATTATTTTTAATTCTTGGAAATTTTGCTACATCTCTTCGCAGGTTGAACTAGAGAGGCTACGCCTTCTATGTGAGCGGATAGTCAAAAGGGAGAAGTTAAAAGTAAGTTAAAGTACCTTCCATTGAAACAAGAGTCAACAAATGGGCACTTGACCTTTTACTGGTGTTAATATTTGCAGCGAGAGCTGGCTGTTTCCTCACATGAGATACTTGCTGCCAGAAGGCATCACGCTGCACGTAATCCATTTCCTCTTCCTGAAGTGTCTTCGGACTCAGCTACAACGTCAATTAAAGGTCATCAAGATAGTAATATATCTGGAAGTGAAGCAATACAGAGGTCAGATGATATCACCATTGACAGCACAGCCTCTGTTAAGCGTCGACGACGAGGCAAATGTCCTGTTTTAATGGACACTGATCAGAAATCCGACGATAGTGCTACTTCCAAGGGTCGTAAGCAACCAACCGAAAGCCAAGTGTTCTCTGGGAAAACCGTTCCACGCAAACATTGTATAGTCTCGCCAAGTGTATCAGAGGAAGGAGATGAAGAATCAGAGCCCAAGAAGGTGAGAAGAAACTTTTTGTCCCAAGTTACAATGCATTGTAACTTCTCGCTCTTATACTTGTTTTGTCTTGGTAACTGATAATAGCAGCATGTAGAAACATTTGCCAAGGAGCTTGTGATGACATCGGACGAAGCTTCTTTCAAGAACCGGCGGCTCCCAAAGGGTTACTTTTATGTTCCCGTTGATTGTCTGCAAGAAGACAAGCTGGGCAACAAGAAGGCGGATTCATCTGATAAGCCAAACCAAACTGTGCCTTACGGTGAGTGTGAGATTTGAGAGAAAAGAAGAAAAAGGCTCATTTTAGATTCTGTTTGACCTTTTATAAAGAAGTAGTATCAGTCACTTGATTATGTTTGTATACAGCAGCTTACGTAATAGGGTAGAGCAGAAGTGTAAATATTCTTCAATTTTTTCTAAAATTTCTTTAGTTATGCATGCTAAATTAAATTACATAAAGTTCAGGTTCAGTAAATAAATTTTCTATAATCAACATTTCGAAAACGTCGAATTAGAAATGGATCAAACATCGATGCACCAGTTGGAAGCCGAGAATTGGTATGTCTTAGTGCATTTAGTTTTTGTAGAGTTAGTATTTGAATTTGAGGACAAAAAAGGGAAATTAGCTTATAGTATTGTCCTATTAGAATAAAATCAATTTTTGTCACATTTGGACATTGACTACTTTTTTTACACAAAATTCATATAAATTCTTTTACAGAGCAAAAAAATATGGAAAAATAGAAAATTTGATGTAGACAAATATGTGTATATAATTTTTTTTAATTCAAAAGATGTTTGAATAATAATTTCAAAAATATGGATAAACGTGTTAATAAATCAAATCTACCATCTACGGTTGTTTAGAATATGTAATCTAAAAGACACACAATGTTCTAAAGCCGGTATGAGGCACATTATACAGAAGACATATACAACTAATACGGTAGAATATGAAATCCATGTTTCCCTCTATTATCTGTATTATTGGTAGATTAAAAAGTCTAAACATTTCTTTATTATATACTACAATAGAAAATACTCTCAAAAATAAATCTTATTAATCTACGGCCGTATCATACCTATCCTATCTATTATTCTACTTTATAAATTGGTAGAATGTATGTTCTTGACGGTTTGTAAATATAATCCGAGAGTCTTTATAAAAACGGTTATTAAATATTTTCTAAATCTTTTAAACTTTTTTTTTTTTTTAATTGTAGATAGGGGTTGACATCGTTTGCTTATCGTCTATGCTTTGATAATGATTAGGTGATCGCATATCAGTCATTTAGGGTATATATAGGGGTTGATATTGTCAACTAAAATAGTAAAGAGAGAGCAACTTAAAGAGTCAAATAAAATAGTGAAATAAGGTAGTAGCTAGAGGAGTAAAATGAGTAACTAAAAGAGTCAAATAAAATAGACAAATGACAATCTACTTCCTACACAAGTCATAACTGAAAGAACTTCATTCAAGTTTCACTAGAGGATTTGAAATTGTCTTCGGAGGAGTGAATTTGGCTCTTCGCAAAAAGAAACCACAGCTCGTGAAGCTTGGAAATCCTGAGGTACTTGCATATGAAGCTGTGAATAATCTTCCCTGAGTAGATGAGCTGGTTTTCTATGATCGCCAAAATCGGACCGAAGATAAGGTCTTTCAAAACTTCCTCATACTCATCTTTAAGAGCAGTCTTCACTGCGTCCAGAAGCGTCTGTCTACATGTATTGTTAATCTTGTCAATCCGCGACTCAACTCCTTCTTCGTGAATGTGTTTAGGAACCTGGTAAGCCATTCCTAATAAACATGGAATCAAAAACTCGTTAGCCATTCCTTTAACAAAATATAGCCATCTCAGATTTACTAGTCTATTAGACAAATCAAAACTACATACAAACATAATTCAAAACAAAATGTAATCAACTAGAACATGTGTTTTCCTCATGTGTTTTCGTCTAAAAGCAAACAAAGCCAAGTATACACATTATCGACCATTCAATTAAAATAAGAAACCCGATCCCAAACAACATGAAAAATCTAGCTCTATCACATGTCGAATTGGTTAGCCTTTTAATGTCTATTAGGAATTCTAGACCTTAATAAAGCCGATACCGAACAAAATAGAACTCAAAATCATCTCGACAACAAGCTACAATAAACTCACAATCAACTCAACCACAAACTACAATTAAAACCATAAACTTGAATCGATTTAGGTTTTAAACAATGCCATCTCTTTCTAGTACATGCAAATAAACAAAAACGAAAAAGGCAAAATCGAAATGGAAAAGGGGATTTCAAACCCTAACCTTCAAATTATGGGAAGCGAGATGAAGGAAGAGCAAAAGAAGAGAATTGTGAACCTGATCGTCCTTTATCGGGGAGGAGAAGCTACTCCCGAGCTTCAACAACTTCAATGGTTCTCGGCGGAGATTATAACGAGATTGTAAGCGGTGGTTCTCAAAGAGGAAAGAGTAAGAAGGAGGACGACGAAGAGATGTGAAGACAAGATTAAGCTCTCCGACGAACCAAGAATCTCAGAGGCGGAAGGTATCGACGGCAAGGAAGAACTCTTCTCTTCGATTGAGAATGCGAGTCGGAGATGACGAAACTGAGCTTTTCCCCTTTTTTTGTCAACAACTTAAAACAGACTCAACTGGACTCTATAAACCAAAATGGTAACTCTGTACCATGTGAACAACGAAAGACGGATGCTTCCTAACACAGTAACACCTCGTGCTAGGCTGTCCGCCCTCATATTCTTCGTTTTTGGTACATGAATGATCTCCAAGCTGATGAATACTTTTTGTAGGGCCTTGATATCATCCAAATAACTTGGAAAAGTAGACAATTTCTCTGGTTCTGAAACCATCTTCACCAATTTAGAACAATCCGTTGCAATCGTGACCCAAAACTAACATAAATTTCTCATACATTCCATTGCCCATATCAAAGCTTTCACCTCTGAATGAAGGGGGAAAGACTAGCTCTGACATTCCTTGCTCCCATCAAACTATCAAAACATTCTATAGTGATATACTAATTTTGTTCTGAGAAGACATCGTTTTCCTTCCACGAACGATTTGTTAAACACCAACTACCTGGAATTGACGGTAAATTGACTACCTCTACATGTTGTACCATCCTCTGTGTATTCAAACTTTGTGCCTCCACCCAAAGTGTTGACTCTGTCTCTGCCAATTTAAGCGTATCTCTGGGATCAACATTTAAATTACTGAAAACCTTGTTATTCCTACCTTTCCAAATGTAACATAGAATACAAGCAAATTGATGATTATCTATTTTCGGATTCACTCTCCAAAATAAATGGTCCATATTTGTAAAAAAAGACTGGAAAGGTAAAAATGTTGGATTTGAGGGAATATGTGAAAGAGCCCAGACGTGACGCGCTGGAGGCAATCAAAAAACACATGGTTTATTGGTTTTTTTACCTCTTATGTTTTTACCTTTTATTGTTAAATTTAATTTTATTACCTTATGTTAAAGAAAAGGACAAAACATAAATTTTATTCAAATATAAATATTGAATATTTTTTGGATACTAAATCTAAAATTAATTAACATATTTAAATACATAAATCTTATTCAAATATATTCGGAATATCCAACATATTTCGGCTTGTATGAGGCTCGATTCCAATTTCCTAAATACCAAATTTTTGAGCTCGTTTGGATATCTAATCAATTTTGATTCGGTTCAGTATTAATTTTTTGGATCGGACTGGTGCGGTTCTTTGGATTCGGGTTTTGTTCCTAACACTACTTATCAGCTTAGTCCACTCAGATTTTTTTTTGTATTATTATTAAGTATTTCTTAACTTAATTAATGTAATTTTAAAATATCTAATGCTGCAGTTCTTTTAAGTAATTACTAGATTTTGACCCGCGCTTTCAAAGCGCGGGTTTATTTTTATTTATTTTTTTTTTAAATTGACAAATATTTAGTAAATGTCATATTTTCATATATTTGTTTTTTTATAAAAGACTTAAGTTTTTTATCTTTCTTTATAGTGTTTCATTTTAAATGAGTATATGCCTGAACACAATATCTGGATTCGAAGAACCAACCTGAAACCGATCCGAAAATCAGGGTTCTAAACCCGATCAGACCCGGGGTAAATATCCAAATGAGTTCTAAATTGTTATATCCGAAGAATCGGTCCCGAACCCGACCCGATCTGAAAACCGAATGAGTACCCGAAAATATCTGAAATGTGAATATATATCTAAAAATATATGTTATAATTATATTTATAATTATTTTAATATTTTAAATTAATATTATAAGTTAGCTATAGTATTTATTTTCGATACTTTGAGTATTTTTGGATAAAATATGATAGTTTGGATAAAAGTTCACCCAAAAAAACTGTATAGAATGGATATTTTTGGTTACTTTTGAGTAATTTAGATACAAAAATTTGAACTGAATCGGATACTTTGGTTACTTTGAGTACAAATAACCGAACCCGTTTAGATACTTTGGTTAATTGGTTATTTTTCAGGTTTTTATGCATGAGAACTGAACCCATCCGGATCCGGAAAGACCCGACTCGAATCCGGTCCGAAATTTTATAATACCCGAATGGGGTTTAATTTCAAAACCCGAAAAACCCGATACCCGAAAGAACCGATCCGTACCCGAAGTGATTAATTTTTGTTCATTACACAAAATTTTAAGAATGATTGAAAAGAAATTATTTGAATTTGGAGAAAAAAATAAGAATTGAATCTGATTTTTTAATCAGCCCAAATGGCCCAAGAGAGATCTGATTTGAGATGTGGGCTGGATCCGAAAAAATGATCCAATATAAATGTGTTATTAATATTACTTGATTGCCCTTAATGAAATATGCAATGTTAATAAAGAAAAGGGTATTTTTAGTAAAAAGGACAATAGGATCTTGCTTTAATAGTATAGATTAATATGTTGCAAATTAATTACCGAGTGGAGCTTTAATAAAGAGAAAAGCAGGACATGCATTAAACCAAAAAGAAAAGGAAAAAACAGGACAGGCATGAAGCGCATCACGTAACACCAATTACAGAAGTTTCTTAGGAAATGGTATACTTCAGTTAGATATGGATATTTTTTTTTTTTAAATTATATATATTTTATTAATCAACCCAAAAAGGGAATTCAAATTTCGGTTTACAAGCTCGGATCGAACAAAATGGTCTAAATCAAAAACGAAAAACGACTAGCTTCGCTCAACCACCACTCCGGCGCATTCCGCTAGTGAACTCCGTGAATCTTAGACTATCAACCCCCGTTCTCTACCGTTGATGGTAACCACGGGAAGGTGGCGTTCACCTCATTTCTTCGGTTACCGGAACATCCCATGCCATCACCGAAGTAGCTAGTTCGTGACGATCTCCCCGAGTTTTTCACCTCCACTGACATTAAAGAACTTAAAGCCGAGAAGGAAGAGAGGAATATGAAAGCATACCCGAAGAGCAGCAAGCAGAACCTCTGAAACCCACCAGCCCGATACTTGAAATGGCTGAGAAAGAAGCAAGCAAAGTCGAGCTCTTCAGTACCTGCAAATAAGAAGAGAAATTGCCTACGAGGAAGACCAAGGGTCCACCACGCATCGGGATGACCATCCCTCAAGAAAGTCTCCACTTCGACACAAGACCCCCGACTGACCAAATCAGAGACTTGGACCGAACCTTTCTCCAGCATCACAGAACATGAGCCGGTCTAATCTGCGCAAAACTGTTGAAACCCGCTGGAGAAACGGGAGAACAACAAGTAATGCGGTACTGAAATGCTCATGAACACACACGGCCAGAGCAACACAACCTTGCAGTGACGAGGATAGGACAAAGGGTAAGCAATATCCGAGAAGAGGAAAAGGAGCCATAGACGACAACTCTTTGAACCCTTAACATTGATTGCAAACGCAAACCACAGCGAGAAAACAACTACCCAGCTGCTTCATCCTCCGTGCACGTTCAGACGAAACCAGAGTCAACGCCATCACCCTTGAGCAAAGCACAAACCTTCGAACAGAAACAAGACGCCAAGTCACCGACGAAAGAAAGCTTACACCCCACTCCACAACGAGGTGAGCACCTCGGATAACCCATATAACCAGAACGGAGGAGAGAGTCCATCGCAACCGCCACACGCCTCAACCTCTGTTCACACCTCGAGATCTACAAAGATAAAATAGAGACCGGAGATGTGAACGCCAAAAGCCGACTCCGAACTACCACAACTTCCACCGCCTCGCAGAGACTCCAGAGAGAAGCTCACAACCTCGGATCTAAACCCCTCCGGAGCGGATCCAGATTGGCCCTAGGCGGAGCTCTGTTCCACAGCCTCACGCATGTCGACGGAGGAAAGAAAGATAGCAAGACGAAGCAAATAGAAAAGAGGAGAAAGAGAGGAGACTGCCTCCGACGGTCACGCACAGGAAGACGACCGCCGGAGCTTAAACGTTCAGATCTGTGTTGCGGCGCTTTTTTGTTTTGGGAGAGAAAGGACTCTTTTTTTTTTTTAGGGCTAATGTCTTCTTAGCGTACAAGTTTCCGTTTTTTCGTTAGATATGGATATTTTTATGCAAAACTTGTCAAAACATAAAAGCACCCTACCAACATCCCTTTCTTTCTTATTATTTGAAGAGTATTATTATAAATTAACCTTAGCTTCATGTATTATTAACTATATTGTCATTTCTTAGATGTCAAACTAGATTAATCACTCTCACACTCTGTAACTAAAAACCCTCTTATCACTAGACTAATTACTTACACTACCATCATTTATTAAAATATATCTTAATATAATATACTATATGTTTCCTACCTATATAACAAATTACTCATTTGCTTAATCGAGAATATTTTTATGGATGTTACTTATCAAGAGGACTTTGAGATTGGGAGCGGTTACTGAAAGAATAATCTTCATTCCACTCAGGATTCACATCATTGTAAATAACTCGAGGCTTCAATTTCTGCACATTCGATTTTCTCATTCGTTTAGTCATGAAAAGAAAATTCTAATTCGTTTCAATATATTTTGTCAGTACATGATATATAATATGTTACAAGTTTCGATTTCAACCTGACATATATAAAAAATTTATAGGATATAGTTAATTCCAAATATACCTATAGAAAGTCATGGTTCTGACGTTGTGAGATCATGCATGTTCATCGTCTTTGTTATCCTCATTTCATGGTATTTTTTCCTATCACTCTCTTCTACTACAGATGAAAGCCTTGGAGGTTTGGGGAATCACAGTAGAAAAAGATCATGCCCCCTGTCCCCTGCTGTGTTATCAACTTCTAAAGTTTCCTGCTCTTTAACATCAGAGGAAAGCTGAGAGATACACAAATATGTGAGTGAAACAAAAAATATTATGAAAATGATAGACAAAAGCTGAGTCATTGATGAACACCTTGTGGAGATGAAATGTCATATTATCAACTTCAATTTTAATGTACGTAATCCAGTCGTACTACATCCAACGAAATAAACAAAAACAAAATGAAAACGATGAATAGAACAATAAACAATAACATTTACAGTTTGTACACAAACATGTGAACAATTTGGACTGTAGACTTTTGGGCAGTTGCAGGAAAGACTGCTAAATTAATAGAGAAATTAAAAATCTAATTACCTTAGGATGAACAGATGGGCAAACCACATTATATTTTCCAGTATTTATTATATTCCATTCACTTGTCTAATGCAAGAAAATCAGAAGAACACACTTTAGAATTTATATATCAGCGTGATCAATGACAAAAGCATGTACCACTCTTGCTACTAATAGTTTAGACTACCAAGTTGTTTTTTTTAAAAACCACTTTTGTGGAGATATCGAGAGGAAAGAATACTAATCCAAGTCATCACTTAACACAAAAGCGCAAATAAAGCAAAACAAAATCAGTGGACATAAAAAACAGTAGAGAAGCCACTGAATAAAGGATCCGCCAAGACAAGCAATTAATTAACCCAGCTTCTAAATGCAACTTACAGCGTTTCATATTACCAGCATGTTGAAGGTAAGCATCTAAGCGCTCGGTGGATGTCAAACGTTGCGTTGGCATCATTCAGAAAACATATATATATATTTTGATATTATATACTCGAAAACTTATCTTTTTCATTTCTTTGGCTTGTTAAAATGGACACTTTTATGGAATTTACTGTGGTTAGGGTCGATTTGAATGTCATTTCGAAGATAAATTGGCCGCTGAGTTAGTTTCCTCTCAGGCCCCCTACAATTATCCCTATCAAAATTTGACAATCATGGATAATATACCAGTAAGGACTGGTGGCCTATGATGTGTCTGATGTTGTATAAGATAACGAAATGAGGAAACACGTATACAAATAGAATTCAATAGGGCACTGATATCGCAAGTCTCTTTTGGTGTGAGTAACCAAAGTATGGGTATAATGACTATATGGGCTATTTGAGAAAATCGTATATGATAACTATTTTGTTATCCTTTTTCAAAAAAATATTTTGTTATCACATGTAAGTTGTAACAAAATGATCACAAATGAGAATAAACAAGGGAAAGGGTCTCTTAGTAGCCGATGTCATTAATAATATTAAGGATGCCACCAATTATGATAAATATGTACATTAATTAATATATAGATATATCTAATCATAAACTTAATTTTTTATCATACTGGTTAGGTAAGTAATAAGTTGCACACATAATAGTTATGATGGTTAGGTAAGTAATAAGTTACACACGTAAGTGGTGAACAACCCGTTAAAGAATATCGGGTATTGCAAATCAACAAGTTTATGCATAAAGGAGAAAAAACATATATGTTTTCATGATGTAATTGAGAGTTAATTTTGACTATTATTTTGCCACGTAATATATATTTATATAATAAAAATTTACAAAACTAAAAAATAGTGTTAATTTTATCTAAATAAAGGTAATTATGTCCAAAATTTCGGACAGCTCCCTATGAGCATAGTGTTTATCAAAAAACTTATTTAAGATAAACTGAATGTTAGATACCCAAATTTCTGTACAACTAAAGGTCATTTTATATATAATCACCTTTTCTTTGAAATCAAATTACGCATATGCGCAGTTCAACATTGTTTTCGTTTAGAAAAAGAAATACAATTAATCGTTTTATTTCTGATATACATATTTATCAATAGGCATTTATGACCTTTTTTATTTCTAATATACATATTTAGCAAGTAAATTATACTATTAAAGTATGTATGGATGGGTATTTTCATTGAAGGCATCCAAGAAACGTAAAAAACATGTTGTAACTAATAAAATTCCAGCTGGCGTCACAGCTGCCACAGTTTTGAGATTTTTTTTTTTTTGTCATCTGTTGTTTCATTGATTTCAAACTTTGAACGCCAAACGGCATGATACAACAACTATCACCACTTCTAGAGCCGACGATTTAAAGAGATAAATCTCGGAGCCATAAGCCGGCGATTGCACAGATGCAATCCCGGAAACAAAACCACATAAGAACTACTTAAACTAATAAACAAAGATTTCACAAACAAAAACAAGACCAACAACTAATTATCTTAGACAAGACTCAAACCCAACCAGAGAGAGAAACGAAACCGGCAAGATAGATCAGGATAACCGTAGCTGTCGATTGCATCTTATTTGCGCCTGAGCCCCACCACCCCCTCCAAAGCCAAATAAACCCGCCATTGAACTTTGGGGAAAGGTTACACATGTCTTCAACACGCTTCCTCTCCACTCACTCCCTCCAGATCCAACTAAGAACTTGCCATTGACCTCTGAACGAGTACACCCCGCGCCGATTATGCGCTTTAGAACCACAGCAAGGCCAAACGAACCAACAAGACACGCTCTAAAAACAGCCGGTAACCATAAATCTACCTCCACAAACCGTAGATCTGACGAGATCGACGCTTGTGAAGTCCGATTTGAGACTCTCTGCTTCAATCTGCTCGAAGCTTCTGACCAGATTTAAACCTCTCTTCGCGCAGTCGCCAACAACTATCACCAGAAATACAAGCCAGAGAAAACACAGACAAAACAGAAGAAAAGAAACAAGAAAACGGGTCATCCCATAGACACGGCGACGAATCACCGGCCAAGGAAAACCCTAACGCGGCGGCTTTCTTTTTATCGCACTCTCTCTTGCTTTTCCAGTTTTGAGATTATGTTAGTTAATAGTTATAACCCATTCGTGAAAAGATGGAGAAATGTAAAAAACGTGCTTCCTTTTATATTGCAAAAGCCTTAGCCAGCTCATCACCTTCTTGGCCTTTAAAAGGATACCCATTGCGTAGAAGTTTTCCCACATCATCCATTAACCTCCGCTCAACAGATATAAGCCATCATGTCTGAGTGGTTCACCCAACTCGAAGAGGTCGCGTACTCCGTAGTGGAATATATCCCACTAGTCGGCACCGTGTACTCTCTAAAACGAGCCACTATCGCATACAACGCGAGGGATTGGACGCGACATTGGCAGTCCCTCGGCAACTTCCTCGAGAGCTCCGTTCGCGATATCATTCTCTTCAAAGACATTGCCGAACCCACCACAGTCGCCCTTATACACACCATGGCCGAGTCGTTGACGGACAAATTGATTGAGATCTACCATCACGAGCCCAAAAGGCCTGAGGTCAAAATCACCCAGAAGCTGGATAAACAACTCGGACATGTACTCATCGCCGAGTCCTCAAAGGGCAGGTCCAAGAGAGAAGTCTTCGGAGGCAAAGCCAAGGGTGTGCACCACTTTCACGGCGCTGTCTTCACTGGTACGATCACTCACCCCGAATATGCTCCAAAGGGCGAGAAGATCCGGCTTGATATTCCGCACGGATTCCACGACGGGGCAGGAGTCACCTTCACGTGGAAATGGACTATAAACAGAGCTGGAAAAAAGAATGCACCTGCAGCCACGTATGGTCGTATTAAACTGATCTCCGGCACACCCACACGGTTCGAATTGTCCAGCCACAAGGGTGCCGGATGGGAAGGTTATAACTTTTCCGGTGAGATAAACTCCAAGGACAAAATCAAGGCTACAACCACAGTCGGTGGTAGAAACATTCCACCGATTGACTTCACAAGGTTGGCCGGAACTTGAAGTATACAAGCACCTGAACCTGGCCCTTTCAACAGCAGCGAGACCCTCTACTACTAAATAATTTCTCGTTGTTTTTTTCATTTTCAGTACTTGAATAATGCTAATAGATAGACAATGGATGTTTCCCTTGTTTATTTGGATTTAGCTTTATTATCTTTAATAGTTTTGTAATATCATTATATTAATAAAAGTCTGGATCCTCTTGTGGAGGTCTGACCCAACCCTCTATCCCTATAGAATTCGCTTCACTTTTTTTTTGGTTTATATCATATATATATATTTACAATTTATATGTTTTTGAAATATCTATTATACTAAATTTATTTTATTAATGAATTTAAATGCATATATATTATATACTAAAAATATTTGTTATTCTAGATATTACTTTAGATATACTTGACACACATTTAATTAAAAATTATTTAAGTTCAAAATACCTATGGGAATTGAATTATTACTTTAGATATGCTTGACTCATTTTTTGCTTGGTTAAACATGTCCTGCTTAATGTACACTAATGTCTAGTGTAGCCTAATGACAAAGGTTCAACATATTGATGTTTTACTCTTTGTCACTATTATATAATCGAGTTTAAAAGTTAAACGATCTATTATTTTCTTAAATAACCAATATTTTAAAAACTGAACCAGCGAGACTTTCATGTCTTAGTTCAATTGGTTCAACCGGTTCAACCATGGTTCACGAATCTGGCTCACTCAAGAGTTTGCAACTGCTGAGGTTTTAAGTGTTGGTTAAATATTCCAAGATACTCCAATCAAATAAGAAATCCACCCACAACTATGGTTAAGAATTACACGAATAGTAGTCGCTGAAAGATTTGAAGCTGGACTATATGCCTCAATACCATTCAAAATGCATCTATAGCTCAAATTCTATTAATTTAAACGACTGGGTTAAGGTATAGTGTTCTACTTAGTGTAATCACTCTTGTTTATCTATATAATAGACTACTTGTATACGAACACTCTTAAAACTGACTGTCACTGAAGCCTGGACCAGGTTGCATGGAAGCTTTATCGGACATCTGCTTCCCGCTTCAGAATCGGTGTCGGATTCGGAATCTTGCGGAAACTTACGAAAATTTGCTTCCAAGACACTTCTAAAATATTCTATTTAAAAACGTTGGAAGCTTACGATTCCGTTTTGGAATCACACTTCCATTTTAAAAATGCAATATCTTAAATAAATAAAAATATAAAAAATCATGTTTTTGTATAAAATCTAAAATAGGACTTCAGACAAAAGCTGGTTTGGCTCTAGATGTCGCTACTAGGTAAATTTTGACTTGTGATATTCTTGATAAAGCCATCAAACATCGATAGGCATTATGTCATCTCAATGACATATATATTGGTTATGAGCAGCTTCCATCTGAGGTAGAATGGACAAGAGGAAAGCTGATCTGTGAGTTTTTAAAGCCTTTTCAAGAAATTACAAATTTGGTGTCTGGTTCAACATATCCTACATCAAATTTGTATTTTATGCAAGTTTGGCAGATTGAGTCTTGGTTGCAAATTCATGAGAATTCTGAGGATGATGCCATTAGAGACATGGTTAGAGTAATTGTTGCATCTGCGTGTCTTAAATCTTTGTTCACCAGCAAAAGCCCAACACTCATTGGTCGACTTTGAAGGAAAACCTACAATCGAAAAAATGTTTTACAGCGATAAACCTACAAAACATGTGAACTAAGTCGACAACGACAAAACTACAAAAGAAAAATTACACACCTACAAATAAGAAAAATAAACTACTTGTTGAAAAATCAAAAATAAACTTACAATCACTACAACAAAAAAAGACCTTTAGTAGTACACTAACGCTACCAAATTTATTTTTATAATCTGTTGAATCATGGTTGAACCGGTTGAACCAATTGAACTATGACATGGAAGTCCTGCTGATTCGATTTTAAAAATATTGGTTATTTAAGAAAATAATAGATCGTTTAACTTTTAAACTCGATTATATAATAGTGACAAAGACTAAAACATCAAGGCGATATGTTGAACCTTTGTCATTAGGCTACACTAGACATTAGTGTACATTTGTTTAACCAAGCACAAAATAAGTCTCGCTAAGTAAATCTAAGACTTTCTATTTTTGAGATTGGATACCTCAATTCCCATAGGTATTTTGAACTTAATCATTTTTTAAATTAACTGTGTGTCAAGCATATCTAAAGTAATATCTAGAAAAACAAATATTTTTATTATATAATATATATGCACTTAATTTCATTAATAAAATATATTTAGTATGATAAATATTTTTTAAAATATATAAATTGTAAGAAAATATATATTATATGATATAAACAAAAAAAAAGTGAAGCGAATTCCATAGGGGGCTGGGTTGGATCAGACCTCCACAAGAGGATCGAGACCGACCAGACTTTTATTAATGTAATGATATTACATAACTATTAAAGACAATAAGCTAAATTCAAATAAACAACGGAAAAATCCGTTGTGTATTCAATTAGCATTTTATTTTTCAAGTACTGAATATTAAAAAAACAACGATAAATTATTTTTAGTACAGGGTATCGCTGTTGAAAGGGCCAGGTTCAGGTTCCGTCCAACCTTTTGAAGACAATCTGAGTTTCTTTATTATCGATTATGGTTGTAGCATTGATTTCGTCCTTGGAGTCTATCGTACCCCAAAAGTCATAACCTTCCCATCCGGCACCCTTGCGGCTGGACAATTTGAACCGTGTGGGTGTGCCGGCGTCCAATTTAATACGACCATACGTGGCTTCAGGTACATTCTCTTCTCCATAGTAGTTTTTAGTCCATTTCCAGGAGAAGGTGACTCGTCCCCCGTCGTACAATCCGTGCGGAATATCAAGCCGGATCTTCTCGCCGTCCGGGGCATATCTGGGGTCAGTGAGCGTACCAGTGAACACAGCGCCGTGAAAGTGGTGCACACCCTTGGCTTTGTCTCCGAAGAGTTGACTCACATTCTTGCCCTGTGAGGACTCGGCGACGAGTACATGTCCGCTTTGGTCATCCAGCTTTTGGGTGATATTGATCTCAGGCCTTTTGGGCTCTTTATGGTAGAGCTCAATCATTTTGTCGGTGAACGACTCGGCCATGGTGTGTATAATGGCGACTTCTTTGGGTTCGGCGGTTTCGCTTAAGAGAATGACATCGCGGACGGAGCCCTCGAGGTAGTTGCCGAGGGACTGCCAATGTCGCGTCCAATCCCTCTCCCTATAAGCGATAGCGGCTCGGTTTAGAGAGTACAGGGTGCCGATTACTGGGATATATTCGACTATGGAGTAGGCGACCTCTTCGAGTTCGGTGAACCACTCAGACATGATGGCTTATATCTGTGTAAATGGATGATATGTGAGAACTTCTACGTTGGGGGATATCCTTTTAAAGGCCAAGAAGGTGATGAGCTGGTGAAGGCTTTTGCAATATATTCATTGTTCCTTGATTGCTCGTGAGGTTAGGATACGAATCTCCAAACTTGTAAAAAGAAAAAGGAAGCAAGTTTTTCACATTTCTCCATCTTTTCACGAATGGAATATTATTTACATTTCTTTTCCAAATAAATATTTAATTTCAATATTTGCATTAGATATTTAGAAACTTATTTATTTAATCTTATTGTATTTTTTATTTTATGTGGTAACTCCAGATTGTTATAAAAACTGTTTAGATTATCTTTTTATATTTTTATGTGAAACAGAAAAATAAAGAAAATAGATTTTAAAACTTTACTATATTCTTAATACTGATACATATAATTATATTAACTATTGATATACTGTTTACCTACGGCCAACCCAATAATCCAATGACAAAAAAATAATCCGGTTAAATGGCTAAATAAGATTTAAAAACATTGACTTAAATCTATTTTTACTTTTTATAATTTTATTTATTAAATTTTACCAGAATGGAATATGATTTTGTTTACTAATTCTATGTATATTGATCGTATTTTGAAAGCTAATATAATTTATTGGTTTTTTCTGATTGTAATATTATTTGAAGTCATTAAGCATTAATATTATGAAAAGGTTCTTTTATAACTGATGTATATATATTTTGATTCTTTGAGTGTCACATAGTCATGATGTACCAACTGTTCAATACATCTTGTAACATAGAAATGAAAAACGAAGGAATCTTGATTGATTTTCTGAAAAGTTAAAGTTAAAATATTTGTAAGTAAATTGAGTAACAGATGTCGTCCAACGTTAAAAACTTAGTTTTTTTTGTCAACCGTTCAAAATCTGACCCAAATTCAAACCCGACAATGCAAAAAATATAATATGATAAATGGATGAACCTTCGATTGAAATCAGAACCAAAAGAAAAAAAATGTTAACCCAATCAGCCACAGATTTCACAGATACCTTCCGGACAATTAAAGAAGAATCTCCTCAAAGTAAACAGTGCAGCGGAAACGATAGCTAAGGAAAGAATCTATGCTGTCGTGATTTAGCTGTGGCCCAGTCTCCAAAATCAAGCCTAGATTTTTTGCTGATTTTTTCCACGAGGTTGGCACCATTAATAGAAATAGTATAAGATGTTTTTCTTTTTTATTTAAACGATTTAGTTGAAAGGAATAGATAAATAAGGTAATATATTAAAATGCTTCAGTCATCGAGCTCATGATCAGGCAAGGATTCTTGTCCGGTTCACGATCAATGCTCCACTCGCAGGATTCGAAAACACTCTAGAATTCTCTCAAAAGCTCCTGAAACAACTCCAAATGCAAATGCAAAGTGGATGATATGAACCTAAAATTACTCTAAAATGATGATAATGCTGTGATTATGAACGCTAAATGATGGTCCTAAAATGTACTAAAACGCAGACATATCACTTCTGTTGGGTTGGATGCCTAAAGCCCTTTCCATAGGAGGCAAGGAAGTACTTCTCAAATCTGTCTACAGCATTCCCAATATACACCATGTCATGTTTTGGACTCCCTAAGCACACATGCTCTAAGATAACATCTACTATGACTCAGTTTTGGTGGAAAAATTCTCCGGGTAAGAAAAAAGATTTTGCATGTAGAGATATTTGTAAAAAGTAAAGATAAAGGTGGTTAAAGTTTCAAAGATGTAGAGGAGGACTTCAACAATGCTTTGCTTGCATGCAAAACAAGCATGAAACTTGGTTCACAAACCTGACTCCTTATTAGCAAAAGATATACAAGGCCACCATGTGTTAGATTTCTTGAGGTCTACGACAGGGTATCGACCTTCTTATGCCTGGAAAAGCATTCGACACGGTAGGGAATTACTTCTATAGGCTTTACAACGACAAATTTGAGATGGTAAGAACACTTATGTCTTTAGCAAAAAAAAAAAAGAACACTTATGTCTGGTTGGCTAAATGGATATTTCATGAGGAACCACGACCTCCTATAGGTATCCAACCTACCATAGATACTCTTTTGAAAGCCTCTTCCCTTATTTATTAACCAAGATTGGAATACGGTAAAACTCAAAGAATTATTTCATCCCTCTGACGTTCTCAGAATAGAAAACCAACCTCTCAATATTAATGTCCCCAAACTCTTGGATTTGGAGTTTTAAAAGAAATAGAATTTATTCGGTTAAAAGTGGTCACTGGTTACTCAGATCACAAAACAACAGACGAAGATCAGAGTCAAATAGAGAATCATGTGAAGGTGTTATTAAAAAAAAGAGATCTGGAAACTAGACATACAACCAAACGCACTTCTGCTTTCTGACCAGTTCCATTGATCCCATTTCTCTCATCTAGGAAGAGACTCAAGATGGCGCTGCAGAATATTGGTGCATCAAACCGATTGGCAAAGGTAATGAACATTGGTGAAACAGGTACAATATTGCCAAAAGATGGCAGGTTACCAAGTCTGAAGGCAAAGGTAACGGGGGCATCAAGACCAACAATATTGACATTCCAGAAGCCTTGGGGAGGCCTGCTTCTTACACGACCGGCAAGTACTTTGGTTGTGAACTCGGGGCTCAATCAAAATATGACTACAAGATGCATCTGCTCAACTCAACAAAATCATTCTGCTGAAAGAAGGGATCATTGAGGAAGAGTTTGTGTTGGAATGGTACCAAAAGGGTCTCACTGGAGTTTACAAAAGCTCGCATGTTTGGAATAATGTTATGCTAATTTGTGGAGTGGCTCCACAGCGTCCGAGTCCAAATTGGTACTAATTGCTTTTCAGGGAATTGATAAAATGGACTTGTGGTGTTTACTTTTCTATTGAACAACTGGATTAAGGTATATAGTGTTCTACTTAGTGTAATCTTTCTTGTTTATCTATATAATAGACTATCTGTATACGAACACTCTTAAAACTGATTATCACTGAAGGCTGATGAATTCTGGTAATTAATGAATAAATATATCCATCCCACAGAAATCTTAATCAATTAGATAATTAACCACCAAATTAATCCATACCAGAATTAAATTTGGCATTTTCTAATACAACTTGGTGTAACTTGATTCTTTTTTTTTATAACATAGTGTAACTTGATTCTATTTGGGCCTTGTTGTTATTAAAGTTGTTCTGCAGAATTATATCAACATAATAACTTGTTCGGAAAAAAAACCAGTGCCTATTAAAAAAAAAATCTTCTCTATTGTTAAACTAGACTTATGACATATCAGACATTTATAAACTTTATGCTAACTAATATTAATAGCATATCAATCAGATTTATTTTTTTGAAAAAATAAAAAAAGCATATCAATCAGATATTAAGTAGTTTTAACTTGACTCAAATTCTTCATACAAACTATACATAAATCAACTTGGAATGGATGTCAATTACATATACCAAAGTTTAATTACTACTTTTGAATCAATTTAACATTCTGATTGGGATGAAACTTCAATGCAAGATGCTTCGTGTGTTGAATGTTTGCTGGTGTCTCAGATAGCAAAGGGGTAATGAATTTGGACAATATTTGACTAAACGATTCTCTTCCAATGGAATAAACGTTGTCATTGTTATTATATAAAAATGCAAAAGATCTTGGCGCAGTTGAGCAGCCTCCTTGGTTTATTACAGACTAGGGGTCACTGTTTGGGTTTTATATTCTTACTTTAGTTTTATTTATTTTTAAATCACTAAACAATAAAAAAATATTAAAAGATTTTGTTGTGCTTTTGTATTGATTCCTTACAGTTTTAAATACTATATAGTTATATACTCATCACTTCTCTAAGGTATGAGTTCATTAGCTTCATTTTCATGGAAGTTCACCACTCCAAAATTGCATATTTTCCATATAACTCGAATTTGAGGGTTTTGTTGACTGAGTTGAGTTATTATGTTGAATATTGGTTGGGTATCTTGATCAGAACACAAAATTACAAAGCTAATGAGTTAATTTTGAAACTTTTGAAATTTTCGAAAATTTAGGTTAAAGATGATAAATAGTGATAAAAACCTTGAAGGAAAACCTACAACCGAAACATGTTTTACAGCGATAAACCTACAAAACATGTGAACAAAGTCGACAACGACAAACCCACAAAATAAAAATTATAAACCTACAAATAAGAAAAATAAACTAGTTGTTGAAGACTCAAAAATAAGCTTACAATCAACTACAAGAAAAATGACCTTTAGTAGTAACAATAACGCTACCAAATTTATTTATTATAATCTGTTGAACCATGGTTGAACTATGATATGGAAGTCTCGCTGGTTCGGTTTTTAATATATTGGTTATTTAAAAAAATAATAGATCGTTTAACTTCTAAACTTGATTATATAATAGTGACAAAGACTAAAACATCAATATGTTGAACCTTTGTCACTAGGCTACACTAAGACATTAGTGTACATTAAGTATGACATGTTTAACCACGCACAAAATGAGTCTCGCCAAGTAAGTCTAAGACATTCCATTTTTAGATAGGATACTTCAATTCCCAAAGGTATTTTGAACTTAATCATTTTTTTAAATTAACTGTGTGTCAAGCATATCTAAAGTAATATCTAGAATAACAAATATTATATATATATAATATATATGCATTTAAATTCATTAATAAAATGAATTTCGTATAATAAATATTTTAAAAATATATAAATCGTAAAATATATATATATATATTATGATATAAACCAAAAAAGTGAAACGAATTCTATAGGGATAGGGCTGGGTTGGGTCTGACCTCCACAAGAGGATCCAGATCGACCAGACTTTTATTAATGTAATGATATTACACAACTATTAAGGAAAATAGGCTAAATCCAAATAAACAACGAAAAGATCCATTGTCTATCTATTAGCATTATTCAAGTACTGAAATATGAAAGAAACAACGAGAAATTATTTAGTAGAGGGTCTCGCTGTTGAAAGGACCAGGTTCAGGTGCTTGTATACTTCAAGTTCCGGCCAACCTTTTGAAGACAATCTGAGTGTCTCTACCAAGGATTTTGGTTGTAGCTATGATTTGGTCCTTGGAGTCTACATGACCCGAAAAGTCATAACCTGCCCATCCGGCACCCTTACGGCTGGACAATGCGAACTATGTGGGTGTGCCGGCGCTCAATTTAATACGACCATACGTGGCTTCAGGTGCATTCTTTACTCCAGCATTGTTTTGAGTCCATTTCCACGAGAAGGTGACTCGTGCCCCGTCGTACAATCCGTGCGGAATATCAAGCCGGATCTTCTCGCCCTTTGGAGCATATTGGGGGTCAGTGAGCGTCCCAGTGAACACAGCGCCGTGAAAGTGGTGCACACCCTTGGCTTTGCCTCCGAAGACTTGACTCTTGAACTTGCCCTGTGAGGACTCGGCGATGAGTACATGTCCCCTATGTTTATCCAGCTTTTGGGTGATTTGGACCTCAGGCTTTTTGGGCTCGTGATGGTAGAGCTCAATCATTTTGTCGGTGAACGACTCGGCCATGGTGTGTAAAAGGGCGACTTCGGTGGGTTCGGCGATGTCCCTAAAGAGAATGACATCGCGGACGGAGCTCTCGAGGAAGTTGCCTACGGACTGCCAATGTCGCGTCCAATCATTCGCGCTATATGCGATCATGGCTCGTTTTAGAGAGTACACGGTGCCGACTAGTGGGATATATTCCACTATGGAGTACGCGACCTCTTCGAGTTGGGTGAACCACTCAGACATGGCTTATATCTGTTGAGCGGTAGTAAATGTTTGATGTGGGAAAACTTCTACGTAAGGGGATATCCTTTTAAAGGCCAAGACGGTGATGAGCTGGCTAAGGCTTTTGCAATATATTTTTCTATAAAAGGAAGCACGTTTTTTACATTACTCCATCTTTTCACGAATGGATTATAACTAAAATAAAAGAAAATCTCAAAACTGCGGACGCCAGCTGGAAGGTTCTCTTTAAGAAATATTGTTAGAAAATCTCAAAAATTACTATTACATAGTCGTTTATATTATATACTAGTGGTGTGTCCGCGCTTCGCGCGGATATCTATATTTTGATGGTTGTATGTGTTGTATGTACTTGTATTTTGGTTACGTTTGGTAGTGCTTGTGCTTGTAAAGCAGGCTGAATTTGGAGGAAAAGATAAATTCTCATTGAACTTGCTGGCCAGTTGTTGCCGATTATGGATTTTCTGATGGTATATGTTTTGATAAGCCTCATTTGTTGGTGTTCTGTCGTACCGTTTATATATTCATCGCAGATCAGTATGAGTGGTAATTGTCATAATTGCTCGATATGTTGTGATAATGGTTGCCTTTGTTGATGTCCATGAGGTGGATGTATTTTGCCATGTTTCCGTTTTACTAATCGTTGCTTTTGCTATCACTTTTTCGTCTGAGTGTTTATATTGGTGAGCCTTTAGTTTACGTCCTTATACAAATTTTTTCGAGTGTTGTGGCAGTGGCCATCATTTATTTTTCCTGGTGATCATCACCTCCCTGTGAGTGTGGACTTATGAAGGTTAGAGTTGGACTTATTTGAGCATTTTAATTTTTAATCCAGATACAACACAACCTGGTCTACAAAACGCTGAACAGGTGGACGTTGGTTGCCGTAAAAGATTCTGGACACAGGTGTAGAAGTTCCCTTGCATACAGCTCTCCCACAATGCCTACAGAAGTTAGTTGGCCAGACTTTCACTTTTCAGCTCAAGCTCTTGCAATTACTTAACTTCCAAGCATCAGTCATTTACTGTTACCCTACTGGTTGGGAAAATAGAGGGGAGGAGGCCGAACATAACCATCCAGCTTAAGAAAACGTATTGAGCATGACAGCTGAAGTCGAAGAAACTTAAGCATTTATTTCTGCAAAGAGTATTGATTAATTTTCAAAGAAAATCAACAGAAGATTCTAGCAAAAAGTGTGTAACCTGCAAATTTATCTGGTGATGAAATCTACTAAACCATTGTTAGCATAAACGATTCAAAGATACCTTTAGGATGAGTTTCTTGAAATTGAAATAGATCAGTAACCTGCAGGTTTAAAAACACATCAATTAATGATCTGAGAAGGAATTTCTCAAAAATGGATTTAAAACTATATAGGAACCTGAGTTCCATTGTCGAGTACAGTAGCTGTCATTCTGAACTGATACTCTGCTCTGTCCACTTCGCTGAACTGAGAATCCTTTAAATATAGCTACATACACACAGAAAACAGAGCATATGTTATGAAAGGAATCATGGAACTGTAAGAGAAACATTTAGATTGTTATGGTATAAATTTTGTGTAAGGACCGGTTCAGTCTATAAGCACCAATTGACCCTTTGGACCAGCGTAGACTGCCAAAGATTAAGTTGATTTTCAAATCCATGCTTTCGAAAGATGAAGCAGAACTATGGGGCAAATACAATGAATGAAGTTGATTAATGGCAACCTTCTCATCGAGGAAGACGTGAACTCTCGTCCTTTCTTTACATTTCAAGCATCCCAAAACCAGAAGATGTGTAACAACTGCATCCTTGCAACGTCCGGGCTCCAGATCGTAAAATTGGAGTTGAGTTATTGCCGTTCCGGTAAGTTATTCTTCTGAGGTTTTAACGATAGTATTATTTGAAGAAGATTTGTGAGCACCTTGATGACAGATATATATGTAGCATCCGTTGATATGGGAGGTGAAAAATCGGCATTGAAGAACAGATAGTGGGGTTAATTGATTGCACGCCATCATTAATATGAGTTATTCCGTCAACAAAATGAAGGGGATCAGATTCGACGGGGGACACGCAGAGGAGAGAAGACCTCCAATCGACACATTGTTGGTGAACTTGATATTTTAGTTCTTACTGGGTTTAGATTATTTGAAAGGCCTGATATTAGAGAGTGTTCATTCGATTGAAGTTATTAAAGAGAGTGGGACAGGTGGCAATTTTTCCCCCAAGGAGATAAAAAAGCCAACTTTATTATATAAGATTGTTAAAAAAAACTATTTGATAGAATCTTAACATTTTACCAAAAAAAAAATGTAATTGATAGAAATTTTCATTTGTTACATAGAGATTTTTAAATATTTGATAGTAATTTTTTCAAAAGTCAAAACAAAAAATAATTGTAAAAAGCTATTAGAAAGTAATTAGTTTTAAAACAATATAATGTATGTTTTTAAAGATACTAAAGAAAGATAATTATAAAAGATAAATATTAGCTTTTAAGAAAAAAATGATTAACAAAAATGAATTATAAAACCCTTAAATTACAATTAATTTATTTAATAAAAACATGAATAAAAATTAAAAACTAACTATAAAATAAATAATATTCATTTTTTAAAAATATAACTAAAAGAAAATTGTAAAAGTACTCTTATTATTTTCTAATAAGTAACTAACTTTTTTAATAGATAATTGTATACTAAAAAGTTATGACCACAAATAGCTACAAATATTTCACACTATATTTAGGTCTAATCTTCCATATATTAATTTTGCAAAACACAATAGTATTTACACGAAAAGTATTGCCTGAGTATTTTTTTTTTTAATTTCTTGATACAACTCAATTTTTTATCTTTATTATATCTTATGATGCTAACATAACTTTTAATTTTGATGTTGTTGTCGTATATAAGTATGTGAGAATATGATGAATATATGTTTGTATGTATAATACAAAATATATAAATTTTTTTTTTTTAAAAAGTTCTATGGAAAATAAAATAGTTGTATAAAAATCATAAAAAATAATTATAAATTAATTAATTTTCCTTTTTAAAAGTCTAAATAAAATTACAATATAAAAGCACTCTTATTTTTCTTATAATTAATTAACTTTAGTTTTTATAGTTTTGTGTTAAAATAAATATAAACCAAAAATAATTTCAAATATTTCACCTGATATGATTGTGACATTTATCAATTTAAAAAAATCAGATCATCAATGCGTCAATTAAAACTGACATTACGTGAAAATAATTTTTTCCCTAAAATCATAACTAAAAGAGATTTCTAAAAAAAAATTATTTTCTAATCTTAGCCAATTAAGATTTTTGTTTAAAATCCTGACAAGAGATAATTGTAAAATTTTATTTAATAGTAACTTTTACTTAAAAATTAATGATAAACTCAGAAACATGATACCAACAATGATTTAATTAACAAGAAAAATAGTAAAAATATTAGTGATATTGGAAATAAACGAATTTTGAAAATGGCAACTTTTAAAAATAGTTAATATTAACTAGAAATAGTTATTTAATAAAATTTTTATTTTTATAAGTCTTAAAATATAATTGTAAAAGATTATGTAATATTAATTTCCTTTTCTAAAATCCTATAAAATTTTAAAGAATATTTGATAATTGTTTTCCTTTTTTATAAAACAAAAGATATTTGGATCATATTTTTAAGTCCTAACCAAAAGAGAATTGTAAAAAATTTATTTGATAATATTTTTAAGAGTGTATTTGATGATGATGAACATGATACTAAAAATTATTTAATTAATAAAAGAATTGTAAAATTATTATTGATACAAATTGTAAAAATCGCAATTAAAAATTTTTGATAGCATTTTTTTTTCTTAAATTCTAAAGAGAAGATAATAGGAATAGGTTATATGACAGTAATTTACATTTTCTAAAATTTTAAACTAAAAAGTAAAAATGTATTTAACTTTTTTTTTAATTTTCTTAACTGTAAATGAAAAGGAGATTTATAAAATTTATAGTTTTTTTCTTTAAAAAATCCTAGCAAAATAAAATTTTAAAAACTTATTTAATAAAACATTAAATAAATACATAAAAATGTGTATAATGTTGCATTGACTCCAATTGTCGTATTAGACTTTCATTTCTTTTTACTTTTCATTCAATTTCTTATTTTGGGTTGTGTTCAGTTTAAACGTTTAGGTATAATATTTTCTCTAATCATAAATACTAAGTTTATAACAATTCATTTATGTACCATGATTATAAAATACAATATTAACTTGATTTTATGTGTGAAAACAAAATTTTATTTATAAAATAAATCTCACGCAACATATGCAAAAAAAATCATAAAAACATAATAAAATAATTTATTATTTATGTTCTTTATTAAATTAAAACATCAAACAAAACATGTTGCAACGAAATGGACTCATATCTTGTATGATATTACAATACACTACCCAAATAAATTATTATATTTTAATGAACAAAATAAAACATTAAAAATTTACAAACTTGTAATATTAATGATAATACAATACACTATCCAAATACATTATTATATTTTAATGAACAAAATAAAACATTAAAAATTTACAAACTTGTAATATTAATGAAAATAAAATACCAAGAATACAATAAGTATGCTATCTAATATGTTTACTATCTTTACGTAAACATTTAATTACAAGAAAAACAATTGAAAATTATGTAATAGTTTTCAAAAAGATTGTACAAATATTCATGTAAACTACAAAATAAACAAATTTTATTTATCATACCAAATAATACCTTTTACACAAAAATTAATTATAATATACTGTAATTCATTATACAATCATACAAGCTCTACTACGATTAAAATAAGTAACTGATAGGAGCTGTCCTAGATGCGGTGACTCTGAGGAAACCATTAATCACTTGCTTTTTGAATTCCCCCCGACACTTCAGGTGTGGGCTCTATCGGACTATCCGTCCCTTCCGGATTACTTCCCGAGTACTTCTGTTTATCAAAACATGAACCTCCTTTTTAGGAGGAAGAGAAACGTGGCCTATATGGAACCACTTATTGAGACATTCCCATGGATCTTATGGTACATTTGGAAGGCACGCAACGAGAAAGTTTTCAATGGAAAGAAAATCTCACCAGGTGACACCTTGCAGCTAGCTTCTATAGAAGCTGAATGCTGGAGAAAGGCAAATTTACCGGAGGATGGAGAGGAGGATGAGCTACAACCAGCACCGTCGCGAGTTTCGACTCTCCCTGTGAACCCCCAATGTCCAACCTGTCAAATTGATGCCTCATGGGTTGATAATAGCACGGTTAGTGGGCTAGGGTGGTTCTACAAGGATCAAATGGGAGTTGAAAGATTTGGTTTACAAGGGATGCCGGAAGAGCTTATCAGCTCTCCATGCAGAGATGGAAGGATTCATATGGGCCTTATTTTGTCTACGAGAAGTACAATGTACCGTGATCCATATGGAGACGGACTGCTCTGACCTGGTGGATATGATTGCCAACCCGACTGATTAGCCGGCCTTTGCCTCCGAGCTAGCCTCGTTCCGTCTTCTACGAGCCGGCTTCCAGGAATTCAGCATCGCTCATATACCCAGGGCTAGGAATGTGCGTGCAG
Organism: Raphanus sativus; assembly: GCF_000801105.2. Taxonomy (NCBI): domain Eukaryota; kingdom Viridiplantae; phylum Streptophyta; class Magnoliopsida; order Brassicales; family Brassicaceae; genus Raphanus; species Raphanus sativus. Next base: position 1,142,199 of record NC_079512.1, on the reverse strand, counting down.
ACTCTCTCGCCAAGGAGGCGAGAAACAGCGGTGTTCTTTTTTCCCATATAGATCAGACCCAGCCGGACAGAGCGCTTCTTAGGAACGCCTCAAGACCGACTACCACTTGATCTAATAAGTTGGGAGCTGACAAAAAAAAAGTAACTAGATCTTGACCTGTGCGACTGCACGGGTATTAGTTTTCAGTTTTAGTTTTTATTTATTTATATTAAATAGTATATTTGTAATATTTGATCATTTTATATTATTAAGCTAGGGGTGGGTATTTGAGTATCCACTCAAATTCAGTTAAAATCTATTCGGGTTTGAGATTTTCGAGTTTAAAGATTCTAGCCCTATTCGGAGAATTTATAAACTTTGGTTCCGGTTTGATTTAGATATTTGCGGGTTTGATAACCCATTAAATTATTTTAAAATTTTAAAAATTTATATATCTTTAAATATTCCTAAATCTAAAATATATATATATATATAACATGTAAATTTGAGTAATGTAAGCCAAAGTACCTAAATTAAAAATTAAAAATAGGTTTAACTTGAACATTTGGATGAAGAATAAATATATATTTGAAGTATTTTTGGTGTTTTTATTATTGTTTATCTACTTTAGATGTTTACTTTTGACTATTTTTTTATATTTAAAATATTTTAAACAACTTAAAATAGCTTATATCTTGGATATTAATTCGAGAAGTAGCTAACATATTGAAGTATATAAATATGATTTAAATACATTCGAATATCCGAAATATTTCGTTCGGATAAGGTTTGGTTATGCTTCTCTAGATACCAAAATGGTAAATCCGTTTGGATATAATCAAGTTACGGTTCAAATTTGATAATATTTTTTTCGTTCAGATTTGTTAAATGAAGAGTTAATATAATAATTTTCATGAATTGTTTGTTTAATAAAAATGTATTTTTTTTTAATTTGACATTGATATAATTGAGAAGTTAGTGAAGTGTATTTAATTCAAATTTAGTTTAGAAAACATATTAATGTAAGTAGAAAAGATAAAATATTAATAGAAAATATTATTTAATTGTGTATGTAATTCAAAATTAATTTTGGAAAATACATTAGTTAAAATGGTAAAGACAAAACATTAAAATATAAAGTATTAGTTAATGTCAGTGGCATGGAAGTGTAAATAATACTGAAACTAAGGGGTATTATATATGGGTACTTCTATTTTAATAATATAGATTAGATCAAATTATAGATAAATATAATACTCTACGTTCTCTATATTATTAGTTATTTAATTTATTTTTTATATTATCTTACGAAGACTATTTAATATTAATTAAAATTCATTAAAATATTTATTATGATAATTAAATTTTAATTCTAAATATTATGTTATATATCATACATACACATTCTAAGTACACATGCACTCTAAGCACACATAATTTTAATTCTAAATATTATGTTATATATCATACACACACATTCTAAATATTTAGAATTAATTCTAACTTTTAATTCTAAATATTTTCCAAAGGTATAAATATGGTTATAAACATAATTATTATATTATAAATACAATTGTAAATAGCTAATAAGAGAGTATAATAAATAAAGATAAATAATAGAAAACAAATCATATTTCAAATAAGATAAATATATAAAGCAATTACATTTTTAGTTTAAAAGTCATTATAAATTAAACTAAATTATTAATACATGGACTCATGCTTATCAAATAACTAGATTAGGACGCGCCCTAAAGGGCGGAAATTGATTTGTCAAATTTTAATTTTAATATATGTTATATATAATATGTGTATATAATTTAAACGTAGTTAAGATATGAGATAATATTTTTTTTGTTTTTTTCTAAATATTTTTATTCAAGATACTTATAGCAGATTTTATTAGATCTAAATCTAATATTACGATGAATAGAATAATAGATATGGAATTTCCATATCGTTGGGAATGTGGTAGATATTTAGGTCGGAATATAAGAAAATTTGTTGGAGAATATTAATCTATTTTTTTAAAATAGATAGATTTAGTAAAAGTTTTAAAATATGTTGTTCTTAGTGGATTTATGGTTTGCAATACACATAGTCTTGTAGAATGTAATATTTCCATCATAAAAAAACGTATTTAAGCATATGTTATATGCCACCGTTATTAGATTTTTGGAAGATCAGTTTTTGTTCTTGTAAAAATGTGGTATGATGTGATATGAATCATATGATGCATGTGAAGAAAAACTAATTAACGACATTTTAGATGAACATATGTGATACCAATAAAAATTCTGACATAGTCTCCAATTGCCACTCTTATGTTTTGAATGATTTGGAACTTGTTAATTTAAGAGTGGTTCAGTTTTGTGTGATCTAATTGTATTAAGAGATAACCAAAAAAATTTAAAGATGGTATTGGTTAAGTTAAATTGATCTACGTTTGTTAAGATTTGGTTTAATTTAAGTTGTTAGGTTGCATTTCAAAAGAAGCTAATATGTTATTGTAACAATTATTAAAAAGCCCAAAATTTAAATGACAACTTCAAGTAGTAGATAAAAACTAATCTCTAAATTAATAGATTAGATACGATTTTGTTCAAAATATATCTAGCAAGTGGTGACAAATCCGCTAATTACGGCGGCTAATCTGATGTTTAGATATGGAGTCACGAGACCATTGAGAGAATATATATCATTAAGAAATCTTCAATTAAAAAAAAAGAAAAGAAATCTTCAATTATTTAATTATGTGAATTAGAATGTCAATTATTTGTAAAAAAATAGTTACAGAGGAGGAGAAACGAGATTACCACATGTGAGAGCGAACATGTCATTTCCTTGTGGTCCACCATATGGTAGTAGCTCATCACATGTGACCAGTATTTATTCAACTACCAGTTTCACATTTTTTCTCATTGCTATAATTTTTAAAATATAGATGGGAATTAATTCGTAATTAGGAATTATAGTTGAGAATTAATTCTTAATTAGGATTTTTTTTTAAATATAGTTGAGAATTAATTCGTAATAAAAATTTTAAAAAATCTATTTGGAATTATAGTTTTAAATATATAAATATAAGATAAACAGAATCGTTCATTTTAACATAATTTTACTAAACTTAACTAAACAAAAGATTAAAGTAAATATTGTTAAATCAGACGGAAATATATAATACATAATTATCTATATTTTTTTTTAATTTTCAAATTGATAAAATGAAATCTATATTTTTATATAAAATTATTTTGAAAGATTTATTTCTATAGGAAACAAACTAGATCATTTATCGCATAAAAACCTAACGTTTAGGCTGAAGAATTTCAAACATAATATTTGATTACAATGAAATTATGACAACTCGATTTTATATAATGATTTAGAAATTTAAAAGTTAATTATGGTTATAAGAAGTTTATGTTCATGTGCCAATCTTATATATCTTCAATATTTTTATTTTGTTTTTTATTTTTTCTCATTTTGGTTATTGTTCGATATAAATATTGATTTTGAAGTTTATTCTCATTTTATTCTTTTATTTTGGCCTGAGATTTAGAAATGTTTAAAGTTTAAAATTATTACAGAAATGCATACTTAGGTTAAGATCTGTGTCTTGTGCAGAATAAATATTTTATATTTATTACTTATTGTATATTTTTCTACATATTATGAAATAATAAAATAATAATTATATATTAAATAACTAAGATATCAGTTACTATTATGTAATAAATTAGCGTGCACATATAAATCAAATGACTACTCTTGTTTATTTGCAAACATTTTAGGGTAAATATATCAAAATAATCAATCATATCTATGTATATAGTGTATAATTAATTTTAAATTATATTAACATAGATATATAGTATAATTTTAATATGAATATTTATTAAATGAGAGTTTTACTGATATAATTTTATGATTATTTGTATATTTGTGTAACAAAATTTACACCAACGAATTGGTTTTTAATTGTGAGATACTTAGTGGTTTCAATAATTTATAATCATTTAAAAAACAATATATTTTCAATATAAAATTTAAAAAATATCAAATATCAAAACAATGAAGATTTAAAAAACTTAAATATTAACTTTTCAATATATTTTCATTGCAAATATCAAAATATAAGTATATATATATATATATATTTCAAATGATGTATAGTTTAACCTAAATATATATAATATATATATAACATAAGAACCTATTAAAATAAAATTATATACTCATATGGTTTTATAATCATTGTATCTTATTACATAAAAAATTTAAACCTTGTTCACAAAAGTTTATGTGAAACTTTTAACAGTTTTAATAATTTATACTCGTTTAAAAAATTCAAATACAACATATACAAAAAAATATAAAATTTTATTATATGATTAATGTAATTGTGTAATTTATTTTAATAATAAAGAATTAAACAATAACGATAGAAAATATACATATTTTTAGAAAATATTTATTATTTAAAATCATTAATTACCATATATATATTTTAATCACATTAGGTAATTACATAGATTTTATTTAAGGTAAAATATATAATAAATTTTAATTTGATAAATGAATGGTCTATAATGGACATACTATATAATATAACATATCCTAGCAATTTAATTTTGAACTTAACAAAATTATTAATTGATTCTTAAGTCGCTACGTAAGAAAAATTAACTTTCCAATTACTAACAACTTAACATAACATTTTTATTTAGTACAAACTACAGATTATAACTTTTAAAATATTTCTCATTTAATATATAGGGGGTTGACTTGCTAAACATGTATATTAGAAATAAAAAGGTCATAAATGCCTATTGATAAATATGTATATCAGAAATAAAACGATTTATTTTATTTTATTTTCTAAACAAAAGCAATGTTGAACTGCGCATATGCGTGATTTGATTTCAAAGAAAATATGATTATATATAAAATGACCTTTAATTGTAGAGAATTTGGGTAGTCTAACATTCAGTTGATCCTAAATTAGTTATTTGATAAAAACACTATTGTAACATTCCGAGTTGTGATATATAGAAAGACTTAAGAGAATTGATTTGGCTATCTATGTCATCAAAGTGTACTTATCTTTTCCGTTACACATCCATTTAGAACTCCAGAGTTAAGCGTGTTTGAGCTGGAATAGTGAAAGAATGGGTGACCGTAACCTAGCGGGAAGTGATTCGCGATACCATACGAGTGAGGCTAAAGCACAGAAAAAAGTCATGTGATGATTGTAACGTCAGTAAACAATGATTTCAAACCTTTGGAAAGTTAACGGACCGGCCGTTGGTACGTGATGGAATCCACGGACCGAGAAAACAGACGTGGATGGCCCATTAGCCGTGGACGGATCGGAATGTTACAAGCACTATGTTCATAGGGAGCTGTCCAAAATTTTGGACATAATTACCAAAATTTAGATAAAAACACTATTTCTTAATTTTGTAAATCTTTATTATATAAATATATATTATGTGGCAAAGTAATACTTAAAATAAACTCTCAATTATATCAAGAAAACATATATGTTTTTTTCTCCTTTATGCATAACCTTGTTGATTTGCAATACCCGATATTCTTTAACGGTTGTTCACCACTTACTTTTCTTCTATGTTTTAGAGGTTTTACCCTTTAGTTGGTCGTTTTCTCGGGGATGAGCTTTAGATCTGATTCGAAGACTTCAATGGCGACGTCTTGTCAGTGGTATTCTTGTTTTGCCAGTTGGCTTTGGGTTTTCTGTGTTAGGTTCTGTTAAAATTTCTGCCTCCTTTCGTAAAGATTTATCAGTTCACATTTGATTTTTTTATCAATAAAGGTCCATATACGTAATGGTGTATGTTTATTTCGACTGAGAAAGCATATATTGTGAGAAAAGAAGGTGTTTTCCAAACATTAGGTTAAGCACGGAATGTGTTTTCCAAATATTTTTAGATTACTACTATTTACGTAGAACACGTATTCCTAAACATAGTAGATCATATGAAAAATATATATTTTATTTTCTACTTCGTATAATGTTAATTCTACTTTTTGTAGAACAGATGAAATTATGATTTAAATATTTTTAAAACTGGAAAAAATATCACTAAGTTTATATAGGTCTTTTTTTTTTATTAACCAGAGGGTGATCCAAAGGCTTTCTAGACCCAAAACTAATCCCCCTGAGGCCGACGGCAATCCACGTATTCTTGCGATATAATGCTAGTCCCGGTGGCCAAGTTTATATAGGTCTTTCATCAGTGTTTACTATTTTGTCAATTTTCCTTTTGTTTATAAAACTATTTATTTTATTTATTTCGAAAATACTAAAAGGCATTAGAAAAAAAATGATACAAAATAGAAATTTGTTTAATAAGACATAGTTATCATTTTTTACGAGTTCACCATTCCAATGTGTTAGAGGTGAATCCGAGAACCTACTTCGGTCCATTGAAAACAATCATCAAAAATATGCCAAGTGTGGAACTCGGCGAAGATATCAAAGTTCCACCTCGGAGACTTAATGACGACTTGGAAGAGATTGTTCTCGGACTAACATCAAAAAGTAGGACCAAACTCGGAAGACACGTCATCGACAAAGAAATGGAAATATTTCTATTTCAACCAGGAAAATTTCCTAAAATCTAGAGAGTCAGTTATTATCCAAACAAATTGTAATATTTCCTTATTTGTTTTTTTTTGTCTGGTTGATTATGCTATTACAAATCATGAGAAACATAAAAAAGACGATATTACAGCCGACAATACTATCTTGTGAAGATTCACGCCTGACTGCATCACCCTGAATCACCTTATGAGATCCATTCCTGACGGTACTCCTTGCGCCATGCTGAAGATCTCTTGTAAGTCTTTTCTCTAATATTCCTGCATAATCCGCCTTCTCCGGGAATTGAAACTCAGACTTCTTCCTGTAGAAATTGCATTGCCTGGGATTCGAACCCCAGATCTGGGTGTAGAAGCCTTTAAACCTTGACCACTAGGCCACGGTGCTTCCACATATTTCCTTATTTGTTTAGGATAGTAAAACCGCCTCTATAATTTATAAATTGAGGCAAAAATTCTTCGAAAAATGCAGAGTATCGAGAGGATAAGCTAATCCTCTTAAAGGGCGGAAAACTCAATGCGATTCAGGAGCTGAGAAATCAAAAGAGGAATATCAAGAACCGAGACAACATAATAGAACCCACACTACAAGAAAACACGCTGATACTGAGGGACATTTTCCTCGGTATGTCGTCGGAATACGGTTATTCCGACGACATACCGAGGAAAATGTCCGTCGAAAAAATGTCCTCAAAATTTCATTTTCCCTCGAAATTTCCTTGAAATTTTGTGACGGAATTTCGAGGAACAAGAATTTCGAGGAGATTTAGAGGAGAGGGATTCGTCGAAGTGGTCGTCGATATATATTGAGGAACTTTCCCTCGGTATATACCGAAGATGGTACCGAGGGAAGAGTCCTCCGAAAAATTTCGAGGAACTCGGCTCCTCGGAATATTCCGAGGGACAGGTTCCTCGAAAATTTTCGAGGGATAGGTTCATCGAAAATTTTCGAGGAACTAAGTTCCTCGGAATTTTCCGAGGAACAGGTTTCCTCGAAAAATTTTCGAGGAACCATCCCTCGAAAATTTTCGAGGAAAACTTCCCTCGGTATATACCGAGGACGGCTGTTCCTCGAAATGTTTGAAAATTGTTTTTTTTTATAAAAAAATTATTTTTGAAAAAAAAAATATTTTTAAAATTTAAATTCGAAAATATAAAATTAAATTTTAAATTTAAAACATATTATATAAATTCAAAGTCATACAAATCAAAATAAAACATTTAGAGTTTTTGAAAGAAATTAAACTACGGGTTTTGGAAGTCCGGGTCTGGCATGGTCGGGAAGTCCACGTTAGCAAATGATCCTCCCAGTATGGCAGATCCAAGAATATACTTTTTGTGCCAGTTATGTAGGTTTCCAACAGCATCTACCGGAAAACGCGCATGTCCACCGACGTCTGGCGTCCTTTCTGCACCAAAATCTCTTAGTTGTGTCTTCAAACCTTTCCCACTAATTTCTGCAGGTGGACTGTCAAACATCCTCTTGTTCTTCGTAAACAAATTCCTACTCCTACGATATGGATGATCAGGTGGTAGGAATCTCATGTGACAGTCAAACCAACACGTTTTCCTTCCGTGTTTTAGTTGGAAAGCATCAGTATTATCTTGACAATATGGACATGATAGCCTTCCATGCGTTGTCCATCCAGATAACATACCATATGCTGGAAAATCACTTATTGTCCACATTAGTACTGCCCGCATTTGAAAGTTTTCTTTACACGAAATATCGTATGTTTCAGCACCTTGAGCCCATAGTTGTTGCAACTCATATATTAGTGGCTGAAGAAACACATCAAATGATCTCTTAGGATGCTCTGGTCCAGGAACGAGAATGGAGAGAAACAAAAACTCTCGTCGCAAGCACAAGTTTGGGGGTAAGTTGTATGGTGTAACAATGACTGGCCATAGAGAATATTGTCTTCCACTCTTCCCATACGGGCTGAAACCATCAGTACATAATCCAAGGTAGACATTTCTTCTCTCATACGCAAAGTCGGGATACTTTGATTGGAAATGTTTCCACGCTTTTGCATCTGAAGGATGTCTAATCTCACCATCTGTTGAGTGCTCCGCATGCCATCTCATTCGTTGCGCTGTGCGTTCTGAAAGATACAACCTCTGCAACCTTTCCGTCAAAGGCAAATACCACATCATTTTATATGGTACTGGAACTCTTCCACTCGTATCTTTATAACGAGGCTTCCCACAAAATTTGCATGTAGTCCGCTGATCATCCGCCCTCCAATAAATCATGCAGTTATCGCTGCATACATCTATTACCTGATAAGATAAACCAACCCCAGCTACGAGTTTTTGAACCTCGTAGTATGAACCTGGAGCTACATTATCCTCAGGTAGAAATACCTTTAACAAAATTAGCTATCGCATCCACACAGTCTTCAGCCAAGTTATAATCTGTTTTAATGCCTATCAGTCTCATAGCAGATGATAAAGCTGAATGACCATCTCTGCAACATTCGTACAATGGTTGCTTTCCAGCATCCAACATTTCATAAAATCTCCTAGCTTCTGCATTGGGTAAATCTTCCCCTCTAAAATGATCATTTATCATCTGCTCAGTACCTACACCATAATCTACATCCGCCCTAATTGGTTCTTCTAATCTAACCGTCGGCTGAGGTTTGCTAGTACTACCAAGTTCATAATCAGTTTCCCCATGATGATACCAAATTTTGTAACTTCGTGTAAACCCACTCAATAATAGATGAGTCCAAACATCCCATTCTTTAATAACTTTTCTATTTTTACAATTAGAGCAAGGACATCTTAACTTACATGTTTCTGCTTCCGGTTGTTGGCGAGCTACCCTCATGAATTCGATTATACCTTGATTGTATTCTTCCGTAAGCAATCTCGTGTCCGGATCCAAATGAGGTCGATCCATCCAAGAACGAAAATAATTTGAAGAAGATATGTTTTTTTGGAATCAAATTCGTGAGACTAGGAGAGAAGAAGAAAAGAAATGGAGTGAATGAAGAGGAAGAGGGGTGGCTGTATTTATAGATGAAATCCTCCCGGCATACTGAGGAAATTTCGAGGAATTTTCGAGGGAAACAGACATTTCCTCGAAATTTCCTCGAAATAGTTTAAATCCCCCAACGGCTCTCCCAACGGCTCTCTAACGGCTACAAGATGTCGTCGAAATATTAGAAATATCCGTCGGTTTTTTCCGACGACCCGTGTTTCCTCGGTATTCCCTCGAAAAATACCGAGGAAGTTGGTCTTCCTCGAAATTTCCTCAAAAAATAGTGAGGAAATTTCGAGGAAACCCCATTTCTTGGTTTCCTCGATATTTCCTCGATATTTTGTCAGAAATTTCCGAAGAACTCATTTTCCCTCGGTATTTTCCTCAGAATCAGCGTGTTTTCTTGTAGTGCCAGACCAATCAACAGTTTACCTAATCACAAACATTGCTTCTAAGAGATAAACTCTCTATCTCTCTTTTTCCTTAACTATTTTGTGAGTTTTTTTTTTTGTGGAATGGTGCAGTGATAACCAACCAGGCAAATCAGAGCGTTATGAAAATAGCTGAGAGGATGAAAAGAAGTTTCCTTTCTGGAGTGGCCACGTCAGCAGGAGATATATGGTTTAAGTTGCCTGGTAATACTGTCAGAGTGATGACTCGGAAGAGCTTGAATGATCCAGGAAGGGCCTGTAGGGGTCATTCTCTATGCATCCACTTCGTTTTGGCTCCCGGTTCCTCCTAACACAGTCTTTGACTTCCTCAGAGATGCCAACAATCGAACCAATGTTAGTACCTTTCTTGGAACACTAACTCCTCTTCCCTTTGCTTTCTTTCTTGATATTTAGAACATGTGTTGAAATGTTATCTGCAGTGGGATGTTATCACAACTGGAGGGGAGGATGTGCAGTTGATGTCACAGATTGAAAATGGGAGAGACAGTAGGAACTGTGTATATTTTACTCCGGGTATAAAAGTTACTCTATGTTTTTTTTTTTGAAACACAAAAGTTACTCTATGTTTAGTCTGTTTTTTTTTTAATTCTTTTTGGTCTTTGATATGTGACTGAATACTGATGTGTTTCTGGTTGCAGACCCCAAACACTAGCCAGAAGAAGATGATGATGATGATGATTCAAGAGACCTCTACTGACCCAACATTGACAGAGAGTGTTGTTCTCAAGGGAGGTGACCCTGACTATGTGTCACTACGTCCTACGGGTTTTGCTATTCTTCCAGATGGTACGGCTCAGCATGGAAGAGAAGGAGGGTCACTCGTGAGCGCTGCCTTTCAGGTTCTTGCACTCAAGAAATGAGCAACTCGCTGGTTTCTGGCGGGCTGAGTGAGCAAGTTCACCTGCAAACGTTTCAAAAGACAGAGTGAAAGATGTTTAATTATGACCAGACAACCCTAATAATAGTAACAGAACTTGATCCTAACAATCCAAAAAGGATACTGTAAACAAAGCAAATCCGATATGGTAACAAGGTTTTTGTCGTTGTTAGCAATATCTATGTAGCATAAAGGGTTTATTGAACCAAACTCTTGGTGATCAAAGTCAGATTGACATTGAGAGCAAACTGAGAATAGCAACCCAACTATTCTTAACACCAATCTCTGATGAAAGAATAATCATATATTAAGATTGGAATTGAAGTTGACATTTTGACAAACACCTTTGTGGGTGTTTTGATGCCATTCAGGTGATCAAAGCTGAAACTAGCATTAGGAACATCTAATCTAAGCATTACAAACCTAGTTAAGAAGGATCTCCATGACTTAGCCTAAATCTAACCTAAGAGAAATAAGAAGATAACATTATTAGAATAAAGCAAAAGACAGAAAAGATATAACTTAATTCATAAAAGATTCAAATTCTAGAAAACAGAGAGTAAAACGATGATATCCTGTTTTGGAGGCTAAAAGGGGTATTATCGAGTGGAATGAGCGAGTTGGTTCATCAGATGTCCAGGTGGAGCTCACTCGCAGCGAGTTGGTTAGTCCCTCAGGTCACTCGCTTCAGTCATCAGGCAAGGATTCTTCTCCAGTTCACGATCAATGCTCCACTAACAATCCCTTCAGCTACAAGCTTCGAAAACACTCTACAAGATTTCAGGGTTTTTGAAGTTAAAAGTTATAGTTACTTTAGAAATATTTACACATTTTTGTCGGGACTTTTTGTGGGTTTGGTTCGGATCTACATTAACCCGTTTAAATTATTTTTAAGGCTTAAAACTCACATATATTAAAAAAAAAACAAAAGCTAAAATAAAATAATATATAACATTTAATTTTATAATTTATTCCACAATACCTAAATTTAATATAAAAATTAAATTCATTTGAATATTTGGATGGAGAATTAATAGACATTTCAAATATTTTTGCCGTTTTGAGTATTGTCTAGCTATTTAAAATATTTACTTTTGAATATTTATATATACTTCAAGTATTTTGGACAACTTAATAATATCTTATATATTTTGAATATATTTTGTATAATAAATCTCAAATCAACTAATATATTTAAATACATAAATCTCATTTAGAGATATGAGAAATATCCAATTTATTTCGGTTTGTGTCTGGTTCGATTTCAATTTTCTATAAATCAAAGTTTCGAATCGGATTCGGGTTTTGTGGCCAACACTAATTAACAGTTAGCCCACTCAATTTTTTTTGTATTATCATTATGTATTTCTTGTCTTAATTAATTTAATTTTAAAATATCAAATGCTGCATTTCTTTTAAGTAATTATTAATATATTACAAATTAATTTACCGAATGGAGCTTAAACAAAGAGAAAAGTAGGACTTGCATTGAACCAAAAAAAAGCAGGACATGCATGAAGCGCATCACTTAACACCAATATTTACACAAGTTTCTAACATAGGAAATGGTATAGTTCAGTTAAAAATGGATAGTTATATGCAAAACTTGTCAAAACACAAAAGCAAGAAAAGAAAAACATTTATGATCTCATACGTGCCTCAAAATTAATCTCAAAATTTAAGTTGAAGGCCATATACTATATTTTTATCAACATAAGAGTTATTATTATTATTATTATTATTATGCAGTCGGAGACGGCTCAACTGGTTACATATTTCTACCTTTGACACCCCTAACCTGGATTCAATTCCCCTTCGTGCACCCAGTTTTGAAAAGAAAAGTCCAAGCTTTCAGTTTCAAAAAAAAAAGAGTTATTATTATATATAGAGATATATTTACATAAACATATACAACACTTGCAGGAACTATACCAGTTCCTATATAGAAATTTACATACATATGTAACATAAATGCATTAATTATGTGCAAACAAATAAAAATAAAATATTAAAGTTGCAATATATACACACTCCACAGAGAACCTTCATATCTTTCAATGATATCAATGTCTTTCAATCGTAGATATATAAAAAATAGGGTTTAGTCAAGTAATGTTTAAATCATTTACATGAGTGTACTGATTTCAGAACTCAGTTAAATATAATATCACCTCTCTTCATCTCTGTCTCTCTTTCTCTTCGCGCTTCATCTCGCTCTCTCTTCGCGAGAAACTTCTCAAAAAAGGTACGTTCTTGATCTTAGTGATCTTAGTTTCTTAAGTAAAGAAAGTGACGAGGTCTATATCTGTCTCTCTCGATGCAGAGAACTTCCCAAGCAGAGGTACGTTTTCACGGAAAGTGAGGTATCATAACATCATCACGGTTACAGTTCATCTCTTTATCTTCAGCGCCAAACTTTCCGAGAAAGGTAAGTTCTTGACTTATTTTCTTATGGAAATTGACTAGGTATTAGGGAACCTTATTTGCAATCTTAGTGATCTTAGTTTCTTAGGGAAACACAGTGATAGTATCGTCATCGACCATTTAACGTCTTTTCATTTCTCTCTCTCTATGTCTTCATTTCTCTCTCTATATATATGCAGAGAAACTTCCCGATAAGAGGTAAACCAAAAGAGAAGAGCTAGGAGATATCATATCATCATTCTCTCTATATCTTCAGCGAGAAAGTTTCCAGAAAGGTACCTTCTTTGCAGAGAAACTTCTGGAGAAAATGTACTCTTTTAACCTTTGTTTTCTTGAGTAGGTGTCATATCAGCGTGAGCTTCGTCTCTCTCTCTCTCTCTCTCTCTCTCTCTCTCTCTCTCTCTCTCTCTCTCTCTCTCTCTCTCTCTCTCTCTCTCTCTCTCTCTCTCTCTCTCTCTCTCTCTCTCTCTCTCTCTCTGCATCAAGGAACTTTTGGAGAAGAGTAATTTCTCGACCTAGTTTCTTAAGGATAATATATGCTTTCTTTAACGAAGTTGACGGCAGAATCATATATGATCATCGATCTTTCTTCTCTATGTGCAACACATGAATTAATGGTCTATGCTTCACATTACAGGAATGGATCCAGATGCAGCAGCATTGGTACACACCCACCTCTGGTTCAACCAACCGGTTTTACCAGGTGGGGTGTTAAACGAGGTTAATATATTTAACCGGACACCGTTGCGTTAGAGCAGATACATCCCCAGCTTTGGTTTTTGGTTCGGAATATTCCAAGTACAAGACAAGCAGTAAATGGTCGATGGAAGAGGCTCTCGTCTGAAGCAATAGTCGTTAATGCGCAAAACAATCCAGTGGGAATTCGTAGGGAATATGAGTTCAAGTGGACCAGAGGTATATAGTTGCACTAGGTGGAGTGTTAAGTGCTGTTGACATCTTTCAGCACACACCAGTCGAGTTAGAATAAAACCATCACTAACTTTGGTTCTTTGTTTCTAATCTTCCAAGTAAAAGAGAAGCGGTAGATAGTAGGTGGAAGAAGCTGACATCAGAAGTAACACTCTCTAATGTACATAACAATCATGTGGGTACACAAACTATCTTTGGCTCACTCAAAAGTTTGCAACTGCTGAGGTTTTAAGTGTTGGTTAAATATTCCAAGATATTCCAATCCATATAAGAAATTCACCCACAACTATGTTTTCAAAATTACATGAATAGTAGTATCTGAAAGATTTGAAGCTGGACTATATGCATCATACTTTTCAAAATACATTACAGTTCGAATTCTATTAGTTTAAACGACTTGTTGGTACAAATGTTGTACTCTATCATTCAAATTGTTTGTTCAAAAAGGAAATCATAAAAAAAAACGTGTAATGATTTAAACAAAACCTTTTTTTATGTTGTGAATCTCAAAACAATGATGTTTAATTATGAAACTAACATTTGCTTATGTAACTAGAAATCATTAGAATTTGATTCATTTAATTATTCCCTTAAAAGTAGAGCTTAGTAAATGTCATACACACAAACACATGATCATTAAACATTAATTACCATAAAAATATTTACATTAATCTTTATATTCTTTCTATTCTATTTTATTAAAAACAAGAATAATCATATCATCCATAATTCCATAAACTAACAAACTATTTTCATATTCTATGATTAAAAGAAAACTAACAAACATAAGAAAATGATAAAGAATAGTAAGCAAGCGTTTTAGTTGATTCTAATAATATGATACAGTAAAATCTTTAAACTAATAATGGAGATTATGATAATTTTTTGATTTTTACAGTTACTAATTTTTATATTTATTAACAAAAAATATTTCATTTCATTATAAACCGGCCCATCTTAAAAATCAGGAAAAAATTATTAATTTATTGAGTTTCTATTGTATATATGATAAAACTATATTACTAAATATATTTGCTTGACAAGAAAGGAAATTGATTAAATGACAAATTAACATGTTTTGATTGTAAAAAGGTAAAATAAACATAGAACAATATGAAACAGTTTAATGGATTATACTCAACATTCCCATTTTATAACTTTAGAATTATATTATACAAAATATGTATAAATTCTATAATAAAACATAAAAATACCATCATACATCCAAAACTAAAGGACTACAAGTTCTTCCATTACTTTAGTGTGACGCATCTTCAATCCTGAGACTCCTTTGAATATTGTGGCTCACGTTCCCTGTTCACCAAACGCACTTCTGCTTTCTGACCAGTTCCATTGATCCCGTTTCTCTCGTCTAGGAAGAGACTCAAGATGGCGCTGCAGAATATTGGTGCATGTGCATCAAACCGACTGGCAAAAGTAATGAACATTGGTGAAAAAACAGGTACAACGACATTGCCAAAAGATAGCAGGTTGCCAAGTCTGAAGGAAAAGGTAATGGGCATCAAGACCAACAATGTTGACATTCCAGAAGTCTTGGGGAGGCCTGCTTCTTACACGACAAGCAAGTACTTTGGTTGTGAACTCGGGGCTCAATCCAAATATGACTACAAGATGCGTCTGCTCAACTCGATAGAATCATTCTGCTGAAAGCAAGGAAACGAAGAGGCGGTTAAGGAGTTTGCCTCTGGTTTTAAGGAAGAGATCATTGAGGAAGAGTTTGTGTTGAAATGGTACCAAAAGGGTCTCACCGCAGTTTACAAAAGCTCGCATGTTTGGAATAATGTTAAGCTAATTTGTGGAGTGGGTCCACAGCGCTTAGTCCGAGTCCAAATTGGTACTAATTGATTTTCACTTTTCAGGGAATTGATAGAATGGACTTGTGGTGTTTACTTTTCTATTGAACTGGATTAAGGTATATAGTGTTCTACTTAGTGTAATCACTCTTGTTTACGTTATAATAGACTACTTGCATACGAACACTCCAGAAACCGACTATCACTGAAGCTTGGTGAGTTCTGGTAATTAATCATGAATAAACAAATAAAGTATGTGACGCTTTCATCTTTACGATTAAATTTTAGTTAAATATATCCATTCCACAGAAAAAGTCTTAATCAATTAGATAATTAACCACCAGAATTAAATTTCGCATTTTCTAATACATTGTGGTGTAACTTAATTCTATTTTGGCCATGTTATTAAAGTTGTTCTGCAGAAAACTATCGACATAATATTAACAGTGCCAATCATACTCAGTATGGGCAGCCTGGTGCAAGGAAGTGATTCTCAAAGGCTCTCTAGACAACTACTGGACTATAAAACCGAACCAATCAAACTCGTGGCTTGTGAAAAACTGATCAAAGCTCGTCCAACAGTCTTCCCTCTCATCAAGCTGAGGCTGGAGATGTGAGATGTGAGATGTCAATCTAAGTCTCACATTGGATATTAGACAAAAGAAAGTCTAATATATAAGGAGATGTCCAACTCTAATTAGTACGAGGCCTTTTGGGAAGGAGCCCAAAAGTAAATCCATGCGGGTTTGCCATTAAAGCCCAAAATGGACAATATCGTACTAATCAGATAAAATAGAGCAGGAGAATGGTCATAGTGCTCGCTTTTAGGCACATAATTGGGCTCCTGATGGGTGTATCCTTGCACTACAGCTACTGTTGTTTCGCTTTATAGGAATGGGAACTGGTGTCCACCCCCTGCAAGATCAGATCCAATGTTAGAGTTGTACTCCTCGAAACCCTACACTCTGAGAAATCAAGTCGTCTTCTTTCTTCGAAGATGATGCAAAGATGGATCGATCTGTCCTAGATTCTCGCCAGCGTATTAACTGATCGTCTTTCTCCAACCGCTAACAACCCTTGCTAGTCCCCTACTATGAGCTCCGCTTGGGCCTGACAACTAATAGTTCACTTTGAGATTCTTGGGCCTTGGCCTTTTCTTTTTGGGTTTAATTGGGTTCTGCCCTAAACACTAACCTGTGGGTTTGTATTTTTTTTTTTTAAGTTATCATTGTAAACCAAGTTGAATGTTTGCTGGTTTCTCAGATAGCAAAGGGGTAATGAATTTGGACAATATTTGACTCTAAACGATTATCTTCCAATGGAATAGACGTTGTTTTAATGTAAAGCAAAGTTTCATTTTTTTCGCGTAAAACAAGTAACTTTGGTTATAAACAGTACTAGATCTTGACCCGTGCGACCGCACGGCTATTTATTTTCTGTTTTTAGTTTTTAGTTTGTATTAAATAATATATTTGTAATAATTGATCATAAATTTAGATCAAAAACTATTTTTCCAGTTAAAAAAAAATTAAAATTAAAAATTTAATAAGATATTCTTATATAAATTAAATTGTCCTAATTAAAATAGTATAGGTGTGGGTCATAATGCTTTCGAATTCCAAATATTTAGAATTTCTATTAATATAAATTTGTTAAAAATAATCTCACTCGGTATTTAATTTTAAATTTTAATTTGTTTGTGTATTAAATGTAATATTTGTAAATGTAATCATATTAAATTAAGTAATTTTATATTTTTGCATTTAACGTAAATTGTATCACCGACACTGGAGATCACCTAAACAAATCTAACATTTATATGATTAGATGTATGTGTAAATATATAGCAAACAAAGTTTTTGGTGATAAATATAAAAATAGAAAATATGATTAGTATGCTATTAAACATGATACATTAGTTATAAAATTTGTAAGAAAAAATAATTGTTAGACTTTTAACAAATTTGTGACATATAAAAATTAAGATTAAAATTTGTAAGAAAATGAAATGTAATTTAATATATATTTGATCTAACTGCTAATTTATTATAAATGGGCTTACGTGTTCAATAATTTTCAGATTGGATTTGACAATTAGTTTTCATAATTACTGTAGATTGATGAGAAAGTCAACGGAAAATAATTTTTCGAAAATAAATAAGGTGATTTAATTTCTATATCTTGTAGTAGGGATGTACGTTCGGATATCTATTCGGTTTGATTCATGTCTCTTTGGATTTTAGGTTTTCGGGGTGAAATGTTTTAGCCTTGGGTATTTATAATTTCGGTTCATGTTCTGGTTCGGATAACTCATTTAAATTGTTTAAAAAAATTGAAATTCTTAAAATATAAAAGTAAAAATATATATAACAAATAAATTTGAATAATGTATGCCAAAAACTTAAACTTAACATAAAAATTAGTTTGGTTCGATACTAAAAGATAGTGAGGGCACAATAATTTTCCTACCATACCATATGTGATTTTTATTTTTATTAAATGTGGTAAATTTAGAATTAGGAAATGTGTTTATTAAACTGAAAAGACAGCATTAGTAAAACTATAAATAATTTTGAAATTGATTTAATAGAGAAGGAAAGTTAAATTTTATATTAGGACAACACATTAACTCAATTTAAAAAGACAAACATTAAAATAGGTAACTTAATTTATATTAGGACAACACATTAATTCAACTAAAAAAGACAAGTATTAAATTATGTAATTTAATTTAATTTTCAGTGGCATAATAATGTAAATAACTTTGAAAATTTAGAGGTAATTTATATGGGTACTTCTCTTTTAATAATAAAGATTTTTTTTATTTGAATTAATTTAACATTCTTTTAAAAAAATAGCCGTTGTCATTGTTATTATATAAAAATGCGAAAGATCTTGGTGTTTGGGCAGCTAAAAGCACTTTTAATAAATGTAAGTTCTAAATATATATATACCCATATTTATTGTAGGGTAATTAAATACTAATATTAATATATACATACACATGTATATTTAGAATTTTTTTTTTTTTTGACAACAACATACAGATATTGGATAGTGGATATGTATTAAAGTTTATATGCAAAGTTCGAATTTTATATAGTTTAATGCGCATATCATTTATTTAACCGTTGTCATTTTTTTGTCAAATAAAATGTTTGTTTATTATTCACAGTATACTCAATGCAAACAAAATCTGTTGATCCTCATATTGCAAAATAAGTACGACATATGTCAGCTATAGTTTGTTCAATAAAAATCTACTATACTAAGAATAACGATTAAGTTTTTTTTTGCCAAAAATATAACGATTAAGTTAGAATATGAATACTATGTATAATTAGCTATAGTTTGTTCAAATATGTTATCTTCACTTAAAACGGACAAATATTCCTAAGGATAACAATTAAGTTAGAATACTAAGACAATACTATGTTACAAATTTACGTAACTGTATTGTGAGTGTGCATGAATCCCCTATATATTAATCCTGGAACATTGCAACATTGTTTGGTAGCCACGTGTCATCATGAGAATTATTCTGAGGATTGTTAGAGAAATAAGTTGGTCCATCTACACATATATTATAGTTTTTATTAAATAACTATTAAATCAATTATTAATATACAAAAGAATATTCTCTATTGTTTCCTTAAATAAAAGCTACGGAACTTCCTAATATGATTGACATATATATCACCATTAATGATTATGAATAATAAAGATTTGATAATAATTTTTTATACTCTATATTTTTCGTTTAATTTTATTTGTTAAAATAAATTAAACAATCACATTAAGCATATAATAATAAAATTTATATTTTTTCTTATATGTTGTATTTCGAATTTTTTAAAACGATTATAAATTACTAAAAATGGTACAAGCCTCACATTGAAAATTTTGTGATCAACGGTAACTTTTTTCAGTTCAGCCTATCGTTTTTAATGGGTCTTGAACATTTTTTAATGATTAACTAAATAAATCATGTACATAAAAGAAAGGGTTTTGGTTTAAAAATTGTTGCATACCCAAAATCAGTATGAACCATCGTCACTTTCATTTAAAATTTGGTTACAATAAAAAATATATGGTTGGGAAAAAAATCTGAATCCAAATAACCGAACCAAATCCAATCTACAAAATAGTATATAACTTTAATCAATTTGGTTAGATATCTGAATATGTTTAAAATTTTGGTATCTAAAAACCAGAACCGAACCCGATTCGGACCAAAATATTTTGGGTATCCGAGTATATTCGAATCAAATTTATATACTTAAATATATTATTTTAAAAAATTAATATCTCAAAGAAATATACAAAATACTTAAGATGTTTTTAAATTGTCCAAAATATTTAGAAATATATAAAAATAGTAAAAATTATATATTTAAAATAACTAAACATTACTCAAATACCAAAATATTGAAAATATCTATTCATTTTCTATCCAAATATTTAAGTTAAACCAATTTTTATGTTAAATTTAAGTTTTTTGGTATACATTATTCAAATTTATATGTAACATATTATTTTTATTTTTATGTTTTGAGAAATTTAAAGTATATATGAACTTTAAGTTTTTAAAAAATTAAATGGGTTATCTGAATCTAAAATCAAACCGAACATATAAAGATTCGAACCAAATTTGCAAAGATCCAAACCGAACCTAACCAAACCAAATGATACCTACCCACATGTCATCCCTAATCAAATGTAAAAAAAATTATTGATAATAAAAAATGTATTATTTATTTAGATATAACATATTTAAAAAAAAAGTTCACCCCGCGCAAGGCGCGGATTATCATCTAGTTATACAACTATTCTGCAAACTGTTTTGCATGTTATATGCTTCTTTTCAGCGTGACCATAACTATGAATCTTCATTTAGTGGATTACCCATAAATGAAGTCTATATTAGAGAGTTGCCATCTGATTGACACCTGAAACAAAATTCATACAATAGAGTCCAAGAATGGACGAAAATGCCCTTCCCCATCTGACACATCTACTGGAAAATTCACTGACACAAGTCTTCTCTCTTACATTCTCTCTCTTCTGGCTTTTCCTTATTTCAGTGGCCGCAAGTTTCATTTTTCTCTTATTTCATTTCTCTTTTGTTTGTTTCTTTTATCTCTTCTCTTTCCTTTCACACTTTCTTTTCTTTACATAAAATAATCAGTAACAGAAAATTATTATTTTTATTTCTTTCGCATTTATCTAATTTCTTTCGCATTCATTTAATTAGACAAAAGAAAACTAACATTGTGGTAATAAACTTATACATAATGAAAACCCGGTAAATATTTTTTCTGTATATAGTTAACATCAGGAGAACTCATTGATGAATTGCCATCAAACATTTTACATTTTTTGTTAGCGAATAAACATATTTGTAACATGTTACAAAATATTTTTAACATGTTACAGATATTTGTAGCATGTTACAAATATTTTTAACATGTTACAGATACGTTTAACATGTTACAAATTTTGTTAACATGAAATACTATTTGTTTACACGCCACGAATTTTGTTATCAAGTTATATTTATTTATAGAGCTTTAAAAAATCATTAACTTAATAATTAACTATATAATTTAGTACTATTTATCAATTTAATACATTATTTAATGGATAAAACATATAGTTAACCAGCTAATATTAAAGTTAACGAGCAAAATAAAAAAAATTACCATGTTATTAAATAAGTTAACATGTTACCAATAATAGTATCCTATACAAAATATATTTACTTTCATATATATGTTTTAACATGCTAACATTAATGTTATTTTGAGAATACTGCCAATGATAAAGATCAAAACAAAATCGTTTAAAACCAGATGCGAATATACAAATAAAATTATCTGAGAAAAAATATTGGTTGCTTACCGAATAATCGAAAGAACAGACTTGAAACTTCTATGTTTTGCTAATACCAGTTATAAAAGAATATTCATGAGCTTGTGTGACTTAACATCATCTCAATTGTAATAATAGACTTTATCAACTGTTATGATTCTAGATCTGAACAGCTTCACCTACACCACCAAACATGGCTCAAAATTAAAAGATCTACATGTTTTAAAAACAAAAGAAACTAAAAGGGTAGAGAAAGAAAGGAAAAGAAAGCTTGTGGGGTTGAAAGATGATTCTCAGATTATGATACTAACATGACTCGTAGGGTTCTTCACCGGCCACAAAGATTTGAGGAGGTACATTGAGGTCTTCTATGTCTGAAAACAAGATTGGTCGAAAGAGAAAGTTTAAGCACAACAGCTATAATCAAAATAAAGAGATGAGGAAGAAAATCAAAAATTTGAGAAATGATTAGGTTAAATCGAAATAAATGTCAAGAAGGAGATAAAAGAAGGA
Organism: Raphanus sativus; assembly: GCF_000801105.2. Taxonomy (NCBI): domain Eukaryota; kingdom Viridiplantae; phylum Streptophyta; class Magnoliopsida; order Brassicales; family Brassicaceae; genus Raphanus; species Raphanus sativus. The sequence goes on along the minus strand of NC_079512.1, from coordinate 1,119,726 downwards.
ATCGGGAAGTTTTTGTTTTTCAAACTCTTTGAAAAAAAAAGAAAAACAAAGGAAAAACAGCTTCAGTTCTTAATAATCACTTTCTCGGAAGTGTAAAGCAGAGACAATTTCTGAATGCACTGCCAGGCTATCGTAGTGGTCAGTAGTAGATGTATAGGGCCAAAACGGGTTTTAAAGTATTTAAGTCATATCATGTGTAGATGGCTAATTAGGAGTCTGTTTATAGGCATAAATGCCAATTATCTCTATCCGATATCACCCATCCACTTAGAGATTGTGCGAGAACAAGATGGCCTACTTTATCAAAAATTGGAACCAATAGAAAAAAGGGAAAATTGTTTTTTTGGGCCAAAAAAACAGTAACTATGTCCCATTAGTCTAATCTTATATTGGTTATGTCCTATTAGACTAATTTTTTTCTAAATGGCAATACTGCCCCTAATTTCAATTAAAAATACGAAATAATAATGAAAAAAAAATATTAAGTATTAAATTATATTTTCAAACGAAAATGATTAAAAGAATATATTAAAATCCAAGAAAAAAACAAAACGACGAAGACATTTTTGCATCGGGACCGATCGATCCCATAATCACCCGATCGATCTGAATCAGTCGATCCCGATAAATGTCCAGAACAAAAAAAAATTGCGGACCATATTCTGATCGAGCGAAGCCCATGTTAGCCGATCTGCTATAGCTCGATCGACAGTAGATCGATCGGTCGTATATTGGAGACCGATTGATCCCGTGTCCATGTTAGTCGAAAAATGATTTTTTGGTTTTAATCGGTTAAGTCCGGTTGGATTCCCACTTGATTTGAACCGAACAAGCACGCATCTACACTATTAAAACTCGATTTCTAATCTATCAAACCTATTTTTCTCTGCTCCTTGGAGAACAAGGGGTAGAATATCATATTCCCAAGTTTATAAACCCTAACTCATTCAATTTCACTCTGATTTCGACGATTCTTGAACCTAGCCGAGAAGATTTTGTGATCTCTTTCTGAATTTATCACTATTTCAGTCGATTTACAAAGGTATGAAATTCTATCACCAGTATTAGAATTCGAAAATATATCTATAAAAGAGGCAATTTTTGAATTTGTTACATTGTCTGTTAGGATGATGATTAACGAAGATTTCACACACAATCTATTATTTTAGTGATTCATATTAGTTATTGATAGCTATTATATTTTAATTATGTTTAATTTTCAGGTATGGAGTTGGAATTGCCGAGTCGTCAATACGGTAAAGGCTTGGAACCTCAGGTTAAAAAGATTAATAACAGCTGCCGTTTGAAACTGCTCGAGTTGCTGAGAAAAAAAATGGAACCAGAATATGATGAAGTGATGAAAGATCCCCTTTTCTCGCATATTATGAATATCGAGAAAAATAATCTGAAGTTTTCGGCGAGGCTAGTACACTCTTTCTTGTGTAAGGAGTTGATAACAAGCAAGAGACATGAGAAGTGGTTCACCTTTGCTAAGAGACCTATGCGTTTCGGATTGCAAGAGTATCATGCTGTAACTGGTCTCAAAGAAATGGAAGAAAAGAAAAGTAGGTTGGTTAAATGGAAAGATGATGATGGGTTTTGGAGCAACCAGATAAAGACAAGAGGGAAAATCAACTTGCAGATCATAAAAACCCAGTATTTGGAAGAAAGCAGTACCTGGACTTGGGTTGATAGGGTGAGGCTGGTCTATCTTTGCGTTGTTATGGGTGTGGTAATGGGGAGGGATGAGAAGGTGAATTTCCCACTTCTTTACATGAAGTTGGCAATGGATTTGGACAAGTTTCGGAACTACCCATGGAGTTTGTATTCGTTCAATTTTCTGTTGAAGCAGATTGATAAAACAAAGGCTAAATTGGAGAATAAGGAGGGGTACCTGATGGAAGGATTTTTGGTTGGTTTCCAGATTTGGATAATGGAAGCTATTCCTGCTTTAGGAGAGATTTGTGGTACAAAAGTCAGCGACAATTACACAGGTCATTTGTGTGGTAATTGGAAAGGATGTGCAAAATGTTCTTATGAAGATATCATTGGTGTTGAGACTTTATTTCCAGAGAATGTATGCTAATATATTTTTTTAATAATAATGTTTTCATTGCCTTGTTCACTTTGTTAAAGATTTGATCATTTTGTAGGGAATTATGCATTCACTCATAGAATTCCAAGGAGATGGAAAGGTCTTTTTGGCAACAGATTTTGTAAGAAAAGATGAGAAGAAAGATGAAAGAGTGGATCGCATCCTCGATATGATTGAAAGAAAACATGATTGGAGTAATCATGTTTGGAGAGTACAAAAAACTACAAGCTCCGAATTTGAGGAAGCTGACGAAGAAGAAGAGGAAGGAAACGAAGAAGAGGAAGGGGAAGAAGGAGAGGAAGGAGAAGAACAAGTAGGTCATACTGAGATTGTTAAGAGTAGTGATATTTCAGGAAGAAACAAAAGAAAGTATGTGGATCGAGGAGCAGAGTCAAGGAAGAAGAAAGTCTTGTGTGAACTAGCTGCTTCATCGAAAGTCAACATTGATACAGATATGAAAAAGTTTTTGGAGGGTCTACTACAAGCTTCTTTTACTACTTTTGAGAAGAAAATTAGTAACCAATTCTCGGATATAGTTGACAAGTTTCAGAAAGTGGTAACTGACAGATTGACGAAAATTGAGACTGAGATTACACAGCTCAAGACAGCTTCGGGTAGAACAGAGCAGTTTGAGACAGATGTAACTGGCAGATTGGTGAAGATTGAGAGTGAAGTTACACAGATGAGGACATCTTTACTGATTACTGAATTGGCGGGGAAGAGTGATCAACCAAGCGGTCCTAAAAAGATAAAAATCGACACTATATCTACCACGAGCAAAAAAGACACAACTCCATCCAAGAAAAAGGTAACCATTTTATAATATTCTACTCAAATGTTTATGTGAGTATTCTATTTTGAATTTGATGTGAGTATGTGTAATTTGTTTTTGGAACTTGACGTTTATAATATTCAACTTTCTAATATACTTTTATGTTTCTCAACAGGGTATGAATAAAAAAGAGTTAAAGACTGATGATTTGAATGTTAAGTTACTTAGTGGTAATTTGACTCAATCATCAGCTAGTGATCTTCATATGGATACAAACGAGTTATTCAAAAATTGCATGAAGAAACTTTCACAAGACACATTTGTTAAAGATTTGGATACATCTAAGCCTACAATCGAAGATTCATTGGATTGGTTGGAACTTCCACCATCATTGAAGGTATCATCACCACGACTAGATGACCAAAAGATAGGGTAGCAGGCAGAAAAGACCCAGATAATTGGTTGGTGTTTGTGCATCCAGATAAATTTGAGAAGATGACAGAATGGCAAAATACACGAACGTAAGTAATTTCTTTGTAAATATCATTTCGATGATGTTGTTAGTATTTGATAACTATAGTATTATATTTTGATTACAGAGCTATACAGATTGGTCCTTCAATATTAGATGGAGAATTAGCCGGACGTGTTATGTCTGTAAGCACATGGCTTAAAAACTATGTAAGCATTCAACTGCTGATTTTTATTACAAGTTACCTTTTCTATAAATTATTTATTTTACAGATTTGTCTTTGTTTTTGTAGGAGATCGATGCTTTAATGTACATATTCCGGGAACGAACAATACTGCAACGATGGAAAGTGGATCGTGTTGCTTTCATGACATGCGTTTTCAGCGACCTCATTGCTAGTGATTACATTCATTTCTGTAAAGGTATCAAGCAGTACAATATGAACCCTTTATTACTCGAATACGTTAAAGGTGAACTGCCTTCTCATGGAAGAACACGGAAGTTGTGGAATGTCGACGTAGATAGGATGTACGTACCTATTTGGGTCAATGGCAACCATTGGATCGCTTTGTGCATCAGTTTTATGACTAGGAATATCCAGGTGTTTGATTGTGCGGGTAAAAAGAGAATCAAAGAAGTGGAAGCTTTCACGCATCTTATTCCTCGGATTCTTAAAGCTGTTCAGTCATTGACAGTACAGAAGCATCTCGTCGTCTCTCCGTACACTGTTTCCTATGTACCTATGAGTGGACTTAACCGACAAAAAAAGTCATTGTGGTGTGTACACTATAAAACACATTGAATGCCACGCGCTTGGATTAGACATAGCATTGGTGGATGATGATAACATACGGGGCTGTAGGATAAAAACTCTGTGTGATTTATGAGAAGCAGCTCATGATCCAGAGTTGATTGAAAGGATGTCAAAATATGCGCCTCTTAAGTGTACGCCTACTGAGGCTATTGAAATTGATCCTCTGTAACTTCAGATGTGAAGTTGGAACTTTGTTTTTCAAATTTCTTAGTTTTAATTTAGTATTTTCAGACTAGAAGAATAATTTGGAGTTAATTTGATTTATGTTTTAAGAAAATTTGCTTAAGTTTCATAATGATAATACTGTCTTTAATTCCAATTATAAATATATAATTGTAAATTAATTTCCTTCATGTTATAATTTTTAATTAAATTAATTAACAAAACATTTGTGATACTAGAAATTTGATGTTTTTCCTCCTCAAAGGGATCGATCGATCTTAGTGAAACTGATCGATCTAGTCGGTCGATCCTGTTAAATATATACAGACTAACGATATTTTGCGGAATGGAAAATGATCGACCAACCACATTTTAGGTCGATCGGGGAAGATCGATCCGACGTGGATCGATCGTTCGTTTGCGTAGATCGATCGATCCCGTACCCAGGTTAGTTAAAAATCGAGAGCCTGGTTTATCTCGGTTTAAGTCGGTTTAAATCACACTTGATTTGAACCGAACAAACACGATTTTAAGTGTTCAAAATCGATAATTGCAAGATCAATTGCCCATTCCTCTTCTCCTTCAAAAACAAAAGGGAGAAACTCCAACTCCCAAAATTGATAAACCCTAATTCTCTCAATTTTATCCCGATTTTGACGATTCCAAAGCCTAAACCACACAAAATCGAGAGCTCTTTCCGATTATATCCATATTCCAGTCGATCTGCGAAGGTTAGAAACTATATTCCCCTTTTTTCAATCCGAAAATATAACTTTAAAAGGTTGATTTTTTGAGTTTGTTTAGTTGTTTTGGGTTAAATCGTGTATAATGGTAATGATGAGGAACAATTTCGCACACAGCCCATGCCTTAATACATAGTTAAGTTTTATTTTAAGATTTAGGGTTAGTTCTTAAAAAAAAACAAAATTGAAGGGTTAGGTGTTTCAAATTATGTTCCTTTGATGATTTCTGTTGAGTGTTGAGGTGCATTAGAAACAAATCAGTGTATATTCCAATTAACTTGATTTTATCTTTGAGAACTTATTTGTTAAGTTTTTTTGCAGCAAAATGGTGAAAAAATATGCAAGGAAGAAGAACCAAAATACACCATCAGAGGCACCAGAGACACATGACATAGTAGCTGCTTCGTCTTTAGCTCAACCAGAATGTGATAAGCCTCTAGAAGCAGCTCCTTGGCCTCGGGATCCATTGACTCCATTTGAAAATATCAGAATTCGTGGACACCCTATCGAGAGTAAAAAGATGCTGAATATCAGACTTCAAGTTCCATGATATAGATCTTTCAAAGACATCTTGTGTGACCAAGATTGAGAGATTTGATGAGCAGTTCTTCTTCAACAGCAGGACTTTTTACCCTGGTAAAATTTACCGTTTTACGGTTCCTGATGGGACTATCCTTCACTGCAAGCTCCCACAGCCTACCATTACGTCTTTGACTTCTGCGGAGAACATGCGTTTTATGCCTTCTTCTGAATTTCTTTGCCCGTCTCCTCAGCCTGCTACAAAGCGTCGCCGTGGTTCCTCTTCTTCAGGTCCTGCTCAAGGGCAACGTGAGGATGATACCATTCATGATATCCGAGTGGATCATACTCCAGATCCCTCGATTGAGTACTTGTTGCCCGCATATACTGGTCAGTATGACTCTGGAGCACCGCCATTGGATGGTACACCGCAGCAGCAGTTCGCCTGGACTGCAGATACATTGGTTAAGCTTTCGACGATGATGCAGACGGTGTGGGGTGCACTTGAAAAGATTAGATGTCCACCTCCTCCTTCCTGCTGCCGCGCTCCACAGACTTCAGAGCCTGCTGATATGACTGAAGACATTCCTGACATTACTAGACACAGGGATGTTGATGATGCGGTAGATGAACTATCCGACGGAGCAGCAGATGCAGAGCGAAGTTCACGCCTTCATAGGAGCAGACGAGCACCAGGACAGAGTAGGAGCGCCAGTCCTGACGACCATAACTGATCACTCTCAGTTCATATTATTCATTGTCTTATTCCATGTTTTTATTGACGTCAGCTTGTACTAGTTCTTATGTTTTTATCCTAAATTTTAATGTTCTTCTGGATTTATGTTAAAGTTTTTATGTTTTCCTGGATTTATGCTTACCAAAAGAATGGAAATCGAACTGAATGACTTCCCTGAGAAAGAGATCGATCGTTCTTGATCAAGAGATCGATCGGTTGTGAAACGATCGATCGTTTTGTTTCGGTCGTTCTTCATGGAACGATCGTTCTGTATAAAACGGACCGGTCGATCTAAGCTGATCGATCGTTCTGGATCGATGTTTTGGCACCGGTCGATCAAAACTGCACCGCTTCGTCTGGCAATTCTAAATATATTGAGATCGATTAGATAGATCGACCATGACATAAAACGATCGATCGATCCTTGTATTTTGGTCGGTTTTTGCAGTCTGGGAAGTCCAGTACTATATTGCTATCAACATGAAATTTAAACAAAGTTGCATAAAACATGAAACAATGTAATTAGAAATTATTCTTGTTGTCTAAAAAACTAAAACAAATAAGTAGAAATAAAACAAATATCTTCTGAAAAACGAAACAAAGTTGCCCATAATAACAGCAGACAAGTCGGCTATATTGGCATCTTGCAAGTTGCTCTGTTGTGGCCACTACCAGAGCATCTACTGCACTTGCGAGTCTTACTTCCCTGTGATCCTTGTGATGATCGAATTTTGTCTTCAACGGTTTCATATCTGCTTTTTCTTTTTCTTCCAAGAGCCCTTCTTGTTTTAGGCGGTAGCACTTCTGAGTTTTCCACATCTTCTGGGACGGACCAAGAGTCTTCAGGCACAGCAATATGATTAATGCTTTCCTGATAAGCTTCTCTCTAAGCTCCCGTTGTGTACATAAAATCAGTCAAAGTGTGTGCTTCTCTGCCAACAGAATAACCGGCTTTTATTGCGTGTCTACAAGGAATCTTCAAGAGGTTGAACTTCCCACAAGAACAAGTCCGGTTATCCAAATCAACAAAGCAATCAATTATATCGCCTTTCACAAGCATCTGACTATCTGTTATAGGGTAAACTACGAAAGTTTTTCCCTTCTCGATTCTCCTTTCAATCTTTTCCTCTACATCTATGGTCAAAGGATGCTTATGTTTTGAAATCTTTTTCTTACGCCTTAAAAAACCACCCTGTCAGCATTTCTCTAATACTGTCCAACAAAGGAATAACAGGAAACTCTCTTGGCGAACGCAAAGCAGAATTTATAGACTCAGCAGGGTTGTTTGTCCTAATGTCATACCTGAATCCAATAAATTGACATCTAGCCCATTTTTTCACATCTGCTTCCATTAGATAGGTTCCTATTGCTGGACTGATATTGCAGACATGACCAAATATTCTCTTAAAATCAGCAACTCTATAAGCCTTCGAAGCCTTAGAAACAAACCCAGCTAATCCCTTTCCTCTGAAATATGTTACCACATTATTAACAAATGATGAATACAAATACCATGTGCCGCTAGCGGATACACGTTCTCAACTGCCTTCGCTATAGACCCTTGTCTATCCGAAATAAAAGCCAATCCATTACCATCAGCAACAACCACTTTTAATTGTCTCATAAACCATTCCCAAGACTGATGATTCTCAGAGTCTACTATCCCGAATGCAATAGGATACAAATTTGAATTTCCATCTAAAGCAGTTGCAACCAGTAGCACCCCTTTAAATTTACTCTTCAAGAATGTTCCATCTATAACAATGACACGTCTCATAACATTGGTGAAGCCTCTAATTGATTGACCAAATGCTATAAATAGATATTTAAATCTTCCATTGACGTCAGTCTCGTAAGAGGAATGGGTACCTGGATTGGCCTCTTCCAGCATGTACAAATATTTTGGTATTTTTCCATAACTTTCGTCTGGAATACCTCTGACGGCATTGATTGCATATTCACGGGAATCTCATGCTAAAGAATCAGAGATCTCACATCCATAATCATTACGCATAATCTGAACAATATCTTTTGCTTTAGGCCCTTCTTTGACACCTTCGTACTTATGCATGATGAGACTGCCTATTGTTTTCGCTCAAGCTGTCTTACCACCACTGGATTTGTTTGAAGGTGCGCATGAATGTTCACCGACATACTTATTAATAATAAAATATGTAGATCCCTTCAAACACTCTGCTCGGGCACCCCAATAGCACACCTTATCAGCACATCTAATACACCAAACTGATTTATTGGATTTGGTAACTGTGTAGTGAAAGTTATGCTTCATTGCACATAACTCAAACCTTGCCTTTAACACTGTTTTGTTGAGGAAAAGATCTCATTTCTTAACCAAATCGAGCAAAGAACTCTTTGCTAAAGTTTCTCTGTTTTCTTTTTCAAAAATGACTTTGTCAGCATCATCATCATCATCTCCATCAACCTCCTCTTGCTTCATCTTTCCTTTCTTCTTCTTGTTATGCTTGTCAGCATCATAATCATCTCCATCAACCTGACCTTGCTTCATCTTCCCTTTCTTCTTCTCATTATCTTGCTTGGCTTTATAGGTAACACACAATTGAGTTGACGGATGCTTCTTACAAAACCCTAGAAAGTTTTGAACTTGGCTTGAGTTTGCAATGATCACTGGTGGACATTCTGATGAATTGATCAATCCAATAGGTAGATAACTCAATTCCAAATCTGCATCCTTTACCTTTAAACCAAAATCCTCAATTACAATTTTCTGAAACTCTTCAATAGAGGAGCTCAATTGGAAACCATGTAACCTTCCTCCTATCTTTGCATCAACAGAAAAACTCCAACCTGAAGGTACAACCAATTCCCAAACACCACATGAACCATAGACATGAATCATGGTAGAATGAATGTGAAATTTTTGTGAAAATTTGGTGATCAATCAATGGAATATAGAAGATGACGTGAGATGTTTTTATTTGGGTAATCACGTTTTTTTTTTATTAAAACGATTTTACTTTTTTTTATTTTTTTTTACGATTTTGTTTTTTAAAAAATTTTATTTCTATTTTTTTTTGTAAATCGATTTTAATAAATAAATAAGGAAACAGAATATTCCCAAAATATTATCTTCTAATATTATCCTTATCCGTAGAACCTGTATTCTAAAATAGGTAGAATAGAGTAAATATGTTAGAAATCGATTTCTACTAGTTTTAGATTTATAGCAATATGTAGATTCTGATTTCTACAGGTTTTAGAATTTTAGTAAAGTGTATATTTTGATTTCTACGGATTTTAGAACTATATGTTAAGTGTAGAATGTGTTTTCTAAAGATTTTTAGATTACTGTTATTTAAGTACAACACGTATTCTAAACAAAGTAGATTCAATGAAAAAAGTAGAATACGTTTTCTACTATGTAGAATGTCAATTCTACCTTTTTTAGAACAAAATATGAATTTATGATTTAAACATTTTTTGAACTTAAAAAATATATCTATAAGTTGATATAAGTATTTTATCAGCATTTACTATTTTCTGAATTTTTTTTTGTTTGCTAAACTATTTATTTGATTTATTTTAGAAAATATTAAAGGGTATTAGAGGAAAAAATGGTACAAAAAAAAATTAGACTAATGGAACATAGTTGCTGTTTTTTTGACAAAAAAACAATTTTCCCTAGAAAAAAACGTGACTAAAAAACAAACAGAGGCCAGACAAAAATGCGCAAAATATTCGGATCTCATTTATAAATAACTCTAAGTTTTTTAAAATAACAATCAGTCAAACGAGTAATAATGGATACTCTGAGTAATTATATTTCGACTCACCACGGATGTGGCAGCTCAGTTGGTTTAAGCGCAGCCGTTGGTGGTGTTGTGCTCCTGGGTTCGATCCACCGTGGAATGAGTGTCCAGAACCTTAACAGGTACAGACGCAGGCTGGCTCCGGGCCTAGGTAGGAGGATTATGGCCGAAGGCCCGAACCTCCGACCTGGTTAATCAAAAAAAAAAATTATATTTCGACTCTTATGCAGTAAAAAGTTATGAAAATGTCGGGATATATGCATTTTAGTAAGAAGTTATAAAAACAAACAGAGGCCAGACAAAAACAAAACAGAGGTAATTATATATCCGACTCTTATCCAGTAAAAAGTTATCTTAACCTAAAAGGATACTTGTACCCAAAATTTTGGGTAATCTGGTCATGAAAATGTCGGGATACATGCCTAGACTTAGGGGCTGACTGGTTTTTTCGCTACCACCCGCAAACGCAGCTTTTGCAGTTCATAGCGGTTGTTGGCGTTTCGAAACAATCACAGAAAACGCTACAAATCGCTTAAAACCGCTCTGAACCTCTTAAAATCAAAAGCTGGTTCCAGCTAGCGTTTGCGGTTGCGGGCGGTTGCGGGAGAATAATTTTTTTTTCTTTAAAAATAGAATAAATAAAAATAATACTAAAAATATCCAATAAAAATTTTCAATTGAAATAATAGAAATTGTAAAATGTATTCATATTATATTTCAATTTATATTATAAAAATTCAAAACTAAAATATTTTCTATAAATTTTTAAAATTGAATAATATGATTTTATAAATATAAATTTTATATTTATCATATTATTATGATTTTTAATATTTTTATAATTACATAAAATGTAAATATTGTTAAATTATTATTTAACAGATGTTGCGTTTGGTAGTTTACCAGTCATAAGAATCCCGCAAACGCAACAATTTCTAACAGTTGTACCAGTCGTACAAATCTCTAAACAACGCTTAAAACCGCAACCACCCGCACCCGCAAACTCCCGCAACCGCAAACGCAACCGCTGCGATTAAACCAGTCAGGCTCTTAGTACTTGCTACTTGGATCGGCAAACGCTAAACTCCTACAAACTTTTTTTTTTAAACTCCTGCAAACTTCTGTTGATATAAAACGTAAAAGAAACATACATACAGAAAGCAGATATATAGCGTATACCGGTATACGTATTTATAATATATCGTGGACAAACAAACCCAATTACTTCTGTTTCCAAAAAAAAAAACAACCCCCATTACTTGAGTAAAATGGACCCCACCAGTTTATATATCTATAATAACGTCCCAAACCTCTCCTCTTAATGAGGAAACAGCATAAAACTCATTAACATATCATTTTATGCTGTTTCATCAATATTGAGGGTGTGATTGGTTTTTGGTGGAGTAATATGGTGAAAATAAAATGGTGAAAAATAGTGGAAAAAGAAACGTCAAATCAAGAGTAAAACATTTCTTTCCACTAGTAGAGAGAGTAACACCGAGATAGAATTTGTTTTCCATTTCAATAACAGTGAGGGAAAAAAGTGACATGTATACCTCTCATTAAACAGTGATTAAACAGTGATGAGAGTAAGTGAGATAAAAGTTTATTTCCACCTGATTGGTAGAATATAAGTTAAACTGAGAGGAAAAATGTTTATCGCCAATAAATTCTCGCTAAAAGTGCATTTCAATCACACCCTGAGTATTCAAAACTATATATGTAAATTAATATACAATAGTAGTTCCCTTTTATTACTTATCCAAGTATTTGTTGCTCCACGGTATATACAAATAAAATAGACTATCTCGTAGCTTTCTTTATACGTTAGGACAAATCAAACATTATAAGATTTTTGAAGACTCGCAAATATATAAAGATTGAAGCAAACACTTTTAAATAAAGTAGTATATAAAAGAAAAGAAAATTAGTGGAAGTTCAAAAGTATGAATAGTGGTAATTAAACTGAAAATATCTATGAGAGTGATTAGGATAGGGACTCTACTGGTTGTGATTGGTCACAATGTTATGACTCGAGGTATAAACAGCTAAAACAGCTAGGTTTTTAAAAAACAATTTTACAGCTTTTTAGATGTCTCAGCATTTGCTGCACCAACATTTTTAGTTGTCTAGAAATTTCGTTTTCTCTTTTCTGTTGCAGGAACCGATTATGACCTTTTATTTAAAAAGAAAATATTTAAGCCACTCATAAATAAACAAAGTAATACTTTAACTTTAAGCAAACGACGGAAAATGTATGTCTATTTCATCATTTGTAAGTAAAGAAAGCGAAACAAGATAAGAAAGAGTAAAAGGAAAAGTGCATGACAACAATATTACCTTAGATATTCTCGTGTATCAAGTTGTATTTGAATATAAATTTTTGGGGACAGAGCTAAATCATGAAAACATGTTTTCTTGTATTTAATATATTTTATAAACAACAGACACTATTTTTTACCCGAAGATACTGGCTGCTTTTTTTTTTTTTTTGAACAAAAAATATAATATATAACAATCATTAACCTTTTATTTATTCTCGGACAAAACATATGTTTACTTCGTGATGTTTATACAATTGTGGTTACATATAAAAATATATAAAGAGTAATTAAATACATAGCTCGCTCTTCGCATTCCTCCACTTAGAACAGGTTTATGTTTTATTTTATACACAGATCTGAATTTTGAGAGCCAACCAAACAATATTCGCGGTGAATAACAAGATGATGGAGATAGCTTATCAGCCTCGGATTGATTTCGAGATAGAATCACTCGTCGGGAGAATCAACCCTCCCAGGTTCGTGCTTTGTCGATTCTCATCAATTTTTAACCAATCAATCACTATGATAATTCTATTGTGTTAATGCTGGTTGCTTGCGTTAATTAGTGTTTGCGTAGACAACGACTCAGACCCAGATTGTACACTTGTTAAGGTATTCTTAAAGCTCTTGATGATTTCTGCTTAATTATTAATCCCTTTAAGCTAACAGTTAATGATTAATTAACTATTTACGCCTAAACAACACACACATTTTCTTGCACTTTTACAGATTTAACAAAATCTTTTCTACGTGTGATCCCAAACACGTGTGATCCCAAATAGATTTAACAATATCTTTTACAGACTACCTTAACAAGTGTACAATCAGCCAAGTAAGATCCCAAACAAATTCAGAAGCTCCCATCTTTCTAAATCCACTTCATGTAATCAAGACATGGTACTTGCGTCTCTCGCTCTGTTGTGGTAGAAACATACATATGTCGATATCATATTTGATATATTCACTTTAGGTTCATTCAAATCATTAATATAAGAAAATCTGACCCAAAAAAACAAACAAAAAAGTCTTTTGCTCATAAATTTGTGAGGCTCAAATACAAAATTCCTATGAAAAACATAATCGAAAATGAGATTAATTCATGATCACCAGGAATTGAACCGATAATGTCAGAATCACCTAACACCAGTCAAAAGTACAAAATCGTAAGGATCAATGAAGAACCAACAACATAAACAAGAAGCTTGGCGAGTAAACAATTTTGGTACTTTGGTTTTGGTTCGTTTTGGTTCTTCGGATTCAAGTTTTTTCGCCAAACCCTATATATATTTGTGACATGAAGAAAGAAACTAGCATACAAACTTATGTTTAATCCACTACTCTCGAAACAATCAACAATCATTTATCATTTTATCTATTAAAACAAAATTACATGAGTCACAATTTTTTTACGTTTGATTTTCTATTTAAGTTGGACCCTCTCTTCAAAATCCTATCAAATATATTTTTTATTACCCTGTAATATTTTTAACAATTTATTGTACATTTAAAATTAAAACTAGATTTTGATTAAACATAGGTGCGGGTATTTATTTTCATGTTTATATATATATTTGGTTTATTTAATTAGTATATATTTTAAGATCATTCATATATTTAAATGTTTAAATCACTATTTCAAATACAATAATTTTATAGTTTTCATGCTGTTAATTAACTAACTATTTCAAATAATCACATATAAATAAATAAATAAATATATATATATATACATATATATATATGTAATATAAAATTTTAAGATAAGTTAATTTTTATACATGTTATATAATTAAACAAAAATGGATATTGCTTTCCAACAAAATCTTTTTAAAATTTTTATAAAATGTATTTTTGGAAAATAATCATTTTAAGTGGCTATTATTATTATTACAATATTTTATATAATTTTATTTTTTGTTTATAAATCAAAACTAAATTAAATTTAAATTTCTGTTTTTATTTTATGACAACTAAAATTGAAATTAATCAATTTTTGAAAATAAATATTGAAAAGATTCTGAAAAGATTCTTTAAAGATTTTGTTTGAATCTTCTTAAATTAATATTTATTTTTATTTTAAAAAAAAATGAAGATACTAAATGATATTATATTTAAGTTATGTGTATTTTATAAATCTTCTAAATAATGGTCCAACTTAAAATATCACACATGAAATGAAGTTGTGACTTCTATTTTAATATAATAGATTGGTTATCACCGGAGCTCGGAGAGTTATGGTAATTAATGAATAAATAAATAAATAAATAAATAAATAAAGTATGTGGCGCTTTAATTTCATATCTACGATTAAAATTTAATCAATATATCTATTTTACAGAAAAATCTTAATAAATTAAATAATTAACCACCAAATAATCCATACCAGAATTAAATTTCTCTTTTTCTAATGCAACTTGGTGTAACTTAATTATATTTGGGCCATGTTGTTATTAAAGTTATTCTGCAGAATTATATCAACATAATAAGTTGAACGGAAAAAACCAGTGCCAATTAAAATAACATATCTTCTCTATTGTTACTAATGACATAAATCATAACGTAACAAAAACTTATTAGATGACACAAGATTGCACTATGCCAGTATGCCACTGAAGACGTTGTGTATGGATAAATTCAACTAACACTAGGATTAAAGGTGATCCCATATCAGACGTTTAGAAACTTTATGCTAATTAATAGTAATAGAATACAATCAGATATTAAGTAGTTTGAACTTGTCTTAAATTCTTCATACTAAGTGGGGGTTATTGGTTCTACTATTTTCATGGATTTAGAAAAAAGTTTGGATTCAGAAATCTTTGACAAATCATTTGATTTTAAAATCAATGATATAGATTTCAAAATGAAAATAAGTGGATTATTATAAATCAAACAAATGGATTTGAACATATTAGATTTGACCAGATATGTGCATTATCTTCTTCGAGCATATATTCTCACAGAAATTCAATAGCACCAATTAGTAATACGGCACGTCGGCACCTATGTTATAGATATATTTCATTTTTTCTGAAAGTCCAATAAGAGAAGAGACAGTTGCAAGAGAGTTCCAATTTACTCTGGTTTTGATTCTTAGAAAAGTCTCAACTTCCAGGTAACATCTTTGTAGTGTGGTATGTATGCGAAGAAACAAGAGTTGATTTACACTATTAGTCACAAAGTTTACATGGAGAATCATTAAATACTTGCTTTTTATTACTATGGTTCACATTCCTGAATTTCTCAACTTTAAGGTAGCATCTTTGTGTTTGATATGATTGTGAAGAAACAATAATTTGATTTCACTAGTAGCTACAAGTTTACATGGGGATTTATTAAAGTCTCAGTTTTGTTTGCTCTGTTCAGATTCCTGAATATATCAGGTTTGAATCTCTCGTGAGGAAGGCTCCGCTCAATCATGTGAATCAATATATCAACCAACGTTTATTAATATAAATCCAATCAAATAACTAGGTTCAACTCAATATTTGCTCCTTTGAATTTTACCCTTAAAAATATTTATAAATCCACTCAAATCCAAATTCAAATGAAATCTATAAACAAATTTATACTATTGAATAACACTTGATTCTAAAATCTGTTTTAAAATCACAAAACCAATAACAACGTATTTGAAATTGGATTTTAAAATGATAGAACCAATAACACTAGATTTGATTTGAATTTATGAATCTATTAAAATACACAAACCAATAACACCCCCTAACTATATATAAAATCAACTTGGAACGTAACGGATACTAATTTTACATATATATACCAAATTTTAATTACTACTTTTGAATCAATTCAACATTCTTTCAGTTTAAAATTATGATTGCGATGAGACTTTTAATGCAAGATGCTTCGTGTGGGCCTATAGTGGGGACTGATTGCATCAGTGCGGTGCGGGAGTTTTTCACCTCTGGACGCATGCTGAGGAGGTTCAACTCAACCACAATCGCTTTGATCCCAAAGATAAAGGGTGCGGATGAGCTTGGGAAATTCAGACCAATCTCTTGCTGCACCACAGTCTACAAGGTCATAGCATCTCTACTCAAGAAGAAACTCAAGCTCTTTGTCTCTGATGTGGTACAGAGGAACCAGGTGGGATTCTTAAAGGATAGGCTGCTATGCGAGAATGTCCTACTTGCATCAGAGCTCGTCACGGGATTTCACAAAAGAGGTCCCCTAACTCGTGGCTGCCTCAAAATTGATATCACAAAGGCCTTTGATAACCTTCATTGGTCTTTTGTCCTCAATGCTCTACGAGCCCTTGATCTCCCCGACATGTTCCTCAACTGGATTAAGGAGTGTATTACAACTCCAACCTTCAGTGTGGCCTTCAACGGGGAATTGGTGGGATGCTTTGCTGGTAAGCGAGGACTTCGACAGGGTGATCCGATATCCTCACTTCTCTTCGTGCTAGCTATGGACACTCTATCTAAGAAGCTGGACGCAAGAGCTATTGAGGGAAAGTTTGGACTGCACCCACAATGCGACGCTCCCCTCATCACTCACCTTAGCTTCGCTGACGACGTCCTAATCTTCTTCGACGGCAGTGAAGCTTCTCTTGTGGGCATCCTGGAAATCCTAGTAGAGTTCAAAAAAGTCTCGGGCCTAGGCATCAACCTCAGCAAAAGTGAAGTCTTCTTCGATGGTGGGAACTCTACGCTAGTGCAGGATGTTGTTGCCAGACTTCACCTAAAACAAGGCTCTTTACCGGTGAGGTACTTGGGAGTACCTCTCACAACACGCAAGCTCAGGAAGCAGGACTATCAACCGCTGCTTGATAATCTGTCAGCTAGGTTTACTTCATGGACAGTGAGACATCTCTCCTTCGCGGGCAGGCTTGAGCTCTTAAAATCTGTGATTTATGCTGTCATCTCTTTTTGGGCAACGATCTTCATCCTGCCCAACCAATGCCTCAAGAAGCTGGAACAAATGTGTAACTCTTTCTTGTGGAAAGGTACTCCTGGTGATGCTAGGGGGGCGAAAGTAAGCTGGGATTCAGTATGCTCTCCTAAGTCTAGTGGAGGACTAGGACTTAGGAAGCTCAAACCTTGGAATCAAGTTCTTGGTTTAAAACTGATTTGGCTTATCTTCACAGCTTCCGGATCGTTATGGGTCTCTTGGATCAGACGCCACCTGATTGGCAATCAGGATTTCTGGACTTTGGACTCTGAAAACTCAGGCAGCTGGATCTGGAAACAGCTCTGCAAACTGCGACCCTTGGCTCGTCGGTTTGTTTACTGTCAACTTGGCTCCGGAATCACAGCACGGTTTTGGCATGACAACTGGACCGGAAATGGAGCATTGATCGATCTGACTGGTCCCCTAGGGCCGCAAATTGCAGGTCTTGATCTAGGTGCAACCGTTGCTGATGGAATTATTGATGGGAATTGGTGGTTGCACAGGTCTCGTAGTAGGAACCCGATTATCTGCCTGCTACGAGACTCACTACCACCTGTTGAACCCATCACTCTCTCAGAAGTGGACGACTTATATCTCTGGAAAATTGGAACCGCCACTCCTTCTACATCTTTTAACACCGCCGCGACCTGGAGCTCAGCTTTCCCACCTCCACCACTTGTTAACTGGCACAAATCTGTTTGGTTCTCTGGTTCCATACCCAAGCATGCCTTTATAACATGGCTGATCTCCCTCAACAGACTCTCTACACGCGACAGGCTACGGGAATGGGGTCTTGATGTTTCTTCCTCCTGCCTTCTCTGCTCGATGTTCGATGAGAATCGCCAACATCTGTTCTTTGATTGTGACTACTCAAACGAGGTATGGTCTTTCTTCTCCTCCAAAGCCCATCTCACTCCACCTCTCTCGTTTGAAGATTGTTTGAGATGGATGAAAGACCCTACCACAAACAGAAATGTCAACCTCATCTTGAAGCTGGCTTTTCAAGCCTCCTGCTATGCTATTTGGAAAGAGTGTAACACTCGACTTCACTCGGCGGTATCATGTTCTGCTCAGTCACTAATTGCTGACATTAGGCTAACCATCAGAAGCAAACTGGATTCACTTTCCAGAGCTCAGCGAAACGTTCAAACCACTGTCTCTTTTTTGTCTACGTGGTTTGAAGTGTTTCATTAACCTTTCTGTTTGGTTCTTTTGTTTTTTGGGTTTGATCCTGATCGCTTGTGATCAGTTGTTTCTGCGCTGTAAGCCTGCAAGGCTAAGTAATATATAAAATGGAATTTAAAAAAAAAAAAAAAATAGTTATGAAACACAAAAAAAAAAAAAAAAAGATGCTTCGTGTGTAAAATGTTTGCTGGTTTCTCAGATAGCAAAGGGGTAATGAATTTGGACAATATTTGACTCTAAAGGATTCTCTTCCAATGGAATAAACGTTGCCATTGTTATTATATATAAATGCAAAAGATCTTTGCTCTTTGTTTTATTCCAGACTGACACTATAGACACGCCGCCAATATTCCCTCACTCTTTACGTTATGTTGTGTATATATACGTTTTAAAATATACATATTAGAGAGTGGATTATGTATTAAAGTTTATATGCTAAGTTCGAATTTTATATAGTTTAATGCGCATATCATTTATTTAACCGTTGCCATTTTCGGGAAATAAAATGTTGTCTATTATTCACAATAACTCCATGCAAACAAATCTGTTGATACTCATATTACAAATAAGCACAACATATATCAACTATAGTTTGTTCAGAAAAAAAATATCAACTAAGAGCATCATTATTGGAGTGACTCGGGGAAGTCCCTCCCTCAAGGGACTTAAGCTTTTTTTTTTTTTTTGGTCGGGAAACGGTTAAGAGATGTTTTTAATTAAGGGATTTTCCCTTCTCTTTCTTTTTCGGTCCCTGCTTTTTGTGGTTCCCCTTCCCCTAAGAGACTCTCCAAATCCCACCAATAAAGATGTGAACCTTAATATGTTATCTTCATTTAAAACGGACAAGTATTCCTAAGGATAACAACTAAGTTAGAATTGCTAAGACAAGGCTATGTTACGTATTTACGTAACTGTATTTTGTGTTTATGGATTATACAACTATTTTGCTAACTGTTTTGCATGTTATATGCTTCTTTTCAGTGTGAACATAACTATGAATCTTATATGTCTTTTTTTGGTAAAACGAATCTTATATGTTCTTTGTGACATTCAAGTTAATCAATAAGGTTACTTGAAGTTGACTCACGTGATGAATATTACAGTAGTAAAGATATTTGATGTTTTCGGTATGATGAGTATTTTAGAACGAATCAGGAATATATCGAACAATATCTGATATCACTCATGCGCTTAGAGATTGTGCAAGAATAAGATGGTCTACTTTATCAAAAATTGGAACTAATAGAAAAAAACGTGACTGAAAACAAACAGAGCCCAGACAAAAATGCACGAAATATAACAGAATATATTTTGAATATAAATTTTGCATATATTATATACTGAAAACTTATCTTCTTCTCGTTGTATATGATTAGTTTCAAAAAAAACGTATCTTCTTTTTTTTTTCTCTTTTTGAAACAAAACGTATCTTCTTTATTTCTTTGGTTATATTGAGGGATATATTGTGGTTACGGTCGATTCGATTGTCATTTTGAAGCTAAATTGGCCGCTGAGTCAGTTTCCTTTTAGGCCTTCTACAATTATCATTTATCACTATCAAAATTAGATAATTATGGATAATATATATTAGATAATAATAATAATTTTAATAATTTTGGATAGTATAAGAAATTAAAATGTTTTATGAAATATTAAATAACTTGTAGTGGCTTAAGAATTTATAAATAACACTATAAATTGTTTAAAATAACAATCAATCAAACGAGTAATAATGGATAGTCTGAGTAAATATATCCGACTCCTATCCAGTAAAAGTTATCTTAACCTCAAAATTTTGGGCAATTCTGGTCAGGAAAATGAGGGATACATGCCTAGGCTTAGTACTTATTACTTGGATCGGCAAACTCTAAACTCCTACAATCTTCGTTGATATAAAACGTAAAGAAACATACATACAGAAAGCAGATACATAGCGTATACGTATTTATAATATATTGTGGGCTAACAAACCCAATCACTTGAGTAAAATGGACCCCATCAGTTTATATCTATAAATAACGTGCCAAACCTCTCCCCTTAAAATGCAACACTACTCATATTTACCAAACTACAAGTATACAACAACTTTTGTTTTTACTTTCACTTCTTGAGATAACATAATTTTTTCTGTTTTTTTTTTCTAAACCGATAAAAGATGTCGCTAGCTATCGCAGAGGTTTACACGGTGAGGAAGTTTCACAGAGAGAGTATGAAGAAACCGGCCAAAACTACGGTTTCCGGCGAGGGAGATGAAAAGATCATCGGAAGTGCGCTCCGGGAGGTCACGAAAACGCCCGTGAAACAGAATGGGACTAGAGGATTCGGACGGTGGTTTGTTGGGAAGCCAAAGAAAAGCTCGGCAAAAGTTTCGGATCCCACGACGATTGAGTGATAAAGAAGAAGAAACGTGTTCTCTTGTTTTCCTTTTATTTTTCTTTCTTCCTTTCTTTCTTCATTTTGTTTTATTTTCATGTGTATTTTTCATTTTATTGTGTGATTGCGATTTTATAAAATAGTTTGTAAACGTTGTAAAATATGAACGAACATATGAGCAAGACTATACTAATACCAAGTATTCGTTGCTCCGCAGTATATACAAAGATTGAGGCAAACACTTTTAAATGTTAAAGTAGTAGATAAAATAAAAAGAAAAATTAGTGGAAGCTCAAAAGTATGAATAGTGGTAAATAAACTGAAAATATCTATGGTTGAAAAAAAAAACTGCAAATATCTATGAGTGTGATTAGGAGAGGGACTCTGCTGGCTGTGATTGGTCGCAATGTTATGACTCTCAAGATACAAACAGCTTAAAACAATTATTTAAAAAGAAAAACAATTTTACAGCTTTTCTAGATGTCTCCGCATTTGCTGCAGCTACATTTTTAGTTGTTCATGAAATTTCGTTTTCTCTTTTCTGTCGCAGGAGCGGATTATGAGCTTTTCTTTATAATTGTTTTTTAAACCACTCATAAAATAAACAAAGTAATACTTTAACTTTAAGCAAACGACGGAAAATGTATGTTTGTTTAATCATGTGTAAGTAAAGAAAGCTAAACAATATAAGAGAAATTAAACCATGAGTCAGTGATCGAGTGGTATATAGCATCCGACGATTCTTTCTTGAGTTACTTAGATAACTGTCTTGTGTCTATGTGGATATAAACTAATGTTTTCGTACCATTAAAATATTAAGAGAAAATATCCATTTGTGGGCTGTATTTTCTTTTAAGAAATAGTTTGAGTCTTGGTCACGGATACTCCCAAATTAAAAAAAATATATATACATGAATATATATATAAGAGAAAGTAAAAGAAAAAGTACAACAGTATTACTTTAGATTTTCTTGATTCTCTTTTATCAAATTGTATTTGAATATAAATTTCTAGAGATAGTGTTATATCATGAAACATGTTTTCTTTATTTAATCTATTTTATAAACAACCGTCACAAGAAAAAACAATATCTTTTCTAGATGTCTCAGCATTTGCAGGTCTCCCGCTACCAAAGAAGAAGTAGCCAAGTAAGATCCCAAATAAATTTAGAAGCTCCCATCTTTCTAATTCTACTTCATGTAGTCAAGCACATGGTACATGTTCTCTCTCGCTCTCTTGTAGTAGAAACATACATGTAGATATCATATTTGATATATGCACTTTCGGTTCACTCAAATCATTAACATAAGAAAATCTGACCCAACAAAAAAAAAGCAAAATGATTGCTAACAGATGAAGTATTGGCTGCTAACAATGCAAGCTAAACTAACTTATGTTTTATAGTTAACACCTGTGTTTAATTTCATTCATCTAAAAATTGATGGTGGATGACTAGATGTCAGAAATCTTTTAAATATTTCGTTTCATCAATTAAAATATGACCGACCCGACCGTAGTTTAACTAAATTAGATTTTAATCTATGTTTTAAAAGCGTGACAATATTTAAATCTAATTTACAAAATCAATATGTTTTAATATTTTTGATAAATAGTGTTTTAACATTTTAGTGTATTTTAAAACTATATAATTATATTATGTTTATTTATATTAAATATGAAAGTTATATAAGATATTTGTAAATTTTAATTATTTTAATCTGTTTTCTTATGAGCTTTTAATAAAATATATGTAATTTGTTTTATTAATTGTGTGATATATACTTATTTGAAAAAAAATTATAAAACTTATTTGATTGTCAATTTATTGACACTAACATTTAACTTATTCGATGTCAACTTAAACCAAACATAATCTCGCGTATATAATTATTAATTATATACTTTTAAGAATAAAAATAATCTAAGAATATGAATCTAAAATGAAAGTTGTACTAAGTTTAAATGAATGCAATTTCTGTTTATGAAAATAAAAATAAAATAATTCATTAATTTGATCAATTTCATTTAAAAAATAAAATGTTAGAATTAGTAAATTGACATCAAATAAGTTTTATAATAAAAAATTGATCAAATAAGTGTATATCACAAAATTAATCAAACTAATTATAGAAATTTTATTAAAATTTAATAACAAAACAGATTAAAATAATTAAAAAAATTAAATAATATCTTATATAAATTTCATATTTAAGATAAATAAAATAAATAATTATATAGTTTTACAATACAATAAAATAAAATTTTTAAAACACTACTTATCAAAATTGTATAAAACATATTGGTTTTGTAAATTAGATTTTGTTAAAAATATTCTTACGATTTTAGGACGCATGTCAAAATCTAATTTTAGTTAAATTACCTTCAAGTACATCATATTTTAACTGATAAAACGAGAGATTTAAACGGTCTCTGACATTCACATCACTTTTTGGATGAATGAAATTAAATTTATGATGTTAACTACATAACATCATTAAGTTGAAGGATGTTGCCATACATAATATATATTTCATATATATAGGTATACATTAGTTTAGTTTGCATGG